>NC_073382.1:5325183-5654350 GCF_028641065.1 Leucoraja erinaceus
ATATCGCTGCTGATTTTCAATTAATTAATTTTAAATAGTTGGAAATGTTTGAGTTGTTTGTGCCCACAACGAGTAAATAATTATTGCGGACTCGAGGTCCAGACAAGGGGAAACATTACATTAAAAAAATCCATTGCATATTAAAAAATATATCATAAAGTACATGTAAAACTACTTATAAAAGCATCATAAATTATATATTTTTAAAACACAATTCATGAGTTAAAAATCCAGATTAAAAGAATGATCAATGTCCTACATAGCAACATAGAAACATAGAAAATAGGTGCAGGAGTAGGCCATTCGGCCCTTCGAGCCTGCACTGCCATTCAATATGATCATGGCTGATCATCCAACTCAGTATCCTGTTCCTGCCTTCTCTCCATACCCCCTGATCCCTTTAGCCACAAGGGCCACATCTAACTCCCTCATAAATATAGCCAATGAACTGGCCTCAACTACCTTCTGCGGCAGAGAATTCCAGAGATACACCACTCTCTGTGTGAAAAAAGTTTTCCTCATCTCGGTCCTAAAAGATTTCCCCCTTATCCTTAAACTATGACCCCTTGTTCTGGACTTCCCCAACATCGGGAACAATCTTCCTGCATCTAGCCTGTGCAACCCCTTAAGAATTTTGTAAGTTTCTATAAGATCCCCCCTCAATCTTCTAAATTCTAGCGAGCACAAACCGAGTCTATCCAGTCTTTCTTCATATGAAAGTCCTGACATCCCAGGAATCAGTCTGATGAACCTTCTCTGTACTCCCTCTATGGCAAGAATGTCTTTCCTCACATTAGGAGACCAAAACTGTACGCAATACTCCAGGTGTGGTCTCACCAAGACCCTGTACAATTGCAGTAGAACCTCCCTGCTCCTACACTCAAATACAACGAGACAACGATACCAGTGCCTCCACAGCTGGGATTCGTAGCATTTAGTGCTAACCCTTATGTTTGTCAAGGCCACAATAATTGCATTTTTAGAGTTATTTATCCTGCAAATGAATTTACACATGTGATTTCTTAGGATAGCTTCTAAAGTACTGACTCCTGCAGCCACAAACATATTACTGGCACTACACCATCCAGGTTTCCTTAGCAGTGTTCTCATGGCATCGTTATATGCCACCTTGAGTACTATAATTGCTTCCGCCCATCATGTTAACGTCTGGCTGTGGAATAAATAATGTTTCCCTGCCATTAATGCCCCTCATTATAACATGTTTTTTTAAATAGCATTATATGCCATTATGCAATGATTTCATTCAAGGCAAGTCAAGTTAAAAAAACGTGGACTAAATGGCCAACATCCTACTCGGTTATGTAACTGGCATTGTGGATTAGTTGCTTGCTTCTATAACAGCAACCCATCCACAGTTTGTTTCAATGGAAATTAAAGTTGATGGGTTTCATACTGAGTACCCAATTTGCAATGCCAATTTTGTGACAAGTGGCAAGGTAGGTATTTTTATGTCAAAATGAGTGCACGGAATCATTTGGAGTAATGCCGTGTGTTTTTGGTGACCTGTTGAATCTGAAACTCATAACACCAGCTTAGCATTGCACTTCTTCCCAGACTTCATAATTCACTGGGATAAAGTCTAGGTGTGATTGTGTAAAAAGGAAGATATTGAGATATTGCTGTTGACCGAAGATGTCTGAAGCAAGGTCTCGACCCAAAGCGTCACCTATTCCTTTTCTCCAAAGATGTTGGCTGACCCGCTGAGTTTCTCCAGCTTTTTGTGCCTATTTTCTGTTGACTTCAACTATCAAAAGTGATGTGGATGTGCCTAAGATCCAGTATTCCTTCTTTTGCACTATTGCACAGGTCAAGATCGAATCTACACAGGTCTTGTATCACCCCTACCATCTACAAGCATCTAAAAGCAATCAGTCCACCACAGATTGGTTTATTGGCAGCTGTTTGTTGTACGATAAGACTTCAGACTTGTCGACTTTAGAGATACAATGCATAAACAGACCCTTCGGCCCACCAAGTCCGCCCTAACCACTGATCATCCTGTATACCACACACTAAGGACAATTTACAATTTTTACCAAAGCCAATTAACCTACAAATCTGTACGTCTTTGGTGTGTGTGGGAGGAAATCGGAGCATCCAGAGAAAACACACGTGGTCACAGGGAGAACGTACAAACTCCATACAGACAGCATCTTGATCAAGATCAATCCCAGATCTCTGGCGCTGTAAAGCAGCATCTCTACCGCTGCTCCACTGTGCCGCCCCCAAACCTTATCCGTGGTTCCCCACCTGGATTTCTCAACAATAATAATCTGTGCTAACATAGAGAGATTTTTTTAAAATCTGTTTTCCTTTATAAAGGATGATGACATATTACATATTAAATATTAGTTGTCAGTTTCTTATTTGCCATTCTCTATCTAAACCTTTCAAAGATAAATGAGAAATAATATTTTGGGAAATGTCGCTTTTCCTTTCAAAATTAAGAAAAGATTGAACACAAATTTCACACCATACATACTATACTTGAATTGCACCTAATTTGACATTATTGTGTGCCGATCCTGCTATCTTTTAGAAGAGATAGTGGGGAAAAACCCACAAGATTTTGATGAGAATCTCTGCTATCTAATTAAACAGATGCTTTGAAAAACAATAAATGACGTCAATCATCTGTGGATTATTGCCATAATGCATAAAGCATGGGTGTTGTTTAATTGGTACAATTTTTCATACGCACAGGCACGTCCCTACCTGTCAGAAATTGCTTGTTTGATAATTACTGTGTTGTTAAAAACCTTTTTGCTTTTTTTCCTAATTACCAATCAGGTCAAATAAATGCTGATTGTGGTCAGATGGAAGAAAAATACTTAAATGGCTTCTTTTCTTGGAGACTGCTTGAAAGATTGGGTTTGAATTAATTTGCGAATTTAATTATCTCTCTGCCTGCATTAATATTTATGAAAAATCCCTTTGTGTACTTCCTTTTTTGTATTATGAATTTTTTTTTGTTGAAAATATAAACTTGCCATGCAATTATTTTCTCTGTGACTAGTGTTGAACGATATGCCCTTGCTCTGTGAAAATGTAAATTATGAAGTTGGGATGGCAAGACACTTAAGGGAGGGAAGGATAGGTCGAAGGCATTTACACACTGACATAGCTCATGGAGCTCCAGCGATCTGGATTCGTTATGAAGACTCCGGTGCTGTCAAGTTCAAGTCCTAGTTCATATTTATTGTCACATGCACCAGTTGGTACAGTGAGATTTGAGTTACCATACAGCCATATAAATAAAAAGAACACAATACATGATTCAGTTTAACATAAACATCCACCACAGTGGAATCAACCTTTCCCCAATGTAATGGAAGGCAGTCATCTTCCTCTTTGTTCACCCTTTGAACCCTCCGCATTGCCGCTATGGACGTCCCGATGTACAGGCCCTCTCGCCGGGATGATTGAAACTCGGGCGTAGGATCGGATCGGATCGGATCGGATTGGATCGCACCGTGTGTAGTTTGTGTGGAGTTTGCACGTTCTGCACATCAATGTCGGGGCCACCCCGAAGGGTCGGCGGGAGCAGGAAGTCGCCCGAAGGCTCGTTGGTCAGTGGGACCGGAAACCCTCCCGAACGCTCGTCGGTCAGCATAACCAGGGGGGAGCTGGAGACGTCGGACACAAGGAGCAAGGGCCGGCAGGAGGGTGAACCTGGGTAACGCCTCCAGCGCCTTCAAGGTCAGCTACGAGAGGCACCCCCGTGACACAAAGATGGAGAGGGACGTTGGTTTGCGGAAACTGCTCCGACCGAGCGCACAGGTAGACCAGACTTTGGATTTTGAATAATGGCGCAAAAAATAGCAGTGCCGGCATGTGTAATATATGCAAAAGGAATCTCACTGCACAGTTGCACAGGTGACAAATAAAACAGCATTGGACCTTTGAACCTTTATCCTGATGTCTGCAGGGGTTTTTTTCTCCAGATGCTCTGTTTTCCTCCCACATCCTGAAAAGCGTTCAAATAGCTGGTTTCATTGACCTCTGTAAGTTGCTCCAAGTATTGTAGGTAAGTGGTGAAATCCGGGGAGAGTTGATATGAAGGTAGGGAAAGTAAAATGGGATGAGTGTAACATTAGCGTAAATGTCTGCCTGATGACCCGTGTGGGCTCAGAGGGTCAAAGGGCCTGTTTTCCCACTGTATGATTCTATTAATACTAATTCTATTAATACTAGTGGAGTGGAAAATAATCCACACAAAATAAAACCTTTTTCCTGATACTTTCTGCCTCATTACTGATTTGCTGTAAAATAGGAGAGCAGAAGAAAGTTGAATACACAAAACATACACTTTAATCTTCACATTCAATTAGAACTACTGGGTGGACCATTATGGGTTCCAGCTTTACTTGATCATCGTTGCTTCTTTGCATGTCCTTCATTAATTTGTCCTATATCTCTCTATATCACCGTCGATATCTCTCATTTCCCTTTCCCCTAATTCTCAGTCTAAAAATGGGTCTCGACCCGAAATGTCACTTATTCCTTCCCACTAGAGATGCTGCCTGACCCGCTGAGTTACTCCAGCATTTTGTGTCTATCTTCGGTTTAAACCAGCATCTGCAGTTCCTTCCTACACAACTCAACCAGGTCAATAGACAATAGACAATAGGTGCAGGAGTACCCCATTCGGCCCATCGAGCCAGCACCGCCATTCAATGTGATCATGGCTGATCATCCCCAATCAGTAACCCGTTCCTGCCTTCACCCCATATCCCCTGACTCCACTATTGTTAAGAGCCCTATCTAGCTCTCTCTTGAAAGCATCCAGAGAACCTGCCTCCACCTCTCCCTGCGGCAGAGAATTCCACAGATTCACCACCCTCTGTGAGAAAAAGTGTTTCCTCGTCTCCGTTCTAAATGGCTTACTCCTTATTCTTTAACTGTGGTTCTGGACTCCCCCACATTGGGAACGTGTTTCCTGCCTCTAGCGTGTTCAAGCCCTTAACAATCTTATATGCTTCAATGAGAACCCTCTCATCCTTCTAAACTCCAGAGTGTACAAGCCCAGCTGCTCCATTCTCTCAGCATATGACAGTCCCGCCATCCTGGGAATTAACCTTGTAAACCTACGCTGCACTCCCTCAATAGCAAGAATGTCCTTCATCCACAATGTATATGCCAAACATAACGCCAAGACCAACCCTTAGATGCCTGCACTTCATTCCCTGCATACCCACGTGCCTATCCAATAAGTCTCTTGAATGTCGTTAACGTATCTGCCTCCACCACCACCATCAGTAGCACGTTCCAGGAACTCACCACCCTCTGTGTAAAAATCTTGCCCCACACATCTCCTTTAAACTTTGCCCCTCTCACCTTAAAGATATGCACTCTAGTATTCGATATTTTCCATCATATGAAATAGGCTATCTGCCTTGTTTCCATTCTGTTTCTGACCGGCACGACAATCACATGCGGAGGTTTCATATTTACGGAAGATATTAGTAGTAACAGTATATAGATTTCAATTATATTTTCCAGAATAGTCCAAGAGCATCCCTCCAGCACAAGGAACTACTTTGATCAGTTGTAACTGTGATTACCGGTAGTTCGTGCTAACTTTCCACATTCAACGCAAATAGTCATAGAGTGATACAGTGTGGAAACAGGCCCTTTGGTCCAAATTTCCCACACCGGCCAACATGTCCCAGCTACAGATTCAGATTCAGATTCAATTTTAATTGTCATTGTCAGTGTACAGTACAGAGACAACGAAATGCATTTAGCATCTCCCTGGAAGAGCGACGTAGCAAATGATTTGATTAAATAATAATAAGTGTCCGGGGGGGGGGGTGGTGATTGGCAGTCACCGAGGTACGTTGTTGAGTAGAGTGACAGCCGCCATGAAGAAGCTGTTCCTCGACCTGCTGGTTCGGCAACGGAGAGACCTGTAGCGCCTCCCGGATGGTAGGAGGTTAAACAGTCCATGGTTGGGGTGAGAGCAGTCCTCGGCGATGCTGAGCGCCCTCCGCAGACAGCGCTTGCTTTGGACAGACTCAATGGAGGGGAGCGAGGAACCGGTGATGCGTTGGGCAATTTTCACCACCCTCTGCAATGCCTTCCGGTCGGAGACAGAGCAGTTGCCATACCATACTGTGATGCAGTTGGTAAGGATGCTCTCGATGGTGCAGCGGTAGAAGTTCACCAGGATCTGAGGAGACAGATGGACCTTCTTCAGTCTCCTCAGGAAGAAGAGACGCTGGTGAGACTTCTTGATCAGAATTGAGGTATTGTGGGTCCAAGAGAGATCATCGGAGATGTTGACTCCCAGGAACCTGAAGCTAGAAACACGTTCCACCTTCGTCCCGTTAATGTGGATGGGGGTGTGCGTGCCGCCTCTGGACTTCCTGAAGTCTACAATGAGCTCCTTGGTCTTCTTGGAGTTAAGGGCCAGGTTGTTGTCGGCGCACCATGCTGCTAAGTGCTGGACCTCCTCCCTGTAGGCCGACTGGGCCTACACAGGTGCCACCTGCGTGCGCTTAGTCCATATCTCTCTAATCCTGTCCTATCCCTGTACCTGTCTAACTGTTTCTTAAATGTTAAGTAGTCCTTGCCTTAACTACCTCCTCTGGCAGCTTGTTCCATTCACCCACCACCCTTTGTGTGAAAAAGTTAACTTTCAGATTCCTATTAATGTTTTTTCGCCTTCACCTTAAACCTATGTTCCCTTGTCCTCGATTCACGTACTCTGCGTTAGAAACTCTGTGCATCTACCTGATCTATTCCTCTCATGATTTTATACACCTCAATAAGATCATCTCTCATCCTCCTGCGCTCCAAGGAGTAGATTCTCAGGTCTTTTAAATCATTAATAAGAGTATGGCTTGGCTTTTGTATCGGTGTATTTTCCCCTGAGAACTCAACATGAAAGCAAAGTCCACAACGTTGCAATCAGCTGTTGGCTTTGGTTTGGACCATGTTTTTGCCATTTACTCTCATCCTTGTAAGCTGGCTGTGAAAACCTGGGCTCAGTTTGGGAGGTTCAGGAAATGCTTTCCTAACAAGTTCAAGAGAAGTGGATAGCTGACGTTTTCTAATCACATATTCTAACAGATCACAGATCTTTCAAAGATTTTGATTGTACTTAAATATATCTAAGAGATTTAGACTTTACATCTTAGACTACAGAGATATCGTGTGAAACAGGCCATTCGGCCCACCGAGACCACGTTGACCAGCGATCCCCGTACACTAACATTACCCTACGCACACTCTGGAGTTTACAATTTTACCAAAGCCAATTAACCTAAAATTATGGAGTGTGGGAGGAAACTGGAGTGTAAATAGCTCGTTCTAAGCTTACCCCAGTCTAGTTTCCGTCAAAAATCACTGAGTCAAGCACTTGCATATCTAAACTTTATTTTGACAAAACACAATTACAATTTCACTACCATACCTAACCACCGCAGGTTCGATCCCCGTATCTGCCTGATCAAGCCCTCTTTAGCCTCGCTCAAGCAGAGACACTCCAGAAGGTCACGCAGTCCTAAGCGTTCTCCCAGAAGATTTGTAATTTTATTTATTTAGGGGACAGTGCATATTAATAAACATTTACATGTAATATGCAAGATTGTAGCCAGTAGCTAATTTCCATCTTTAGTCCCTCTGGTAAACAAGGTAAACGCATCACAACACAATCAATCAATAAGAGAAGAGACAAAACAAAAATCAAAAACAAAACAAAACAAACAATAAAGTAAATAAGTAACAATAAAAGAGTACCATAGGTTAATTTTAAGGTAGATTATTATTGCAGTTTTGATTTTGCAGTAACCATGTTTTAAATGTTTGGTAAATGAGGTAAGGGTTGGCAGATCCCGTATGACGCATGGTATCGCGTTCCAGGCCTGCGACGCTCGATATGAGAATACTGACTGCCCAAAGACATTTTTCCTAAACGGGACTATACAATCTCCCCTGGAGGCTGCTCTTGTCGACCTATTTGTGTTTTTCTTTATGAAGTTCTTTAACAGAGGTGGGGCTAGTCCACGGAAGATTTTGTAAACCAAAATCGAGTCCGACACAGGACCTCGTGGGAGCAGACTGTTATAGGACCCCGAATCTCGAGGGCCGAACCACATGGGGATGCTCTCTTTACAATCCAATAACAGATATTGATTAACTCCGTACATGACAGACAGTTCCCTAACCCAATAATACAGTGGCTAATACATTGTATTCAAACAGTGTTTCTCAAAGGAAACGGACATCGCAACATGTGCCCCGATATGCAAGAAAACCAGACAAGGCTCAATGCTTAATCCAATCAACATCCAAGTTTTGCAACATTATTTACAATGTGTATGTCTGGTTTGCATTCATCCAATCCATTCTATGAATTTTGCACCTAATTGTCAGGATCTGCAGATGTTCCCGTTCTCTTCCTGCAGCCCTAATCTAGGCTCTAGACAAACTGGCACCATTCTGCAGCTCGTCCCATTTCTGCAGAAGGCACTTTTAAATTGACCAAATGGCCTAGCAGCCCAGAAGCCTTTACTCAATTTTAGTGTCCTAGCCTCTCCAATTTGGCCAGGATTAACAGGAGCACCTGGAGAAAACCCAGGGAGAACGTACAAACTCTGTACACACAGCACCCATAGTCATGATCGAACATGGGTCTCTTGCACTGTTAGGCAGCAACTGTACAGCCGCGCCATTTGAAGATTTGAAAAGTTTTAATTAGGCTCTTAGTTAAATGTCTAAAATGTTAACATTTTATTTATTATTTATTCTTCTTGGCTGTCAGAAACATTAAGAAAGAAGCGGTGATTTTGGCAACTGGTTAAGCAAGGAGGATTGCCTCATTTGAAATGATAAATTTGCTTTCACGGCAAGGAAAGGATAGGGTGGGGTGCAACATAAATGCAGATTCTTGCTGTACTTTCCACTGTTAATCATGTTGACAATTATAAAAGCTATGTGGCCTATAGAGTTGAGAAGATACAATGTGGAAACAGGCCTTTTGACCCACCGATTCCACGCTAACCAGCAATCCCTGGACACTAACACAATGGCACACACAAGGGACAATTTACAATTTTAATTCGGCGTCACGTGAGTGACTACATGAAGACCCCGTCCAGCACGCAAGCGCGACATAGCGTCTCACGCAGTGCACAGCGAGGGACGGGAGTACGAGCTCTCCCGCAACAATTTGAAAACGGACCTTCAGGTAAGCAAATCTTACTCTGAGGACATGGTGTTTTCGAAACCCTGTTCTGTTTTATTTTTAAATAGGAATGGAACAGGGGAAAACACCAAGGAAGGTCGTTCCCGTCGGGCTGCTATGGACCAGGAGGGTTGCAGCAGTGGGGGGCGACCAGCGGCACCTGGACCGCACAACGCTGCGGTCCACAGTCACCGACAGCATTCCGAGCCGAGCCCAGCGCCGCTAACATAGCTCAAGGGAACGTTGGCGACCGACCGCAGCGGGCTGGATGAAAGGCACAACGGAAGTCGGACCGGCCGGTTCACTCAGAAGAGCCCGGCACTGTAGACTCCCGCCCGAGAGCGGCTAAAGGTGACCATTTCAAGCCTTATGGAAAGGCTCATGGAGCAAAAGCTCCAGCGAGACTTGCTCCGGGGGATGGGGCAAGCTTGCCAAGGGAGCACAAACACTCCCGCTCCAGTGCACTAACAGCACTGGCCATCGCATCTCCCTCAACAGAGGGGAGCGTTGGTGACCAGGACTGGGCTGGTCAAGAAGAGGGGTCACTGGCTCAAGAAAATTGGGAGTATGTTTGAGGTACAGGATCAGGAAGAGTGGCTGGGTGTGGTGAACCGCTACATGGCAACACCACGAGTGGGACAGCCGTTACAGCCTAAACTGGCGGCCAGCTTACTACCTGTCCTTTAAACCTCTCCAAGACAGGTAGTCAATGAGGCGTTGGACTTTCCACCTCCCCAAAATTGCATTTGCTCAATGTGCCTGCCACTACTGGGGGTACATTGAGCAGGGTATTTAAACCCAAAGACTTAAAATTGCAAAAAATTGTTGATACCCCTTACGTCGGCTATCACATGCTCATTCCATGGACAGGGTTGACATGCCAAAACACGCTGGCTCTACTGTGCAACACAGTATGTGATTGGCAACCTCCGGAACGAGGTCATAAGACCTGCCCTCAACCTCAAAAATTCGCAGGACTGTGTAGAACACCGGCCTCAGAACCACAGATCTTGCTATTTGGCAAAGAATGACCAAATCAAGCCTAAAATCTGGACGAAGAATCCAAAGCATTTGGCCTCATGAGGGCAGGACCTGGAATGAGCAAGCCACGCAAACCCAGACGGCAGTACCTCTACACATCCACCAGTAGGCGTCTACTTCATGGTATTGGTGAAAGCTCGGGGCCTGCATACCATCCCCACAAGTCTTTCGGGACAAGACCCAGGGCGGGCCCCATGGAAAATGCACCACCCCCCAACAGCACCACCCCGACAGACAAGGAACCAGAAACCGAAGAAAGGAACACACTACCAAACAACAGTGGAGATAGGTGGGTCTGGGTTCCCACCATCACATAAAAGGTGAGGGGATTGTGCTAACAGAGGGGGGACGACTACATCTGTTTTTGGAAGCACAAAGGAGTTTACCCTCTCACTAAAAAGAAAAGATGAGGGGCAGGCTGAACTGGAGAAGTTATATACAAAGGGGTCATAAAGAAGTCCAAATATGAACCTTTGGAATTCGTATTAAATTTACTAAAAAAGATGGTAAATGTCACACCATCATTGACTTAACCACACTGAATACTTTCGTCAGGTATACACACTTTAATGGAAAACATTTGTAACTGCCAAACAATGGATTTCCTAAGGATACTTTATGGTAGGCATCAACTTAAAAGATGCATACTGTTCAGCACCCATTCATAAAGATCATGGGAGATACCTAAAAATTTACTTGGATGGGGTAACTATGGCAGTACAAATTATTGACTAATGGCCTAATATGAGCAAAAAATTGTTTTCCAAGATAGTTAAACCAGCTCTGACACTATTAAGGAAACATATTGTCATGGCATATCTCGATGATATTTAACAAAAGACAAAACCATGGAATTAGCTAATTCAGCAGCATTAGCTACTAAAAACGTATTTAACCTTGGGCCTTGTCATACATCCAGATAAATCTACGTTGACACCATCCACAACTATGGACTGTCTGCTATTCAATCAACTCGGTCCACATGTCTACTACGTTGCCAAAAGAAAAGTCAGCAGAATTGGCACAAACCTGTAACAAATGAATGGTTAACAATCAACCAACCATTCGACAAAGTGGCAAGAGTAATTGGGAAATTAGTAGCAGCATTACAGCTACTAAACTTGGACCTTTCCATTAGAGCAAAGGTGCTAGCATTTTAAACAACATACAGGTCACTTTGACTGAACCATGAAATTGCCTATTTACAGACCTATAATGATGGAAAGAGAACATTTGGCATAGTTCCAGTCCCATCATTTATCAATAACCTATATCCAGAACAGGTGGTAGATGGACTAATCTAGTCTTCACTACTACAGACACTGGACATAAAACCTAGTTGGGAATGTTGGGTGCGTTCTATGGGTTAAAAGCATATTGTTCAAAAGTGCACCGTTTATGCATGTTCGTTTACAATTTGACTACATCACAGTGGTGGCCTACACTAACCACATGGGCAGGATAAAATCGATATCATGTGACAATTTGATCAACACAATCTGATAATGGTATGTCGACAAACATATGTGGCTATCAGCAACTTACCTACCAGGTAAGCTAAATACTGTGGCAGACATGTTAAACCCCAAAGTATTTGCTGAAATTACAAAGCAATATGGAACACCGGATATCGATTTCTTTGTATCCCGACTGAATCACCACGTACCGATGTATGTCGCTTGGGAACCAGACCCTGAGGCAGCTGAGATGGATACATTCTGGCTGAACTGGGGGCTAACTAATCTCTATGTTTTTCCCCCCTTTCTGCCTCATCAGTCAGGTACTACGCAAAATACAGATGAACTTTGCTTCGGATTTTGGTAGTACCCGACCGGTCTACACAGCCATGGTTCCCAGTGGTCCTTGACAGGGTCATTGAAACCCATGATCATTCCCAGCGGACCAGATCTACTGATCCACCCTGTATCAGGCGAAAGTCACCCATGCCATGGTAAATGGTAGGGAATACATGGTAAATGGTAGGGAATTGAAGAATGCAGGTGAACAGAGGGATCTGGGAATAACTGTGCACAGTTCCCTGAAAGTGGAATCTCATGTAGATAGGGTGGTAAAGAAAGCTTTTGGTATGCTAGCCTTTATAAATCAGAGCATTGAGTATAGAAGTTGGGATGTAATGTTTAAAATTGTACAAGGCATTGGTGAGGCCAATTCTGGAGTATGGTGTACATTTTTGGTCGCCTAATTATAGGAAGGATGTCAACAAAAGAGAGAGCGTACAGACGAGATATAATAGAATGTTGCCAGAGTTTCAACAACTATGTTACAGAGAAAGGTTGAATAAGATAGGGCTTTATTCTTTGGAGTGCAGAAGGTTAAGGGGGGACTTGATAGAGGTTTTTAAAAAGATGAGAGGGATAGACAGAGTTGACGTGGAAAAGCTTTTCCCACTGAGAGTAGGGAAGATTCAAACAAGGGGACATGACTTGAGAATTAAGGGACTGAAGTTTAGGGGTAACATGAGGGGGAACTTCTTTACTCAGAGAGTGGTAGCTGTGTGGAATGAGCTTCCAGTGAAGGTGGTGGAGGCAGGTTCGTTTTTATCATTTAAAAATAAATTGGATAGTTATATGGATGGGAAGGGAATGGAGGGTTATGGTCTGAGCGCAGGTATATGGGACTAGGGGAGATTATGTGTTCGGCACGGACTAGAAGGGTCGAGATGGCCTGTTTCCGTGCTGTAATTGTTATATGGTTATATGGTTATATGCCATGACAGAATGAGCCTGCTGGGTTGCAGATTCCAAAAAAGACCTTTTGATGGACAAGGGATTGTCAAATAGGACCATGGACACGATGACAGCATCTCACCGACTTCCACCAAGAAACAATATCTCTCCAGTATAAGAAAATGGGAAAAATACTGCTCGAGAACGGAGACAACCTACTAATCAACCACCATATCTATGCACCGGAGTTCCTGGCCAGCCTTCACCACGATGAAGGTCTGAACTATAGCACTATCAAATGTGCTAGAAGTGCACTGTCAGCCTATCTAAGACAGGCACCAAGGGAAACAGGCCGTAGGGTCTTGTCCACTGGTGGCCAAATTAATGAGAGGTACCTTCTATTCAAAAACCCCTAGACCTAGATATACCTAGATCTGGGATGTCAGCGTTGTCCTGACATACCTAAGGGATGGCCACCAGCCAGATCCCTTACTCTGAAAACAGCTACCCTGTATACGGCCATGCTGATGGCTTAGTCTCAGCATAAGGGTCCAGTCCTTTTACCTACTCAGACTGGACAATATGGTCGTAACATCAGACCAAATAACATTCATCATTCAGGAGCTGGTAAAACAGAGTAGACCAGGAATTTCAGGACTCATTATGGAATTTTGGGCGTATCCACCTGACCACCGTTATGTGTCATGACTCACCTTCTACAATATAGCAACACAACCTAAAGTTCCCGAGGGAGACAAGATGCAATGGGTCAGCCACAAAAAAGCCACATGGTCGGGTACCGAGTCAAACCATCTCTACATGGCTCAAACAGGTATTGGGAGCTGCTGGAGTGGATACCGATATTTACACATATCACTCCACCAGAGCAGCATCCACGCTGGCGGCTAACAGCATGGATGTGCCATTGGACCTACCCTGGTAACAGCGGGGTGGTCCATGGAAAAAACTTTTCAAACAATCTACAACAAGCCATTATAAAACCTGTATTCACTTGCAGAGAGAATTTTAGACGCTGCAAAAAATATATAATTTCAGCCCGGGGGAGCATTTATTTCTTTGTTATTATTTTCAAATAATACCATTGTTGTTTTACAAACAGATTCATGTTTGATTACGATCACATACTTCCTCCCTTGGATGACTTCGGCAGCGAGTGAAGTATGGGCTGTTACACGGTTTGAAATCACAGAGCTTTAAAATCTTCACGTAGTCACTCACGTGACTCCGAAGTAAAATAGTAAGATTAAACGAGAACTTACCAGTTTGAAGTTTGATCTGTATTTTATGAGGAGTTACGATGAGGGATTACGTGCCCTCCACTCCCACCTTCAATTACAGAGATCAACTGGTATCTTAGTTCTCCTTATCTTTACTATGTTTATTTCAATTATTGTGTTTTCTGTGATTCCACACCGCAGCTTTGAAGTATGTCGCACATGCGTGCTGGACGGGGTCTTCACATAATCCCTCATCGTAACACCTCATAAAATACAGATCAAATTTCAAACTGGTAAGTTCTCATTTAATCTTACTATTATACTGAGCCAATTAACCTTCAAACCTGTATGTCTTTGGAGTGTGGGAGGAATATCATACCATGAACAAAAGGTATAGAAGAGTGGAGGCACACACCTCCAGATTTAGGGAGTTTCTTTGCAGCTGTTGCCAGGAAACGGAACCATCCTACCACAACTTTAGTCCTGAACTAATGTCCACCTCATTGGAGACCCTTGGATTATCTTTGATTGGCCTTTACTGCTTTCCGTTGCTCTAAACGCTATTCCCGTTATTCCCTTTATCATGTATTTGGACACCGTGGATGGCTCAATTGTAAACATGGATTAAATTTCCGCTGACTGGTTAGCATGCAACAAAAGCTTTTCACTATACCTCAGTATACATGGCAATAAACTAAACTCAATACAACTCAATTGGGAAAGCGGTAGAGTTGCTGCTTACAGCGCCAGAGACCTGGGTTCAATCCTGACTACGGCTGCTGTCTGTACGGAGTTTGTACGATCTGCCTGTGACCTGCCTGGGTTTTTCTCCGGGATCCTCCCACACCCCAAAGATGTACAGGTGTGGAGGCTAATTGGCTTGGTAAAAATTGGAATTTGTCCCTAGAATAGTGTTAGAATGCGGAGATCGATGGTCGGCACGGACTCGGTGGGCTGAAGGGCCTGTTTCCACCCTATATTTCTTAACAGAACTCAAGGGTTTCGGCCCGAAAAGTTGCCTATTTCCTTCGCTCCATAGATGCTGCTGCACCCGCTGAGTTTCTCTAGCTTTTTTGTGTACCTTCAACTTAACTTGATGTGTGTAGTATGTATCACACAGAAAACTATATGCGTCCACACAATGCAGTGTAAAGCGGTATTATCTCAGTTTATTTGGATACCTGGGCTTCATTCTCTGGTCATGTAGATCCCTGAAACCAATCTTGGTCTCCTCAGTCACCCCATTGTTCTCCAGCTAACAAACTAAATTCGCCCCCCGTAACCTTTACGTCGGTCACTTACAGATCACTCAACACTGTAAAATATCTATAACCCGCAAGACTGATTGCAACAATTGAGTGTGCAATTCCTTGCGAAAGATCTGCTGTATTCTCTCAGTATCAATTTAATCAGATCAGTTTTAAACGCATGGATTTGATTGATAACAGTAGTTCACTGAGTAATGGTGTGATGGGTGAGATCATTGCTCAGTGTAGGATTGTACCACAGAGGCAAGGGAAGTCACTGTGTTGATTCCAGATTGCTGCCAAGATCAAGATCAAGATCAAGATTCAATTTAATTGTCATTTGAGCAATTCTTCAAGGGAGGGAATGGGGATATGGGGATTGGGCAGCAGAATAGTGAATTTAATGCATTGAATGAGCCAAAAATGTATTGAGTGATTCGTAGGCCCCCCTCGGTCATGACTGACCATGGGTGATGCATCTTAGTTAAAAGATTACAACAAGATACATTTAATTGTCATTTGGACCCCTTGAGGTCCAAACGAAATGCCGTTTCTGCAGCCATACATTACAATCAAATAGACCCAAGACACAACATAATTTACATTTTACATAAACATCCATCACATCGCTGTGATGGAAGGCCAAAAAAAAACTCTCTCCACTGCACTCTCCCCCCCCCCGATGTCAGAGTCAAATCCACGTTAGGCAAATCCAACTGGATAGTGCTGGTGATGCTGTCAAGAAAGTATCCAGTGTTGATTGCAGCCGCTTTAGAAACATAGAAACATAGAAATTAGGTGCAGGAGTAGGCCATTCGGCCCTTCAAGCCCGCATCGCCATTCAATATGATCATGGCTGATCATCCAACTCAGTATCCTGTACCTGCCTTCTCTCCATACCCCCTGATCCCTTTAGCCACAAGGGCCACATCTAACTCCCTCTTAAATATAGCCAAATAACTGGCCTCAACTACCTTCTGTGGCAGAGAATTCCAGAGATTCACCACTCTCTGTGTGAAAAATGCTTTCCTCATCTCGGTCCTAAAAGATTTCCCCCTTATCCTTAAACTGTGACCCCTTGTTCTGGACTTCTCCAACATCAGGAACAATCTTCCTACATCTAGCCTGTCCAACCCCTTAAGAACTTTGTAAGTTTCTATAAGATCCCCCCTCAATCTTCTAAATTCTAGCGAGTACAAGCCGAGTCTATCCAATCTTTCTTCATATGAAAGTCCTGACATCCCAGGAATCAGTCTGGTGAACCTTCTCTGTACTCCCTCTATGGCAAGAATGTCCTTCCTCAGATTAGGGGACCAAAACTGTACGCAATACTCCAGGTGTGGTCTCACCAAGACCCTGTACATCTGCAGTAGAACCTCCCTGCTCCTACGCTCAAATCCTTTTACATGTACACAACTGGATAATGGTGTTGACGGTGTTCGGAAAGTATTCGGAGCTCCTGGGACAAAGAGGGGTTGTGCAGCCATGTTGTTCACCATCACCACTGCTGGAAAGATGCCTTTGCCAGCAAGTCAATATGTAACACCTATTACTCGTTATTTAGGACCATGGCTAAAAAAAGGCCATTTGAGCAAGATACTTGGTGACGTGCTATTGTGGCACAAGAGCCCAGTCACAAGTCCCACACTGTTCAATTAGAAGTTCATCTAGTGTTCTGACCATCACCTCCTCTTCATGCAACGCCTACAGCAGAGGGTTATCTCGTTATTCATCCCTATGTGGTTGAAGCAGATAAGTTAGTAGCATTTCAAAGAGTTTTGGATATATCTGCACATATAGGCATATGGATATGCAGGAAATGGAGGGGATATGGATTATGTGCAGGTTGATAAGTGATCGTCTAGGCATCATGATCGGGACCGACATTGTGGGCCGAAGGGCCTGTAGCGGCCTGGACATGGTCAGGAAAAGGCCAGACGCCAGGCAGGTTCAAACAGTGGTCTTTACTCACACAGTGAGAGCACACACCACCGAGGGACCTCAGGAAAACCCGTAGCAGACCAACGCCCCTGTCCTTCAATACACGAGGGGGATGATCCAAGGCGTGGCCGACCACCCCCAGGGACCGCCACAGGCCCGTTCTTGTGCTGCACTGTTCTATGTTTTATGCTGTGTGGATGAATCAAAAGGGAGTAGACAGGCCCATGCAAGGGAATAGTTTGCAAGGATATAGCGATGTAATTGTGGTGGGATTGCTGAACGATTTCCTTCAGTATTGGGCGACAGGGTGGTGATACGGTGGAGCTACTGCTTTACAGCGCTAGACACCCGGGTTCGATCCTGACAGCCCGGTGTTTGGTTGTATGGAGTTTGTACGTTCTCCCCGTGACCTGCGTGGGTTTTCTCCGACATCTTCTGTTTCCTCCCACACTCCAAAGACGTACAGGTTCATAGGTTAATTAGCTTGGTAAAAATGTTAAATTGTCCCTAGTGTGTGTAGGGCGAGTGTTAATGTGCAGGGATCACTGGTCGGTGGTGGACCTCACTGGTCGGTCATTCTACCTCACCCCATATATTTTCCTGCAACAAACCATTTAGAAACATAGAAACGTGGAAAATAGGTGCAGGAATAGGCCATTTTGCCCTTCGAGCCAGTACTGCCATTCAATATGATCATGGCTGATCATCCAAAATCAGTATCCCATTCCTACTTTTTCCCCATATTCCTTGATTCCTTTGGCTGTAAGAGCTAATGGGCCTGTCCCACTTATGCGACTTTTTTGGTGACTGCCGGCACCCGTCATAGGTCATAGCAGTTCGCCGAATATTTTCAACATGTTGAAAATCCAGCAGCGACCAGAACAAGGTACGACTCTTTGGGCGACTGTTCACGACCATACAGGCTTCACCCCGCGACATGTTGCTAGGGTGTCGCCTGTATGGTCGTGAGTCGTCTCCTCATTCGCCCCAAAGAGTCGTAGCGTCTTTCTGGTCGCCGCTGGATTTTCAACATGTTGAAAATTTCCGGCGACCTGCAACGACCTATGACGGGTACCGGCAGTCGTCGAAAAAGTCGCGTAAGTGGGACCGGCCCATAGATCTAACTCCCCCTTGAAATTCTCTCGCATCGGCCCATCAACAACCCCGATCCTCCAGACAACTCTAAGCTTATACTTAAGGGCCTGTCCCACTTACGTGTCCTTGGCACGCAAATTACGCAACCTCGTGGTCGCGTTGAGCCGCTACGGTCCCACGAATGTCTCGCACGATTTCCTGCGTACGGACAGCTGTCTGTAGCACGTGAAGTCATTTGAAGATGGACACAAAGCTGGAGTAACTCAGCGGGACCGGCAGCATCTCTGGAGAGAAGGAATGAGTGATGTTTCAGGTCGAGACTCTTCTTCGAAGGGCCGAATGGCCTACTCCTGCACCTAATTTCTATGTTTCTATGTTTCAGTCTGAAAAGAAGGTTCTTGACCCAAAACGTCACCCATTGCTTCTCTCCAGAGATGCTGCCGGTCCCGCTGAGTTACTCCTGCATTTTGTGTCTATCTTCAATCATCTTGGCCCCGCTCTTTTTTTAATTCTTTTTTTTTATGAAACTACTTTTATTCAAAAAATAAAAATAAACATAGAATATTAACACAATCAAAAGACTGCCTATGTTGACAGTTTACAAACAAACGATCATCAAATTAATATAACGTCAACTTTATCAACAAAACACTCGACCTCCAACGGCGACCAGCATTCACGGAAGGCCTCCAAAGTCCCCATGGACACCGTGTGTTCCCTCTCCAGGGACAGGCGGGCACGGACGTAGACCCGGAAAAAGCTCAAGCAATTTAAAAAACACTTAAACAAAATTATCAAATTAAAATATTAACATTTTTATCTATAATATATTCAACCTCCTGTGGTGACCAGCATTCACAGAAGGCCTCCACAGTCCCCATGGACACCGCGTGTTCCTTTTCTAGGGACACGCGAGCTCGGACGTAACCCCGGAAAAGGGGCAGGCAGGCGACTGCTCTGGGAGTAGGAGTGGGGGCGGATCCGGACCGCAACGGCCGTGAGCCTCAGGCCGAGTTCGACGATCGTTTGCCTGCTTCTGCTGCTGTTGGAGGTGAGACGTTGCGTCGCGCCAGGGTCTTGGGCCTGTCCCACTTTGGCCGTCAGTTCCGTGACAGGCCGGTGGCGCGCGAAGATTTAGTTCACTACAAATATTTCAGAGCCCTGCGCGATGTCGCGCACAACTACATACCCCACCGCGCTTCTTCTCAGTGGGACCGGCCCCGCGCGGCCACACGATGCCCGTGCGCCTCAAGTTTTCATTGATGCTTGCCGTCCACTTTTAAGGCAGTGTGAGCCAGCTCCATTTCAGCACTCATGTAGATGACCAGCACATCCCCTTTCTATGTCGTAAGGGAAGACAGAAATAGATCCTGAGTAGTGCTGACTTGGCACTGAGATCACAATTCTGAATAGCACAAATGTTGTGTGCAGCTGCAAAGAGTCAAATGGACTCAGGCACATTGCTCATCGGGATCCCAGTGTGTGTTTACCATAAATTATCGTTACAACTCCAGAAAATAAGGAACCCTTGGCTTTTGTTTTAACCGAACCTTAACTGCCAGATACAGCTTTCTGTCTTAATTGTATTAGACAAGCTAATTTTGATGTTGGAAAATTGATTAGCTTACATGTTCCAATGTTCTCTCACTTGAATTATCAAAGACAGTAAGGTACAATAATTGATAAAAGAATTATGGCCCTATTAACTAAAATTTATGGCTTTGGGATGCAGCTAATTTCATGTTTTAATGAAATGTTTGAGTCCAGAAATTGGCTGATATTTATGCTCTTGCTTTATGTCACCTCATAACCAACCAGTAAAACTTGTTTAAAAATCTGAGTTCTGGGAGTAATATATTATCTGAGAAGTAATTCATTTTTTGCATTGGCTTTTTGTTTTATTTTTTGGTTTTGATTCAGAAAAATACTGTTCTTATCAAGCTACAAAGCAAAGGAAAACATCAGGAGGCACAAATAATATGCAGATTTGGGCAGCACAGTGCAAGGGACCCAGGTGCGATCCTGACCTTGGGTGCTGTCTGTGTGGAGTTTGCATGTTCCCTTTGTGGCCACGTGGATTTCCTCCGGGTGCTGCAATTTTATAAATTCAAAAGGTCATAAGTGAGATGAGCAGGATTAGGTCATTCGGCCCATCAAGTCTATTCTGCCACTCAATCATGGCTGATCTATCTTTGCCTTCTCTCCATACCCCCTGATGCCCATTGTAATCAAGAATCTATCAATCTTGGCCTTAAAAATATCCATTGACTTGGCCTCCACAGCCTTCTGTGGCAATTAATTCTACAGATTCATCACCCTCCTCCTTTTATTCTGAGGCTATGACCTCTGGTCTTAGACTCATCCACTAGTGAAAACATCCTCTCAAGATTCAAGATTCAAGATTCAATTTAATTGTCATTTGGACCCCTTGAAGTCCAAACGAAATGCCGTTTCTGCAGCCATACATTACAAACAAATAGACCCAAGACACAACATAATTTACATAAACCCATCACATGCTGTGATGGATTGTAATCAAAAAACTATCAATCTGGCCCACTGCACTCTCCACCCCCCCCTTGGCCCCCCCCCCCCCCGATGTCAGAGTCAAAGTCAAAGCCTCCGGCTGGCGATGGCGATGGCGATTGTTCCGCGGCCATTAAAGCCACGCCGGGTGATGCGAGGTCGCACACCGGGTCTTGGTGTTAGAGCCCCCGGCGTGCGCTCGCAGAGTCCCGCGGCCATTCCAAGCCGTGCGGGGCGGTGATGTAAGGCCCCGCTCCAGGAGCTCTTCGGCCCCGCAACACGGGCGGGAGAAGTCGCCGTTGCGAGAGCCCTGAAAAGCGGTCTCCCTCCAGGGACCCGCGGGCTCCCGGTGCCGCCGTCCGCCAGACCCGCAGTTGCAGCCTCCGAATCTCCAGAGGTCGGGCCGCAGCAGCAGCAGCGCTCCACCACCGCTCCACCCGCTCCGGACTCGGCCAGCTCTGCGACGGTGACGGTGAGTCGTCGGCACGAGAGTCCCCGGTCTTCTCCTGTTGGAGGCCACTCCTCGTTGCAGCAACAACAACGACAACGGAGACCCGACAAGAAAAGGTCGGGTCTCCCATGCAGGGAGAGATTTAAATTCCCAACAAAAAAATAACAAAAACTACATAGAAACATAGACAAAAAAATAATAAAAACGCGGACGGGCTGCAGAGGCCGCTGCTGACGAGAGTCGCGCCGCCGCCCTCTCCCCATCTATCTAGGCCTTTCACTACTCGGTAAATTTCAATGAGGCCCCCCATCATCCTTCTAAACTCCAGCGAGTAGAGGCCTAGTGCCGTCAAACACTCATCATATGTTAACCCACTCATTCCTGGGATCATCCTCATAATCCTCCTCTGGACCTTCTCCAGTGCCAGCATATCCTTCCTCAGTTAATTCCCGGGATGGCGGGACTGACATATGATGAAAGAATGGATCGACTGGGCATATATTAACTGGAATTTTGAAGGATGAGAGGGAATCTTATAGAAATATATAACATTCTTAAGGGATTGGACAGGCTAGATGCAGAAAAAATGCTTCCCATGTTAGGGAGTCTAGAACCAGGGATCACGGTTTAGCATTAAGGGGTGGGCCATTTAGGACTGAGATATGGAAAATCTTTTTCAGCCAGAAAGTTGTGAATCTGTAGAATTCTCTGCCAATTCACAGGATGTACTCAAAAGAGTTAGATATAGCTAAATTAGACACAAAAAGCTGGAGTAACTCAGCAGGACTGGCAGCATCTCTGGAGAGAAGGAATGGGTGACTTTTTGGGTCGAGACCCTTCTTCAGACTCTTAGGGTTCTTAGGGCTAATGGAATCAAAGGATATCGGGAGAAAGCCTCAGCATTACATCCCTGTTTTGTATTCTAGTCCTCTTGGAATAAATGGTAACATCTCAAATCTGTGCGGGTCTGTTGGCCCCTAATGCATAGAGAGTGGATGAGAAACTGGAAGCCCAGTATGAACTAGTGAACGATGATCAGTGTGGACGGTGGAATATATTTCCATGCTGTATCTTTAAACAAAAACTGAATTGGGGATTTTTTTTTTTAAGACACATTCATTATTTTGTCTATCACCAGTTAGGTTTTTTTCAGTCAAATATTGATTATACAGGACCATGGACAGTGCAGCTTCATTCGATTAGCCGCTCAGTTGTCCAAATGGACTTTCTGAAAGTGAAAGTGGCCGGGGATCTGGAACATGCAGCTTGTGGGAGCAAACTGCACATTCTATGCTTTCTTGATATGGCATTACAACGTATTACAATCTTAGCGCGTGCAACGCCTTTGAGTCCAATTAAGTATTCTTTGAGTGAAGTCACTAATGCAGGCAACATATACTTGTATATCCAGTAAAACTTCAATAGTCCAGCGCCTTCAAGAGCTTCACCGGGTGGCACGGCGGCGAGTCGGTAGATTTGCTGCCTTTCAGCACCTGAGATCCGGGTTCGATCCTGACCAGGGACACTGTCTGTACGTAGTTTGTACGTTCTCCCCATGAACTGCGTGGGTTTCCCCCCAGTGCTCTGGTTTCCTCCCACCAAAGACGTACTGGTTTATAGGCTAATTGGCTTGGTATAATTGTAAATTATCCCCAGTGTGTGTAGGATAGTATTAGTGTGCGGGGATCGCTGATCAGCGCGGACTCGGTGGGCCGAAGGGCCTGTTTCTGCCTTGTATTTCTAAACTAAACTGTACAAACGCTTGGTGATGGTACACAAAAAATCTGGAGAAACTCAGCGGGTCCAGCAGCATCTATGGAGCGATGGTAAAGGGCAACATTTCGGCCTGAAACGTTGCCTTTTTCTTTCATTCCATAGATGCTGCTGCACGCGTTGAGTTTCTCCAGCTTTTTTGTGTACCTTCGATTTTCCAGCATCTGCAGTTCCTTCTTAAAAACTCTTGGTGATGCTGGGCAAGCTGGTTTCCTGGATGCTAATGCTAAAGGGAGTTTGTATGTTTCCTCTGTGACCACGTGGGTTTCTCCGGGTGCTCCGGTTTCCTCCCACACTACAAGACGTACAGGTTTGTAGGGTTGATTGGCTGCTGTAAATTGTAGATTGTCCCTAGTGTGTGGGATAGTGCTAGTGTATGGTCCTCATGGGCTCGGTGGGCCGAAAGGCCTGTTTCCACGCTGCTTCTTAAATGCAGGAAGATCATTGTAAACACCATTTGTGTCAGTCTGTGAATGTGGCAACACAATACTGCCCTCAGGGAGTTTACAATGCAACCCGGCTTAACCCTACTTTCATTACTATTCCCAAGGTGGAGACAGCGTTCCTATTTAATCAGCTAACACGGGAATCATGACATGTAATTAGCAAATAATTAGTTGACATAATATTACCAGCGATAAACCATGTTGCTGTCCCTCTAAATGCGACTGGCCCAGAGTTCTGTCAGTCACAGAGGCAATTATTAGCTACCAACACTTACAGGCCCTTGTTGAATTACAATAGAGGTGTTAACCCTTATATAAGAAGTCTTCATTAAAACAGCAGCAGACAAAAGGAATTACTTATTCTCTATTTATATGCTAATTCTCACGTTGCCAAATTTCAAAACAACACATTTCTGTTTGCTGTTGGCTCGGGGACCTTATTGGAAATTTTATCCTCGTTACAAATTACCAATAAGAAATGGAAATTAAAAAACCTTTAGGAAATGTACAAATTAAAACAAAATACGCTCAAACGGTATTTCACAGATGGATTTTTGGAATATGTCAATTTAATAGGAACTTCCCCCATTTTATCTTCATTAATTTTTGGCTTTTATCTTCTTTTCCGATGTTAAACCCATCCTGTAAATGGCTGTTAAATCATTTCCCCGCAAACAGTGGACATCCATGGAATTATTTAACCATATAACAATTACAGCATGGAAACAGGCCATCTCGGCCCTTCTAGTCCATGCCGAACACTTACTCTCACCTAGTCCCAGCTACCTGCACTAAGGCCATAACCCTCCATTCCTTTCCCATCCATGTACCTATCCAATTTATTTTTAAATGATAAAAACGAACCTGCCTTCATCACTTCCACTGGAAGCTCATTCCACAAAGCTACCACTCTATGAGTAAAGAAGTTCCCCCTCATGTTGCCCCTAAACCTTTGTCCCTTAATTCTCAAATCATGTCCACTTGTTTGAATCTTCCCTACTCTCAATGGAAAAAGCTTATAGAAACATAGAAACATAGAAATTAGGTGCAGGAGTAGGCCATTCGGCCCTTCGAGTCTGCACCGCCATTCAATATGATCATGGCTGATCATCCAACTCAGTATCCCGTACCTGCCTTCTCTCCATACCCCCTGACCCCCTTAGCCACAAGGGCCACATCTAGCTCCCTCTTAAATATAGCCAATGAACTAGCCTCAACTACCCTCTGTGGCAGAGAGTTCCAGAGATTCACCACTCTCTGGAAAAAGTTCTTCTCATCTCGGTTTTAAAGGATTTCCCCCTTATCCTTAAGCTGTGACCCCTTGTCCTGGACTTCCCCAACATTGGGAACAATCTTCCTGCATCTAGCCTGTCCAACCCCTTAAGAATTTTGTAAGTTTCTATAAGATCCCCTCTCAATCTCCTAAATTCTAGCGAGTATAAACCAAGTCTATCCAGTCTTTCTTCATAAGACGGTCCTGACATCCCAGGAATCAGTCTGGTGAACCGTCTCTGCACTCCCTCTATGGCAATAATGTCCTTCCTTATCCACGTCAACTCTGTCTATCCCTCTCGTCATTTTAAAGACCTCTATCAAGTCCCCCCTTAACTTTCTGTGCTCCAAAGAATAAAGACCTATAGGGCCTGTCCCACTGTACGAGGTAATTCAAGAGTTCTCTCGAGTTCTCTCCTGATTCGAGCTCATGTAATGTCCGTAGCGGGTACATAGGAGCTCGTGGATATCTCCCTAGCGGCTCGTACGAGTAACGGTAGGTATTCGGGAAATCCGGTAAACTCGAGACGTTTTTTTAACACTGTGAAAAATGTCCACGAGTAAAAAAATACTTGTGATGAAAAAAATTGTTACTTTTTACTCGTACGAGCCCCAACGTACTCGCTACGTACATTACACGAGCTCGAATCAGGGGAGAACTCCGGAGAACTCTTGAATTACCTCGTACACAGTGGGACAGGCCCTTAACTAGTTCAACCTATCTCTGTAATTTAGGTGTTGAAACCCAGGCAACATTCTAGTAAATCTCCTCTGCACTCTCTCTATTTTGTTGACATCTTTCCTATAATTTGGCAACCAGAATTGTACACCATATTCCAGAATTGGCCTCACCAATGCCTTGTACAATTTTAACATTACATCCCAACTTCTATACTCAATTTACCTTCAAGAAGCATTCCATGCTTAATTTCCAACCTCTTCTCGGTGTTGCTATAATGTTAGTATCTTCACCAGCAGTCATAACATCAAAGTCAACGGGCTGAACAGCACAGATGCAGGCCCTTCAGCCCAACTCATCCATGCTGACCAATTTGCTTAACTGAGCTAGTGAAACTTGTCTCTGTCTGGCACATATCATACTCATGGCCATAGAATCATTGAGAATGGAAACAGGCCCTTCTGCCCAACTTCCCCATCCTGACCAAGAAGCCCATCTACACTGGTCCCACCTGCCTGTGTTTGACCAATATCCCTCTAAAACCTTCCCATCTGTGCACCTGTCCAAATGTTTGTGAAATGTCATTATGGTACCTTCCTCAGCTACTTCATTTGACTGCTCGTTCCATATACTCACCACCTTCTGTGTGAAAAAGTTGCCCCTCATTTTAGTCTTAAATCTTTCCCCTCTCACCTTAAAAGCTATGTCCCCTAGTTCTTGAATCCTATTCTGGGTTAAAGACTGCGCATTTACTTTATCTGTTTCCCTCATGACCGTATACACCTCTATAAGATCATTCCTCATTCTCCTGTGCTCTGTCAAGGAATAAAGCCTTACCTCGCCCAGCCTCTCCCTATAGCCCAGGCCCCCAAGACCTGGCAGTATTCCCAAATATTTTTTCTACACTCTATCCAGCTTAACAACATCTCTCCTATAGCAGGTTGATCAATACTGAACAAAATACTCCAAATGTCCTGTACAACTATAGCATAACATCCTAAAGGGCCGGTCCCGCGAGCATGCGACTCCATGCGGCAAGCGCGACCTATCGTGGTCGCTTGAGTCGCACAGCCTCACAGGGCCGGTCCCACTTTGATCGCTGGAGCCGTATGGAGTTGTTCGGGGCTGATCCCGACATCGCGCGGGGCTCCGAAAAACTGACACTGTCCAAAAATTCTGCGCGGCAACGTCCTGCCGGCCCGCAGCCGCATTGAGGCCGTACGCACCGCCTCGACGGGCGTACACACCATCTCGACGCCATAGCGTACGCCGACGCCGTACGCACTGAGTCCACACCGACCAGTGATCCCCGCACATTAACACTATCCTACACACACTAGGGACAATTTACATTCATACCCAGCCAATTAACCTACTAATTTGTACGTCTTTGGAGTGTGGGCGGAATCCGGAGATCTCGAAGAAAGCCCACACGGTTACCATGAGAACGTACAAACTCCGTACAGGCAGCACCCGTAGTAGGGATGGAACCTGGGTCTCTGGCGCTGTAAGTGCAACTCTACCGCTGTGCCACCATGCCACACCTTTGACTGCAGCTTTGCCCTCATACACCTCCAGCTGGTTGCACGATCCACGGGATAATGAATTTCCAAGGGGTTCTGAGGGTTTGCCACTGAAAACCCCGATGGACATTTTATTTTCGTCAGGTTTTTTTCACGCCTCCTAATAAAGTCACAAGCTGGGAACACCTATAGGAATTCTCTCCTGTGTTTCAATTTTCTGCAGCTGCAAACAACAGTCACTGCACTTCAAGATGGTTCATTGTATTTAAAAAGCTGCAACGGATGACAAAATTCTATATAAATGCAAATCCTTCCCTCTCGATCTCTCCGTGTATGATGTCATGTATTTGTATTGCGAGTACAAAAGCCGTCTACTGATTGAATATTCTTTAAACTTTAGATTTCACATTTTAGACTTTAGAGATGCAGCGCGGAAACATATCCCTCGGCCCACCGAGCCCGCGTTGACCAGTGATCACCCCACACACTAGCACCATCCTACTCTCCAGGGACAATTTTACAACTTACCAAAGCCAATTAACCTACAAACCTGTGCAGGAAGGAACACACAAAATGCTGGAGTAACTCAGCGGCACAGGCAGTATATCTGGAGAGAAGGAATGGGTGACGATTCGGGGTGAGACCCTTCTTCAGACTGACCTGCAGATGCTAGTTTAAAACAAAGATAGACACAAAAAACTGGAGTAACTCAGCGGGTCAGGCAGCATCTCAGGATAGAAGGAATAGGCGATATTTCAGGTCAAGCTCTTTCTTCAAACTGAGGGTCAGGGGAAAGGGAATCGACAGATATAGATGGATGGATAGATGGATAGATGGATAGATGGATAGATGGATAGATGGATAGATGGATAGATGGATAGATGGATAGATGGATGGATGGATGGATGGATAGATGGATAGATGGATAGATAGATAGATAGATAGATAGATAGATAGATAGATAGATAGATGGATGGATGGATAGATGGATGGATAGATAGATAGAGAACACATGAATGAAAGATGTGCAAAAGCCTACAAACCTGCACATCTTCGGCGTGTGGGAGGAAACTGGAGCACCAGGAGAAAACCTACACGGTCATAGGGAGAATGTACAAACTCCATACAGACAGCACCCGTAGTCAGGATCGAACCCGGGTCTCTAGCGATGTAAGTCAGCAGCGCTACCGTTGCGCCAGCGAGCCGCCCTTTCCCCACATTTATCATGGCCTTATGCCAGCCTGCAAGATGCTCTATGGATCATGGTGCATTCCCCCTGGTGGGCTTGGGAAGAGTGGGAGGATGTGAAAACAAGGTTGGATGGAAAAGGATGGATGGAAGACAATCCATCTGCCAAAAGCGAACGCAGTAGTATTAATTAGCAATTCTTTTGGCACGTACATGCTAGTTAATAGACTGGTTGCATGTCAACGGCAGATGTAATCCAGTCTAGCTGGATTTCTGAAGAAGAGCCCAACCTAAAACATCACCTCATCTTTGTTCTCTAGAGATGTTGCCTGATCCATTGAGTTAACCCAGCTCTTTGTGTCTTTTTTTGTAAAGCAGCATTTGCAGTTCCTTGTTTCCATTTGGTTGACTGAACTAATTTTCATTGGATAAACAGGCAGTGGTTTTCCACATGGAAACAAGCCCTTTGGCCCATCAAGTATGTGCTGACCGTCAACAACCCACTGACACCAATCCTACCTGAATCTCATGTTTTATTTTCCCCGTACGGGCATCAAGTTTCTATACACAGTAGTGGTAACTTCTAGTGGCCATTAAACCTACCTACCTGTAGAAACAAGATCTGCAGTTCGACACAAAGTGCTGGAGTAACTCAGCAAGTCAGACAACATCTCCGGAGAACATAGACAGGTGATGTTTTGGGTTGATAGCCTTCTTTGGACTGGGAAGCCTGAGGAAGGGTTCCGAGCCGATGATCACCAGAGGTGCTGCATGGCCCGTTGAGTTACTCCAGCACTTTGTGCCTTTTTTAACCTACTGCATGTCTTTGCAATGTGGGATGAAACTGGTGCTATCAGAAGAAGGTCACAGGGAGAACTTGAAAACTCCTTACAAACAGCACCAGAGGTTCAGATTGAATCCTGGTTTCTGGTACTGAGAGACAGTAGGTCTTCTATCTGCAGCATTTCTAATCCTTGACCAGAACTGGGTTGCTAGTCAAGGGGACTGCCATGTTTAGTTTTGTTTATAGATACTGCGTAGAAACAGGCCCTTCGGCCCACGGAGTTCGTGCGGACCAGCGTCCTCTGTAGGTGTTCGGCATGGACGAGAAGGGCCGAGATGACCTGTTTCCGTGCTGTAATTGTTATATGGTTATATGGTTTATATGGATCCTCCACAACCTTCTTTGGCAATGAATTCCACAGATTCACCACGCTCTGACTAAAGAAATTCCTCCCCATCTCCTTCCTAAATGAACATCCTTTAATTCTGAGTCTGGTAGTTGACTGTACCACTAGTGGAAACATCCTCTCCAAATCTACTCCATCTAAGCCTTAGTGCAGTGCTTGTCTTTAGTTTAGTTTAGTTTAGATACTGCGTGGAAACAGGCCCTTCGGCCCACCGAGTCCGCACCGACCAGCGATCCCGCACATAAATAATAATAATAATAATAATAATCTTTATTTATATAGCACTTTTCAACAAAACCAGTATTTGAACCAAAGTGCTTTACAGAGATTGATTAAATTAATTGAACAGATCAAATGTCAATATATCCATACAAAACAAAAAAGAGAAAAAAGAAAAAAGACACAGAACAGTACACTATAGAAATCAACATGAAACGTCCCCCCACAGCAGAATTCACTGTGAGGGAAGGCACTAAAAATATCCAGTTCTCCTATAAACACTATACTACACACACTAGGGACAATTTTACACATGCACCAAGCCAATTAACCTACAAACCTGTACATCTTTGAAATGTGGGAGGAAACCGAAGATCTAAGAATAAAACCTACACAGGTCACGGGGAGAACGTTCAAACTCCCTACAGACAGCACCCTTAGTCACGATCGAAGCCAGGTCTCTGGTGCTGCAAGCGCTGTAAGGCAGCAACTCTACCACTGCACCACCATGCTGCCCACGGTCCTTCTTGGTAAAATGAACAAGTGAGACTTTGTAAATGTCCTGATGATTGCATTTCAGGACCAACATGTTCCTGTGAAGATGAAAGATAGGATGGCAGGCATTGGCAATATCGGATGACATGAGATACTCCAAGTGGAAAAATAATCATTTGTAAGGTGCATGAAGCTAAAATCAAACAAGGCCCTTGAGGGACATAAAGGAAGTAGGAACTAACTTCAACGAAGAATCAGGAGACAAGAAAAGGATATGAAATGTCTTTGAGAAGTACAGGGCATTCTGCTACAATGCATGTCTCCATAGTACTAAGTTACAATGCAACCTATGATGAAGGAAACTATTTGTATTGTGCAGGCCAAATTCATTATAGCTCGATTTCGATTGGGCACTTTAAAGTTACTTTATAATTGACAGTCAGAAAAAAAGCTGGCTTGGTTAAAGAAAATAGTCTAGGTAAAAAAATACAGTTTTCCTGGAGTATTGCGTACAGTTTTGGTCTCCAAATCTGTGGAAAGACATTCTTGCCATAGAGAGAGTACAGAGCAGGTTCACCAGACTGATTCCTGGGATGTCAGGACTTTCATATGAAGAAAGACGGGATAGACTTGGCTTGTACTCGCTAGAATTCAGAAGATTGAGGGGGGATCTTATAAAAACTTATAAAATTCTTAAGGGGTTGGACAGGCTAGATGCAGGAAGATTGTTCCCGATGTTGGGGAAGTCCAGAACAAGGGGTCACAGTTTAAGGATAAGGGGGAAATCCTTTAGAACCGAGATGAGAAAAACTTTTTTCACACAGAGAGTGGTGAATCTCTGGAAATCTCTGCCACAGAAGGTAGCTGATGCCAGTTCATTGGCTATATTTAAGAGGGAGTTAGATGTGGCCCTTGTGGCTAAAGGGATCGGGGGTATGGAGAGAAGGCAGGTACGGGATACTGAGTTGGATGATCAGCCATGATCATATTGAATGGCGGTGCAGACTCGAAGGGACAAATGGCCTACTCCTGCACCTATTTTCTATGTTTCTGTTTCTATGTTTCCATGTAATCCATGTTGGACACCATTATATCCAAGTAACGCAGTCTGCTGGTTTCACTGTGTGCGCCCATTGAAATTGGCAAGGAATCATTTTATTGATACTTGTCCAAAGATGCACCATGAACCAATGTAACATTGAGCCTTTAGTATTTTTTAGGGAGCAGACAAAAATAAACTTTGTTGCTATTAAAAAGACCTTTATTCTTGAAAATGTTGTGAGAACACTCATCCATAACTCCTTTTCCCTGTTGTACTAACAGATTTTGTTATTAATATTCTATAACATGGGGTTTCTTATATACGTTACTATTGAATTACATCAGGACTACCTGTATTAATGTACCGTGTTGTCGTTTAATGTACTTTGAACGGAACAGAGCACATCTATTATCAAGGACTGGGTGGTGCAATGCGTTTTTATTAATTATTATATTGATCCCAGGGACATAAAACTTGCGAAATGCCTTGAAAATAGGCTATTTGCTGCCCATGCAAGCTCATGATCATATCAATAAAAATTAAATAAATGGTAATCCATATGCTTAAAAGTCAGTGATGACCAAAATTAAATTACTTAATCTAGCAAATGCACTGTAAAAAGGATTGATTATTATAATATAAGGAAAAAAACGTAATATTGATGAATAATACTTTACACCGCAATTGAAAAGTTGTAGATGCACTACCTGTTTTAATTGGACATTCGGAAATCGAAAGATATTTTAACTGCTCTTGGTTTAACGTGCTAAATTTTTTACACCTTCATAATAGTCTTGAAATGAATAAAACATAACAATGTTAAAGGCAGATATTCTTTCGACTTTTTGGATATCCTCACATTTAACATCCTGGATTAGAATCGTAGACTGCCGATAGGGAGGAAAAGAAATTAAATTCACTTTGTCAAAAATGTACGTTACAAAAGCAATTGTGTTAATCAGGGAAAGGAAGATTGGACAAGAGAATTTCAGACTCACATTATTAAAGTTATTTTTCACACCGGATTTTTAAAACATTTTTCATAATTGCTACAAGTTTATTTTTGCTAATGCTAAAAATATTAAAGGTTATATGGAACAGTGTTTAATAGAATATCATTGCATGTATCAATGAAGCATTTAAAAGTAAAGGATTTAGAGTATTGTGTTCAATTCTGGGCCATGTTATCCGAAAGATGTTGTCAAGCTGGAAAAGATACAGAGAAGATTTTCGAGGGTCGAGGGTCTGAGCCATAACCATATAACCATATAACAATTACAGCACGGAAACAGGCCATCTCGGCCCTACAAGTCTGTGCCGAACAACTTTTTTTCCCCTTAGTCCCACCTGCCTGCACTCATACCATAACCCTCCATTCCCTTCTCATCCATATGCCTATCCAATTTATTGTTAAATGATACCAATGAACCTGCCTCCACCACTTCCACTGGAAGCTCATTCCACACCGCTACCACTCTCTGAGTAAAGAAGTTCCCCCTCATATTACCCCTAAACTTCTGTCCCTTAATTCTGAAGTCATGTCCTCTTGTTTGAATCTTCCCTATTCTCAAAGGGAAAAGCTTGTCCACATCAACTCTGTCTATCCCTCTCATCATTTTAAAGACCTCTATCAAGTCCCCCCTTAACCTTCTGCGCTCCAGAGAATAAAGACCTAACTTATTCAACCTATCTCTGTAACTTAGTTGTTGAAATAGGGAGAGATGGAGTATGCTGGGACTCTATTCCTTGGAGTGCAGGAGGATGAGGAGTAATCTTATAGAGGTGTATAAAATCATGAGAAGAATAGATCAGGTAGATCAGGCACAGTGTCCCTCACCCAGAGTAGGTGAATTGAGGAGCAGCGGTCTTATGGTTTAAGGTGAAGTGGAAAAGATCTAATAGGAATCAGAGGGGTAACCTTTTCACACAAAGGGTGGAAGGTGTATGGAACAAGCTGCCTGAGGAGGTAGTTAAGGCTGGGATTATCCCAACGTTTAAGAAACAGTTAGACAGGTACATGGATAGGACAGGTTTGGAGCGATATGCACCAACCTCAGGCAGGTGGGACATGTTGGCCGGTGTGGTCAAGTTGGGCCAAAGGGCATGTTTCCAGGATGTATCACTCTATGACTCTATGATTGTTTGTCAATTTATAAGGCCACCCATAGTGAAATTGACATAGTGTGTCCCTAAGAGAGAATGCTGTCTGTTTACTGTGGGGAGATTGCATGGAAACCATTTTTTTCCTTACTTTGCTTTTTTTCCCCTTATGACAGCTTTTTTTCTGCTTGTCATTTTTAAATTTAAACGGTTTTCTTGTTCCTGATCAAAATCACATTATAACCAATTTGGCCTGCATAATACAAATAAAGATTCCTAATTTTTTCAATTGAATTACAGCCAAATCACATTATGAAAACATGCATTCAGCAGAACAACTGGTGTTTGGAAATATTTTGTTTGAATTGTTTCTAAAAGTGTATTATTTTACCATCACTCATTTTGCAGATAATAATTGGCTCGAGTTTTCTCTGAATCCACTGGGAATGTTTGGATTTATGTATTTCTGATATAGCTGTTGAAGAACATTTTTCCTTGGTAGAGAAACATTTTGAATAAAACAGTGCATTACTGAGCCAGAGCTTGCTGCCAGCTGCAAGCAACCTGTGCTCTTTGAAGGTGGGTCATATGCAAAGGTTGACTGCAGATACCAGTTCTGTGAAGCTATTCCAATGACAAATGGCAAGACCCTGCACAACAGTAGCTGATGTTAAGGCAAGTGAGGTGTTTGGAAATTGCAAGTGAAAAGCAGCCATCAGTGAAGTCAGATCTTCAGTGCCCCTGTAAAGGGCCTGTTCCACCAGCATGTGACTCCATGCGGCAAGCGCGACCTAACGTGGTCGCTTGAGCCGTACGGCCTCACGGGGCCATCCCACTTCGATCGCCGGAGCCGTATGGAGTTGTGCGGAGCTGGGCCCGATATCGTGCGGGGCTCCAAAAAACTGACCGTGTTCAGAAATTCCGCGCGGCAACGGCCTGCCGGCCCGCAGCTGCCTCGACGCTATACGCAGCCACCTCGACGGACGTGCGCAGCATTTCAAAGCCGTAAGCAGCGTCTTGACGCCGTACGTCACGCGCGAACTTCCCGCGCACTTCGCTCGAACTTCACGTCACTCACTCGACCTCCGCGCGGCCCCCGCTTCCGGTTTGGTTGCGCTTGCCGCATGCAGGTCGCATGCTGGTGGGGCCGGCCCTGTACGGGGATCACTCGACCTCCGCGTGGCCCCCGCGCAGCTTTTGCTTCAGGTTTGGTTGCGCTTGCCGCATGCAGGTCGCATGCTCGTGGGACAGGCCCTTAAGTGATGATCGAAATGCCTAGGGTTCCAGAACAGAACTGGCACCATTTTGCCACAATAACTCACCCACTAGGATCAAGAGATTGCAGCTTATTCACAAAGTAGAGGTAGAACCTCACTGAGCCGTGCAGCACAGAAACAGATCCTTCATCCTTTAGAAAAAGACACATAATGTGCTGGAATAACAGCGGGTCAGGCAGCATGCTCTGGAGAGCATAGATAGGTGACCTTTCGGGTCGGGACCCTTGTTCCGACCTCCAGATATTCTGCGGAGATTCCCACTGAGTTACACCAGCACTCTGTGTCTTATTTTGTAAACCAGCATCTTCAGTTCTTTGTTTCTGCATTTTCCTTTAGCCCACAATGCACATGACGACCAACAAGTAGCCAAGTCTACTCAGCCCCTTCATCTACATGTAGACTGCAACCTTCGATGCCTTGCCGATTCCAATGCTTGTTGCGAGAGGACCCACATCCACCTCTACTCAAACTGCAAATTCTGCATTGCAAACATCTCTGAATGAAAGAAAAAAACCTTTAGATCCCCTCTCATTCTCTTATTTTTCACGAGTGTACTGCCCAGCAATATAGCGCATTGTTTTCTTCACATAATCCACAGTTATCTTTTGTCATCATATCATTGGGAGATGAGGCTCAACTATAGAAATATATCACATCTCAAATTTTGATTTTTTTTTTTTTTTTTGCGTTCATAGAGGCATAGACTCATAGCGTGATGCAGCATGGAAACAGGCCTTTCGGCCAAACTTGCCCACACTGGCCAACGTCCCAGCTACACTAGTCCCAGTTGCCTGCAATTTGGACCATATGTCTCCAAACCTGCCCTATCCATGTATCTGTCTAACTGCTTCTTAAATGTCAGCCATGATCATATTGATCAGCCATGATCATATTGAATGGCGGTGCAGGCTCGAAGGGCCGAATGGCCTACTCCTGCACCTAATTTCTATGTTTCTATGTCAGGATAGCTCCTGCCTCAACTACCTCCTCTGGCAGCTTGTTCCGTACACTCACCACCCTTTGTGTGAAAAAGTTACCCCGCAGATTCCTATTAAATCTTTTCCCCTTCACCTTAAACCTATGTCCTCCAGTCCTCGATTCACCTACCTACTCTGTGCATCTACCTGATCTACTCCTTTCATAATATTATACACCCCCAATAAGACCACCCATCATCCTCCTGCAGTCCAATGAATAGAGACCCAGCCTACTCAACCTCTCCCTATTGCTCACACCCTCTTATAAAAACATAGAAACATAGAAAATATGTGGAGTAGGCCATACGGCCCTTCGAGCCTGCACCGCCATTCAATATGATCATGGCTGATCATCCAAATCAGTATCCTGTACCTGTCTTCTCTCCATACCCCCTGATCCCTTTAGCCACAAGGGCCACATCTAACTCCCTCTTAAATATAGCCAATTAACTGGCCTCAACTACCTTCTGTGGCAGAGAATTCCAGAGATTCACCACTGTTTGTATGAAAAATGTTTTTCTCATCTCGGTCCTAAAAGATTTCCCTCTTATCCTTAAACTGTGACCCCTTGTTCTGAACTTCCCCAACATCGGGAACAATCTTCCTGCATCTAGCCTGTCCAACCCCTTAAGAATTTCGTAAGTTTCTATAAGATACCCCCTCAATCTTCTAAATTTTAGTGAGTACAAGCCGAGCCTATCCTATCTTTCTTCATATGAAAGTCCTGACATCCCAGGAATCAGTCTGGTGAACCTTCTCTGTACTCCCTCTATGGCAAGAATTATCCTGGCAACATCCTTGTAAATCTTCTTTGTACCCTATCCAGCTTGCCAACATCTTTCCTATAACATGGCGCCCAGAACTGAACACAATACTATAAATGTGGCCTCACCGACATTTTTATACAACTGCAACATGACCTCCTAACTTCTATACATATGCATACATGCAAAGAAGACAATCTAACTGATTTAAAACTGACAAAGATCTTTCATAAATTAAAGAATTAAACTCCCCTCTGCAGGCCTATATATCTTGGCATGCACTGATGTAGCATATTCATTCTTGCATTATTTGATTTCACATTTGCCTATATGTAAATCTGTTAGTGTAGCACAGAGAAGAATTTAATCCCTAGCATCGCATTCTGAAAATCTAAGAATAGCACATACAGAAAATGTAACCCCTTTGTTAATTCAATTGCTTTTGAATCAATGGGAAGGATGTTACGACTGTGAAAGGGTTATTATGAAATCAAACTGAGAGGATATCTCAACAGGTTACTTCGGGAGAGTGCAATGCTCCACAGACCAGCCCCACCGCACAGTTTGCATCAGTTAAATTGTTTTTCCTTTTGCATTGTTAGGTATAATTCAGACATGATTCAGACTGAGCCCGGCAGCGTGAGACCCACTCCAGGGGGCTGTCCTAGCATCTATTGTCACTTCATTTGCAATGGGTGGAGAACAACCTTTCCACTCTTTACAGACAATTCAGTGGTACTCCGTCAACTGAAAGCTAATCTTTAACTAGCATTAGTAGATGCACCACTGTCCCAAGTAAGATAAGTAAATTCATGTACATGAAATATAAAAAATAAATGAATCCAACAGGCACGGTGGCGCTGCGGGTTCGATCCCGACTACAGGTGCTGTCTGTGCAGAGTTTGCACGTTCTCCCTGTGATCACAAAGGCTTTCCCGGGTGCTCTGGTTTCCTTCCACACTCCAAAGACATACAGGTTTGTAGGTGGGATAGACTGAGACTGACTCCCCTCGCACCCCCCGCTACCCCCAACCCCCCCCCCCCCCCCACCTCCCAATCTTGGCACATCCCCAATTTAATTTCATGTTTCATACATTTTGTGTTTTGGTGTTTTTATGACTGTTGGCAGATCAATTTCCCTCCTAGGATAAATACAGTTCTATCGTATCGTATCGTAGGTTAATTGGCAAGAGAATGGGATTAAGAGGGAGAGATAGATTGAATGGTAGAGTAGACTTGATGCGTAATTCTGCTCCTATCACTTATGAACATGAACATATCTTACAGGATCCCCTCTAGTGTCATAATCACAATATCATCCAGTGTGGAAAAAAAATTGTTCATCCAACCAAAATGCCAGTATCCATAACTGGATATTTGACTGGAAATATTTTATCATTCCTTGATCATTACTGGCTCTTATTTGTAGAATTCACCCCGTGAACTGCGTGGGTTTTCTCAGGGATTTCCCGTTTCCCTCCACACTCCAAAGGCGAACAGGTTTGTTGGCTTGGTGTAATTGTAAATAGTCCCTCGTTGGTGTAGGATAGTGTAATGCGCCTGTCCCACTTAGGAAACCTGAACGGAAACATCTGGAGACTTTGCACCCCACCCAAGGTTTCCGTGCGGTTCCCGGAGGTTCCGGAGGTTGCAGGTGGTTGCAGGTAGTGGAAGGTAAGACTACCTTCCACTACCTTCCACTACCTACAACCTCCGGCAACCACCTTCAACTAGCATCGCAACCGGCTTCGACTAAAAAATTACCGATTTTTAAAACGGCAAACTATTTTTAGTCGCGGCCGGTTTTGAATTATTTGGAATAATCGCCGGAACATAGAAGAAGCGGAAACCACTTTCAACCATTAGGGAGACTGACAAAAACCTCCATGAACCTCCGGGAACCACACGGAAACCTTGGGTGGGACGCAAAGTCTCCAGAGGTTTCCGTTCAGGTTTCCTAAGTGGGACAGGGGCATTAGTGTGCGGGGATCACTGGTCGGCGCAAACTCGATGTGCTGAAGGGCCTGTTGCCGCACTGGATCTCTAAACTAAACTAAACTAAACTAAACTAAATTAAACTAAACTAAACATAAAAGAATTGCACCTAGCCCTCACAGACATTAACACTGTGGACCCGCTAATGGCTGCCATTCTTCAAGAAATGATGCATAATTTGAAGCCCAAATAATTTAAATTATTAGCTGAGAAGTTGACTAAGAAAATGAGCGAGGAGAGTTGAAAGAGTTAGCGTGTGTTGTCTGTCGCTGGTTTTCACTGAGCACAGTTGTCCAGTTACACGTGGGGACCCAAAATAATTTTATGCTCAACGATCACAAAAAAAGTTGCTGGAAATGACAAAGACAATTTGTAATCATAATCAGAGCTGTCGAGAGTAGGGAGCTGGGGATAGATTGGATTGCACTGGAGGGAGAGATTACACAGTGTGATTCACCTGTTTGAGGGCATTTAATGCCGTCATTCCACAACACGTTAGTAAGACCCAATCAGCACTGATTACTCTAAGTTACAGTTCTTCAACAACCTGCAGGAGGGGTATAAGTTCCAGCTTTGTGAATGGTTGGCACTAGTTTAGTTTAGTTTAGTTTAGTTTAGTGATACAGGGCGGAAACACTGAGTTGGCATCGACCCACTGAATCCTCGCTGACTGGCGATCCCTGCACATTAGCACTATCCTACACACACTAGGGACAATTTACAATTTTACCAAAGCCAATTAATCTACGAACCTGTACGTCATTGGAGTGTGGGAGGAAACCGGAGGAGCACCCGGACAAAACCCACGCAGGTCAAGGGGAGAACGTACAAACTCCGTACAGACAAGCACTCGTAGTCAGGATCGAACCCGGGTCTCCGGCGCTGTAAGGCAGCAACCCTACTGCTGGGCCATTGATGAATCCGCCTGTACCCTTCTGCCAGCTGTAAGCCAGTCAGCCCTGGCTACTGCCAAAGTAGGGTAGACTGATGTTAACCCTCTGTGTGCACAATGGCTCGTGGCCACCATGCAAAAGCCATCTACGATCTCACCCACTGCAAGTCACCAGCCTTCCATCCACCATACTGCAGCCACAGAGGTGGTGTTGCATAAATGAGCAAAAGCGGGTAGATATGTAAAAATGATCAGTGGATGTGTGCATTGCATTAGACCTAGTTTGATCTTTTTGATTATTCTGGAGGTTCCAAAGATAGCCTAATAGTCTCTCATGAAACATAGAACAGAGAAAAGTACAGCACAGGAACAGGTCCTTCGGTCAGTAAGGGTCATAGGCCATTTGGCCCATCACGTCTACTCTGCCATTCAACATGGCTGACCTATCTCACCCTCCTACCCCCATTCTCCTGTCTACTCCCCATCACCCCTGACACCTGTACTAATCAAGAATCGATCTATCTCTGCCTTAAAAATATTCATTGACTTGACCTCCACAGCCTTCCGAATAGATCATTGTCAGCTAGCGGAAGGTGACAACGGGGCAATACAAAGATAAAATGTAATTAGGAGGACAGTCAAACTAGTCAGAGAACTAGGATGGGGGAGGGATGGGGAGAGTGGGGAAGCAAGGGTTACTTGAAGTTACTTGAAGTCAAGGTTTATTTCGCTGGGTTGCCCAAGCGAAATATGAGGTGCTATTCCTCCAATTGGTAAGGATGTACATACTACTAGACTACGTGGGACCCGTTGGGTCCCAGCATCATATGGGAAGGCTCAACCCCAACGCAATATTCTATCTCTCCACCAATTCCAATATTGGTGGCCAGTGGGGTGGGGGGGAGGCTTTCTGGAGCACTAGTATGGGTGTTATGGGCTGAAGGGACAGGTTTCCAGAGGGCTAGTATAAACATTGTGGGCCGAATGGATTCTTGGGCTGGCGGCTCAGTTTCTCAAGGCTGTTGTGCTGGCAGCTTACTCACTCACGGCTGGTGGGCTGGCAGTTGACCCACGGCTATTCCTTGAAATTCTATTTCAAGCAGGGTGCAAGGCCACTAAAGACAGCAAGTCGTGGCCTCTCCCTCCTCCCTCTTGCAGACACTGAGCCATGCCCACACTTCTGGGTTTTATAGTCCCTTCCCCCTCCCATCAGAAGGGGCGTCGCCTTCATAGCATGATTGACAGGAGAGAGAATCTCAACATTTTTTAAACACTAATAACTTTTATTTTTCATCGATGGGAAAAATCCTCAGCACCTGATGAGTGGAGGGAGACAGAGTAGGATGGCCAAAAATCACAACCGTACGCGATAGCATTTGTTCTAAAATCAATATAAAGCGCAAACAGGACGTGGTGAAGATTAGACTTTTAATTATATAGAAGGCAAGGCAACTTTAATTAGGCAAGGCAACTTTAATTAGGCAAGGCAACTTTAATTAGGTAAGGCAACTTTAATTAGACATCGCAACTTTAATTAGACGGCAACTTTAATTAGGCAACTTTAATTAGGCAAGGCAACTTTAATTAGGCAAGGCAACTTTAATTAGGCAACACAGCTTTGGCATTTCCAAACCAAAGGCAACACAGCTTTAGCATTTCCAAACCAACAGTAACACAGTTTAGCATTTCCAAACCAAAGGCAACACAGTTTAGCATTTCGAAAACAAAGACAACATAGCTTTAGCATTTCCAAACTATATTTTCAAACCACATTAAGGGCACTGACAGGTCATTAAAACCACTCACAGTTAAGTAGACATGTGTTCAGTGTTATTCACAGCTCAGACTGAGAGACATGACCCTCTCACTCCCCCATCTTGCAGAGATTGACTGAGGCACTCAACACTTCTGGGTTTTATAGTCCCTCCGGAAGGGGCATGGCCTTCAGGAGAGAGAATCTCAACATTTTTTAAACACTAATAACTCTTTTATTTTTAATCAATGGGAAAAATCTTCTTGTCTTGCGCAGAGGAGGGGGACTCTGAGTAAGATGGCCAAATATCACAGCCATAAGTGGCAGCGTATTTTCCAAAATCAATATACAGAACAACAAGAAGTGGTCATGATCAGACTTTTAGTAATATAGATACATATAACACAACATTTAATAAGATGCCATTAGCAAGAAGAACACTAACATAGGGACACAGGAACATTAGAATAATGTGTAGTGCTCCATAAAGATCAAAAGGCAAGGCTAATAATTAGTTGCTAATTACATGAACAGACAAATTCTGTTAGGGAGAGATGGCTATAAGAAGCAAGGAGAAATCGAAATATGTATTCACTGTGAATACACAATACTTGGAGAAGCTCATAGATCAATATGCAGACATCCTTCAGGATTCATACTGTATATTAAATAGCACCATGTTCATACAAAATAAAACCAAACGCCAACCAATCCACTATAAATCTGGACCAGTCCCAAATGCATTGAAAGCTCAAGCAGTTAGTCATAAAGTCAGGCATAGGGTGATACGGTGTGGAAACAGGTCCTTCGGCCCAACGCCCACACCAGCCAACATGACCCAGCTACAGTAGTCCTTCCTGCCTGTGTTTGGTCCATATCCCTCCAAACCTGTCCTATCCATGTACCTGTCTAGCTGGTTCTTAAATGTTGGGATAATCATTGCCTCAACTACCTCCTCTGGTAGCTTGTTCCATACACCCACCACCCTTTGTGTGAAAAAGTTACCCCTCAGATTCCCATTAAATATTTTCCCCTTAAACCGATGTCCTCGGGTCCTCGATTCACCTACTCAGGGTAAGAGACTCTGTGTATCTACCTGATTTATTACTCTAATGATGTTATACACCTATATAAGATTACCCCTCATCTCCTGCACTCCAAGGAATAGTCTCCTGTCTCCAAGGAATAGTCCCCTCATCTTCCTGCACTCCAAAGAATAGTCTAAGCCTCATTATAGTCTGAAGAAGGGTTTCGGCCCGAAACGTTGCCTATTTCCTTCCCTCCATAGATGCTGCTGCACCCGCTGAGTTTCTCCAGCATTTTTGTGTATCTTCGATTTTCCAGCATCTGCAGTTCCTTCTTAAACACAATAGTCTCAGCCTACTCGTCCTCTCCCTAAGGCGCAGACCCTCTAGTCCTGACAACATCCTCATAACATCATTCATAGTTGAAGCTAAAGTAACAGGAGTAACATGGTTATTGGTAAAAGAGGCACCAAGTGAGTGGGCAACTGAATATCAAGGCTGTGGCTAGATGGTTTTGTCTGGTGATCGTACATGAACAAAGATATAGAAGTTTGAAGAAGGGTCGCGACCCAAAGCATCACCTCTCCATGCACTGAAGAAAAGGAATAGGTGACGCTTCATCAGATTGGGAGTCAGGGATGGAAAATTAGAGACATGGGCAGGTACAGGACAAGGGCTTGGCTTAGGCTTTGTTCTGTACCTTCCAATACCTCTAGTTTCCCTCTCCCTGACTCGCAGTCTGATGCAGGGTCTCGACCCGAAACATCACCTATTCCTTTTCTCCAGCGAAGCTGACCAGATACTCAAGGATACACAAAATTGCAGGAGAAACTCAGCGGGTGCAGCAGCATCTATGGAGCGAAGAAAATAGGCGACGTTTCGGGCCGTAACCCTTCTTCAGACCCTCCTTCTTTCGGCCCGAAACGTCGCCTATTTTCTTCGCTCCATAGATGCTGGTGCACCCGCTGAGTTTCTCCAGCAATTTTGTGTACCTTCGATCTTCCAGCATCTGCAGTTCCTTCTTGAACAGTTACTCAAGGACTTTTGTCATTATTATATTATTGAAGTCCAAGCCTGTGTCAAGACATACACGTACCAGTTCTGTAGGACAATCTCCCAACGAAGTTGAAGTGGACTACGAAACCATTTCAAAGGGTCCGTGAAGATATGTAATGGGAAAGGTGTGGGCTTTTTAGTATTAATCGGAAGCCCTTCAAACTAGTTGTACATGGGACATCTCTGAAATTTAAATTTTTTTTTTGCATACTAGATCTTCTTGGAGAAGTTGTATCAGATAACAATCCAAGGCTGAGTTGAATTGAGTTGCTTGTGTCATCACATGTACCAAGGTATAGTGAAAAGCTTTTGTTGCTTGCTAACCAGTCAGCAGAAAGGCAATACATGATTACAATCGAGCCATCCACAGTGTACCGATACATGATTAAGGGAATACAGCGATTAATATTTAGTGCAAGATAAAGCCAGTAAAGTCCGATTGAAGAAATCTCCAATGAGGTAGATAGTAGTCGAGTAGATAAGGTTTTGAGTTTGAACTATTTACAGAATGTGCTAAGCATCCTGCATTGAATTCTGAGGCAGCCCAGATAAGTCTTTTGATGAGAGAAGAATATCAATTTAAGTAACAATAAATACTTTGAAGTAGCACGTTGTACCTCTCGTTCGACTGTGACCATGGCTTTCCAACAATGGGCACTTAAAGCTCAAATATAAAGGTGGAAATGGGCGTTGCATGAACTGTGATGTCCAGTTACTCTGTTTCTGGGATGCAAGAAGAAGCCTCCACGTGGCGCATCCCGGGCAATGTTGACGACAGAAACTGTACCACAGTGACTGACTGAAGTAGCCAATCCTGCAACCACCGACCGTCAACCGTCAACCGTCACTGACCGACCGGGAAAGACGTGATATAGAAGATGGCCGGACAAGAGGAAGAAGACTGATTCAATTTGTCAGCCAGTTTGAGGTCCTGATGCCTGTACTTACTGTAGTGTATACCTTAAAGCAATGAGTGCACATGCTGCATATTCTTAAGTCCTACAACGATTTGCAAAATAATTTGGAAAAGCATCAGATTCGGCAAAGGTACAAGAACTGCGGGACGGTTGCGTAGCCTTAAGGGCCTGTCCCACCAGCATGCGATAGCATGCGTCTAGCGCGACCAAACATGGTCACTTGAGGTGTCTGGCCTCGTGGGGCCGGTCCCACTTAGATCGGCGGAGGCGTATGGAGTTGTGCGGGGCTCGCCCCGACAATGCGCAGGGGTCCAAAAATCCTGCACTGTTCCAAAATCCCGCGCGACAACGGGTTGTCGACCCGCTGCCGCATCGAGGCCGTACGCAGCGCCTCGATGGGCGTACGCCTTGTCTCGACGCCGTACGCAGCATCTTGACGTCGTACGCAGCATCTTGACGGCATACGCCTAGTGCGTGGCGTTGCGCGATCACGTCACCGCCCGACATCGTGCGACGTCCAAATTCAGTCGGCCCGCCTCCTGCCCAGCTGATTGGTGAGTTTGATGTCGGGACCAGCCCCGCACAACTCCATACGCCTCCGTGGTTCGAATTGGGACCGGCCCCGCGAGGCCGTACGCCTCAAGCGACCACGTTTGGTCGCGCTAGTCGCATGCTATCGCATGCTGGTGGGACAGGCCATTTACTGCCTTACAGCGCCAGAGACCCAGTTTGGATCCCGACTATGGGTGCTTGTCTGTACGTTCTCCCTGTGACCTGAGTGGGTTTTTTCTCCAAGATCTTCGGTTTCCTCCCACACTCCAAAGACGTATAGGTTTGTAGGTTAATTGGCTTGGTGTAAATGTAAAATTGTCCCTAGTGTGTGTAGGGTAGTGTTAATGTGCAGGGATCACTAGTCGGTGCGGACTTGGTGGGCCAAAGGGCCTGTTTCCATGCTGTATCTCTAAACTAAAAGCTGAACTTGAACGCTCAAACATCTAGATTTAAGAATAGCTTTTTCCCCCACTGCTTTCTGCTCCAAAACAAATATCCTCTTTTGCACCCCATTCCCAGAGGTGTTGCCAAAATAAAGAATGAAAGCAACTTGAACCAGGAAAGATGCAGGACGTAAGCTGGTAATTGTGCTCTATAGGGAATAATGAAGGTTAAAGTGGTTAGCAATTACACATTAAGTTATGGGATACCCCCGTGAATCCAGATATTGCAAATTTGATTTTTTAATTAGACAGTGAGACTATTAGCTTCCCCAGAGATTATGATCACAGGACAATTTGAAAAATGGGCAGATGAATATCATATTGGTTTTATATGTAGAAATACATTATCATTAGGCGCATACTCGAACTGAAACTAACAAATATTATTGAACGTGTTAGACACAGTAATAAGTAAACTCTGTCAGATTAAGTACATCAGCAAAGCACACAGAAGATTGAACGTGTCACCATTATGTGGACCAAAGACAAATAAAATGCTGGCCCATTTACGATGCGCAGAATATAATTCCTGAAAATTGACACTGTAACATTACAACGTATGACTAATGCAACAATATGTAGGGAGAGTCCAATTGTGTACTTATATAATAACAAATAAAGGAGTTATAAATGGAAAACGAAGAATATTTCCTCGTTCAAATGATCAATCTTTCAGATTAGGTGGATGTCAAGAAGCAATTTACGTTCAGCAAAAGAGTTGGAACCAGGCAAATTAATTTAGGATAAGGATTGGCTGTTTAGGATTGAGCTAGAGAGAAAATTCTTAATGTAGATGATTTTAGGTCGTTGACAATCTCTATTTCAGAGAGCTATGGCTGCTCCTGCTTGCTCCTCGAGTGTATTAAAGAGTGCGATCGAGCAATTCTTCAAGGGAGGGAATGGGGATATGGGGATTGGGCAGCAGAATAGTGAATTTAATGCATTGAATGAGCCAAAAATGTATTGAGTGATTCGTAGGCCCCCCTCCGTCATGACTGACCATGGGTGATGCATCTTAGTTGTTGGACGCTTGCTCCAAACCTCGGTTGGAGCGGCGTCGCTTGTGGCTGAAGAAACCAATGCAGGAGTGATAGTCTCTGTGGCCATGTGACAAAAGGTCACATTTGTGTGTGTGGTCTCTGGTCTGTTGAAGTTGCTGCGCCCGCTTGTCTGCCGCTGCGTTCAACAGTTTCGCTTCCCCCGTTTTGAGATGTTGGTTCGGGGTACCTCTCCACCTCGTGCGGTCAGCTGCAAGGCTCTCCCAGGACTCCACATCGATGTCGAGCGCCTTCATATCTCTCTTGCAGACATCCGTGTAAACGTAGCTGGGGGCGGCCGATGGTTCTCTCCGTAGAGGATGTCTTTTGGAATACGGGCATCCTCCATGCGGTGGACATGGCCCAGCCACCGCAGTCTGCGCTGTCTGAGTAGAGTGTACGTACTGGGGAGGCCAGCGCGAGACAGGATCTCGGCGTTGGACACTCTGTCTTGCCGGGATATGCCCAGGATACGGTGGATGTTTCTCAGGTGGAAGGTGTTGAGTCTTCTCTCCTGCCTGGCATATGTAGTCCATGTCTCACTGCCGTACAGCAGCATGCTGTTGACACAGGCGTTGTAGACGGCTATCTTTGTCTTCACCGTCAGCTTTGGGTTGGTCCACACTCGAGTTGTGAGGCGAGCGAGAGTTGTAGCTGCCTTCTCGATCCTCTTATCAATCTCTGTGTCCAAGGAGAGGTTGTCGGTGATGGTGACGGTGATGCAACACACTTCTCCTTGGCATCAGCTCCACCTACATCAACCGACTCCAACTGGTCCATAACGCAGCCGCCCGACTCATCACCCACACCAAATCCTGGCATCACATCACTCCAGTCCTCAAACAACTTCACTGGCTTCCCATCTCCCACCGGATCACCTACAAAATCCTGATCCTCACCTACAAAGCCCTCCACCATCTGACCCCCCCATATCTCACTGACCTCCTCTCCCCCTACCAACCCTCACGGTCTCTCAGATCCACATCAGCCGGTCTCCTCTCCATCCACAAGTCCAACCTCCGCAGTTTTGGGGACAGAGCCTTCTCCAGGGCAGCTCCCAGGCTCTGGAACTCCCTCCCCCAACTGATCCGCAATTCCGTGTCCCTCACCATCTTCCAGTCCCGCGTCAAGACCCATCTCTTCACCTCTGCCTATCTTTAGCCCCACGTGCCCCTCCCTTTTCATCTATGCATTAATTGCCTCATATTGTGTTTTGTATTGAATTCTGTCTTTACTTTGTGTACTAGTCATGTCTCTACTATTTATTTCATTCCCCTTACATGTTTTTCCTCTACCTGCCAAATTTTTGTAAGGTGTCCTTGAGACTCTTGAAAGGCGCCCATAAATAAAATTTATTATTATTTTTATTATGGTGGAGCTGAGGTACGTGAACTGATGGACGGCATCAAGTTCGTAGTCGTCGATGGTGATGATAGGCGGTGCCTCTGTATCCTGCCCCAAGACATTTGTCTTCTTCAGGCTGATGGTCAGACCGAAACCCTTGCATGCCGATAGAAGTGGTCCATCAGTAACTGTAGTTCCTGCTGGGTGTGGGACACAACTGAAGCATCGTCGGCGAACAACATGTCTCTGATGAGAGCTTCGCGTACTTTCGTTTTTGCTCTGACACGGTTGAGGTTGAAGAACCTGCCATCTGATCTAGTACGCAGGTAGATCCCCTCTGTTACAGTGCCGAAGGCATGTTTCAGGAGCAGAGCGAAGAAAATCCCAAAGAGTGTGGGAGCGAGGACGCAGCCTTGAGTAGTACAGGTGTCAGGGATTATGGAAAGGTAGGAGAATGTGGTTGTGAGGGAAAGATAGATCAACCATGATTGAATGGCAGAGTAGACTCGATGGGCCGAATGGCTTAATTCTGCTCCTATAACTTATGTATATATATATATATTTAACATTAAATCAAAATACGCAATTAATTTCTACCATGAAATCAACAAGTTCAGAATATCATACAATAAGGAAAGATCCCATTCTGACCATCAAGAACTGATGTGTGGGAAGGAACTGCAGATGCTGGTTTAAACCGAAGATAGACACAAAAAGCTGGAGTAACTCAGTGGGACAGGCAGCATCTCTGGAGAGAAGGAATGGGTGACTTTTCGGCTCGAGACCCTTCTTCAGACTGTTAAGATTTCACACTGATTCCATTTTATTCTTCCTATTTTTCTATCAGCTTTCCCCAAATTTTACCACTCATCCACATTCTCTAGGCAATTACAATGGCCAAGGAACCCACCAACCCTTTAACTCGTTGGGAGGTGGGAGGAAACTGGCAAATCTGGGGGAAACCAAGATTTACACCCAAGTGTGGGTGAGTGGGGGAGCCTGAAAGGACCTGGGCAGCATGGTGGGGCAGCATGGTGGCGCAGCGGTAGGATTGCTGCCTTACAGCGCCAGAGACCTGGGTTCGATCCTGACTACGGGTGCTGTCGGTATGGAGTTTGTACGTTGCCTCCGTGACCTGTGTGCGTTATCTCCAGGAAGCTCCGGTTTTCTCCCACACTCCAAAGACGTGCAGGTTTGTAGGTTAATTGGCTTGCTATAAATGTTTTAAAAAATTGTCCCTATTGTGTGTAGGATAGTATTTGTGTGTGGGGATCGCTGGTTGGCATATACTGGGTGTTCCAAAGGGCTTGCTTCCATGTTGTATCTCTAAACTAAACTAAGTTCATAGGTTCATAACTTCATAAGTTTACTTATTGTCACATATACCAATTGGTGTAGTGAAATTCACTGGCCAGGTCAGTCATACAATTTAAAAAAGCAACACTCAGAAAACACATTTTAACATAAACATCCACCACAGTGACTCCTACACATTCCTCACTGTGATGGAAGGCGAAATAAAGTTCTAAGTCCTTCCCTTGTTGTTCTTCCTTGGTCGGGGGCCTCGAGCCCTCTGTTGATGGGACGGTCTTAACTCCCGTAGCCGGCGGCGTTCGGGCTCTCCGCGTCGAGGCATTCAGCTCCCGCATCAGGGGAGGGGGATGTCAGCTCCCCCGCGCCGGGCGATCAAACCTCGCGTCGGGGCTGGTCGAACCTTCTGCGGCATTGGAGCTCCCGACTAGCCTCTCCTGAGCCTGCAAGCCCTTGTTGGTAAGTCCGCAGGCCGCGGTGGGAGCGATCCCAGGCAAGGGATCCACTCCGATGTTAAGTCTGCGCCCCGCGGTGGAGCTCACGACAGTCCGAGGCGGCTCCTAGCTCCAGCGATGGTAGGCCGCAGAGCCCGGAGAATGTGATCCGAAAAATGATCACATCTCCGGGAAGGTAAGAACCTTTTTCCCTATACCTCCCCCCACATAAAACAAACAGGAGAACATTAAGACAAACTTTAAACAAACGCTAAAAATAACAAAAACGAATAGACTGCTGGCAGGGCTACATCTCCCTCCTCCGACGCCCCCTATATTAGTAATATAGGTTGATGGGAATGCATGGAGAATAAAATGGGAATATTGTAGGATTAGTGTAACTGGGTGCGTGAGGGTTGGCGTTGGTTGTTGAAATCAAAATGTCTGTCTCAGTCCTGTACTGCAGAGCTTAGTAATGGCAACGTTGTTGGAAATCTCTTCTGCAATCTTCTATAATGTTATTGCATACTTTTTGTAATGTGGTTGCCAGAGCTACATGCAGCTCTAAAACTGTAGCCCACCAGTACTTTCCAAGACTATGTTCAGTTCAGTTTAGTTTATTGTCACGTATACCGAGGTACAGGGAAAAGCATTTGATGCATTCACAGTGTACAGATACACGATAAGGGATTCATGTTTCGTGCAAGACAAAGGCTGTAAAGTCCGATCAAGGATAGTCTGAGGTAGAGAAAAAATGCTGGAGAAACTCAACGGGTCAGGCAGCATCTATGGAGAAAAGGAGAAGGTGATGTTTCAGGTCGAGACCCTTCTTCAGACCCTTCTCCAATTTCCGTCTACTAATACTCTCCTCCACCTAGCAGAGATGGTCCTCACCCTTAAAAACGTTTCCTTTGACTCCTCCCAACTCAAGGATAAACAAGGATAGTCTAAGGGTTAACAATGAGGTGGATAGTAGTTCAGAACTGCTCTCTAGTTGTGGTAGGATAATTGAGTTGCCTGATATTAGCTGGGAAGAAACTAGACCTGAATCTGGTGGTATGCGTTTTTACACTTCTATAGCCTTTGCCCGATGGGAGAGTAGAGAAAAGAGAATGGCCTGGGTGCGCCTCATCCTTGATTATGCTGCTGGCCTTGCCGAGGCGGCGTGAGGTATAAATGGAGTCAATGGAAGGGAGGTTGGTTTGTGGGATGGTCTGGGCTGCGTCCACAATTCGCTGCAATTTCTTGTGGTCTTGGATGAAGCTGTTCCCAAACCAAGCTGCGATGCATTCCAATAAAATGCCTTCTACTGTTGAAATTGGTGAGAGTTGTTGGGGACATGCCAAACTTCCTAAGCCTTCTATGGAAGTAGAGGTGCTTTCTGGGTTGTTGCTTCGATATGAATGGTCCTGGGGAAGTTGTTGGCTTTTATTTAATCCTCTGAATTTGAAGTTTTTAACCATCTCTACATTGTTGCCGTCAATGCAAACTAGGGTTTGTGAATCGCTTCGCTTCCTGAAGTCGATGACTATCTCCTTTGTCTTGCTGACATTGAGAGAATGAGTTATGTGGTCGTACTGTAAGTGACATAGAAACATAGAAACATAGAAAATAGGTGCAGGAGTAGGCCATTCGGCCCTTCGAGCCTGCACTGCCATTCAATATGATCATGGCTGATCATCCAACTCAGTATCCCGTACCTGCCTTCTCTACATTGCCCCTGATCCCTTTAATCACAAGGGCCACATCTAACTCCCTCTTAAATATAGCCAATGAACAGGCCTCAACTACCTTCTGTGGCAGAGAATTCAAGAGATTCACCACTCTCTGTGAGAAAAATGTTTTTCTCATCTCCGTCCTAAAAGATTTCCCCCTTATTCTTAAACTGTGACTGTTCTGGACCCCTTGTGACAGGACCAGAATTAGGCCATTCTGCCCATCAAGTCTACTCCGCCATTTAATCATGACTGATCTATCTCTCCCTCCTAACCCCATCCTCCCTGCCTTCTCCCCATTACCCTTGATGTACTAATCAAGAATGTGCACTAATGTTCTGGTTGCGCTAGAGTTCCATTGACCATTCATTGAGTAATTAGTAGAGGTCCACTCTGTTTTTATTTAACCGATACAGCCCCGTCGCTCAGATGCGCATTAAATTAACATTTAACCATAACCATGTCGCTGCACGTTAGCGCACATGAGTTAACTTTCAACCACCGAATCCTTTGTTCTCGAACCCCACGAAGGCTCTAACTGCCCCCCTGACCGCGTGAGTGGTCGGCCCAGATCATGCCCGGTCCATGCGAGAGTTCGAGCCCGACCTTCGATGGACGGATGCCATAATGGCTCAGCCCGCCACAACTTCATCACAAAGCACCTGAAACACTCGTGAAAATTAAGTAAACAATTTAAAAAAACATGCATTTTGACTTTTTGGAGATGAAGGCGTCTAATTGAAAGCCCTGACGAGTCTCTGGGTAGTCAAGTCAAGTCAAGTTTATTCGTCACATACACATACGAGACGTGCAATGAAATGTAAAGTAGCAATGCTCGCGGACTTTGTGCGAAAAGACAAACAAACAAGCAACCAAACAAACTACAAACAGAATGTAACAGAATCACATTTTCTTTTGCATATTAAATATTGTGGGCGGAAGGAAAAAGGGAAAAAAACATAAATTTAAAAAAAAGGAGTAGAGTGGTTCAGTAAATTTAGTCCCTGGTGAGATAGGAGTTTACAGTCCTAATGGCCTCTGGGAAGAAACTCATTCTCAACCTCTCTGTTCTCACTGCATGGCAACGGAGGCGTTTGCCTGACCGTAGCAGCTGGAACAATCCGTTGCATGGGTGGAACGGGACTCCCATGATTTTATTGGCTCTGGAGTTGCACCTCCTGATGTATAGTTCCTGCAGGGGGGGGGAGTGAAGTTCCCATAGTGCGTTCAGCATATAGTTGCAGCCTTGCACTGTGCATGTGCTTTTTAATGCTCTTGATGGCAGCATGGAGAAGGATATGATATGAATATATATATTAAAATATATATATGTCATTGAGCTCCATGAATTTCAATGTTTCTTAAGAGTGGCTTGAAGCATGTATTAAAGGGAATGGGATAATTTGAAAATATACCCTCTGCAAGCAAAATATAATTTGCAGCTTGTGCTCATATGCATAGTCTTATAAATCTTAGCTAAGGCTGGATATAATGAAATTATGCAGTTCAAAATTAGGGTCCCAGTGGAAATTTACTAGATGAGTGTGGAAAGGCTGTCTATTTTACCTAACGATTCACCTATTTTTATATTCCTATGCAACAGATATAGTGGATATATCTTCGGTAGATATTAAAATCTAAATGCTGGCTATTGACGGACTGCTAGTCGTCAATGCAGGGCCACTGCTTACAATTTGTTTTACAAAATTACAATCTCTCCTTTATTTAGCTTCAAGTAGAGTTTATACAAATTATCGCCAGAGTGAGGTTGGTGAAACTTGAGTTGTGTTCTCTGCAGGTTGAGAGGAGACCTGATGGAAGTATACAAAATTAAGAGGCACATTTGTAGGATAGACATTCAGAATTTATCTCCTGGGTTAGAAATGTTAAAGACTAGAGGGCGTAGCTATATGGCCCGGAGCGGAGACTGCGGGACCCGGAGCTGGGGCGGCGGCCTGGAGCTGGGGCGGCTGCCCGGAGCTGATGCTGTGGAGGGCCGTCTCGGAGCGGAGACGGCGTTCCGGCTTTCGGCGGCGGCGACATCACCACGGAGGTCCGCTGGACTGGAGGGCGGCATCTCCGGCCTGGATCGATCGCCTCAGCGCAGAGGGGAGAACAAGGAGGGAAGAGACGGAGACTAAGACTTTGCCTCCATCACAGTGAGGATGTGCTTGGTGAACTCACTGTGGTGGATGTTTAATTTGTGTTTATTGTATGTTTTGTTTTTATTGGTTCTGTGTATGACTGCAGGCAACATAATTTTGTTCAGACCGAAAGGTCTGAATGACAATAAAGGAATCTAATCTAATCTAAGAGGGGTAAAGTTTAAAGGAGATGTACAAGCGGGTTCTTTTATTCTGAGGGTGGTGGGTGCCTGGAACGCGCTGCCAGGGGTGGTGGTGGAGGCATTTCTTTTGTTCACGTTCAGATGTTATAGGAGCAGAATTAGGCTCTTCAGCCCATCAAGTCTACTCCGCCATTCAATCATGGCTGATCTATCCTTCACTCTCAACCCCACTCCCAATTTTTCCTCATAACCACCGACACCCTTACTTATCAAGAATCAATGCATATTAAAAATATCCATTGACTTGGCCTCCACAGCTGTCTGTGGCAACAAATTCCACAGATTCACCACCCTCCGACTAAAGATATTTAGAAGATTGAGGGGGGGATTTTATAGAAACTTACAAAACTTCTTAAGGGGTTGGACAGGCTAGATGCAGGAAGATTGTTCCCGATGTTGGGGAAGTCCAGAACAAGGGGTCACAGTTTAAGGATAAGGGGGAAATGTTTTAGGACCGAGATGAGAAAAACATTTTTCACACAGAGAGTGGTGAATCTCTGGAATTCTCTGCCACAGAAGGTAATTGAGGCCAGTTCATTGGCTATATTTAAGAGGGAGTTAGATGTGGCCCTTGTGGCTAAAGGGATCAGGGGGTATGGAGAGAAGGCAGGTACAGGATACTGAGTTGGATGATCAGCCATGATCATATTGAATGGCGGTGCAGGCTCGAAGGGCCGAATGGCCTACTCCTGCACCTATTTTCTATGTTTCTATTTCTCATCATCTAAAGGTATGTCCTCTTGTTCTGAGGCCTTGGCCACTGATCCTAGACTCTCCCACTAGTGGAAACATCCTCTCCACATCCACTCTATCCAGGAAGATGTGATAGTGGTGTTTAAGAGGCTTTTGGATGGTCTCATGGATATATGGGCAATGGAAGAGATATGGATCAAGTTCAGGCACCTAAGATTTGTTTGTCTTGGCATCATGTTTGGCAACTCTCCTGTGTTCGATGCTCAATGGGGTACTCAGTTTCTATTGCAAATTGGTGCAATTATTTAAGCATGCCTTCCACTATTCTGGTTTAAAATGCCATCTCGGGAAAAATTATGGCAAGGCTCACTTGATGTTAAAAAATGTGTGGCCTGGGTGAACCCCTGTACAATGGGTTCTGTATCCTAGACGTTCCACATTAGCAAGTGGCACATGGTGCACCTAACATCTCAGTCCCATCCACAAAGACTCCAATAGTTGAAGCACAATTGAGTTTTTGGGCGGCACAGTGGCGCAATAGTGGAGCTGCTGCCTCACAGCACTAGAGACCCAGTTTCAATCCAGACTACGGATGCTGTCTGTGTGGAGTTTGCACATTCTCCCTGTGACCGCGTGGGTTTTTTCCGGGTGTTCAGGTTTCCTCCCACATTCCAAATACATGTAGGTTTATAGGTTTCTTGGCTTCTGTAAATTGCACCTATTGTGTGGGATGCAAAACTGGGATAACATAGAACTAGTGGATGGGTGATCGCTGGTCAGCGTCGACTCGGTGGGACCTGTTTTCACGCAGTATTTCCAAATAAAAGAGCTAATGTGGCACTGGGTGCCTCATCAACTCTGTCCTTTGTGTTTAAATAGTATGTTAAATGTATGTTTTTAGTGCTCTTTAGCTTATTTTGTGTGGGGGAGGGGAGGGGGGGGGGCGGGGAAACTTTTTTAAATCTCTTCCCTCGACAGATATGCGATTTTTTTCCCGTATCGTATCTCCGTCCGCACTGCGGCCTAACATCGAGGAGTTGGCGCCCTCTGCTGGAGACCGACTTTTGAGAGCTCCACCGCTGGTGCCTTACTGGCTTACTTACTTACTTACTTGCTGCCTATTATGCCTCCTGGCATGTAGGGCAGCAACGGAGGTCCTCCACTCAGTAGGGTTGATTACTTCCGTTGCTGTTTCCGTAACATATTTGTTTTACGAGACAGGGTTGTTAGCCCCTGTGCTCAACCTCCAACCTGGAGGATCAGTGGATCACTCTTCGTCTCGCCTCTGCCCTTTGACCTGTCCAGCATGGGAGACCCTAACAGGAGACGAATCTCCTGCAGGCATAGCTCTAGGGGTCACTGAGACACACAAGCTCCCCGACCACGACAAGGTTGTTGCAATCCAATTGGAAGACCGCCGGTACGTACGTGACTTTAAAATCGTGGAGCCCGTGATCTTTTGCCAGGGATTGACCTCGGAGCTCCAACCGTGGGTGCTTGCGGACTTACATCACGGAGCCAGCGGTCTCTGGTCACATCGAGAACTTGAAGCCGCAGGAGTTTCGATCGTTCCGACGCGGGAGCTTCAACTGCCGGCTGCGGCACCTTTGATTGCCCCGACTGCGGATGGTTCGACTGCCCCGACTGCAGGAGAAATAAAGAGGAAGCAGATTGAAATGTTTTGCCTTCCATCACAGTGAGGAATGTGGGGAATCTGCTGTGGTGGTTGTTTATGTTAACCTTTATGTAGTTGTGTGTCTTGTTGCTTTTTTTTCCGTATGGCTGTACGGTAATTCACATATCACTGTACCTTAATTGGTACACGTGACAATAGAAGACACTTGAAACATTTGAAACCTTTAATGTCTTCTGTAGAAAGATGATTTGATTAGATCAGATGAGTTGTTTTATGTAAATTTAGGTAGCCTGAAGAGTAATGCCCCTGTCCTACTTAGGAAACTTGAACGGAAACCTCTGGAGACTTTGCGCCCCACCCAACGTTTCCGTGCGGTTCCCGGAGGTTTTTGTCAGTCTCCCTACCTGCTTCCACTACCTGCAACCACCTGCAACCTCCGGGAACCGCACGGAAACCTTGGGTGGGGCGCAAAGTCTCCAGAGGTTTCCGTTCAGGTTTCCTAAGTGGGACAGGGGCAAGAGAAACCAGATCTCTCTTTTAAATCTTCCCCTTGGAGAACCGGGATGAAAATGACGTCTGTATTCTTTCTAAACTTAGTTGTCGATTATATAAGTGTCATATTAAGAAACGTGTCAAATCATGACAAACAAAGCATGATCTTGTTATAGAAAGCAGAGCGACAGTGAAAGCATCAGAAATACATGGTTATATCGGAAGACAAAATAACCATATGCTGTACACCTCTAGCATTTGTCATTTTTAGGCATCGTTGTTAAGCCTTTGTATCAAACAACAAGAAATCACCTTGAAAACAAGGAAGATTTGCATTTTTATAACTTTTCCACAGCGCACCGAAGTGCTTTGTAGCCAATCAAATACTTTTGGATTATTTGCGTTGCCGCGATGTTGGAAATTGAACTCAGCAGCAAATTTGCACACAGCAAGATCTATTGGTTTTAGTAATGGGCGATAAGCTAGATTTAGTTACAAGCTTAACACTGCATTATTATTTATCCAATAGTGATGGAGTTCAATGCAGTGTTTGCTCAAGGAGAAGCATCAAGCTGTGACTAAGATTCCAGATTTAGATGTGATAATGAGGAAACGTAGACTGTCCAAGTTAAATTTGACTAATCTATGAATAGGCAAAATGAAAGGATGTCAGTGAAAGCCGTCCAAAGTGGAATTGGTGATGCACAACTATTTTGTACACCAAACAGGCGAGAGTTCTTCTTCACAAAGAAAATCAAGGTGACCTAAACCATAAGAGAAGCACAGATAATATAATGATGCGCGTAAGGGCTACTGCCTCCAATGACCTTTCTTCGATTCAGACCTCAAGTGCTATCTATGTGGAGCTGGCATGTTCTCTCTGTGGCTATGTAGGATTTCCTGGGTGCTCCGGTATGCTCTCATTCCCAAAGATGTGTTGGTTAATTGACTGCTGTAAATCACTCTGAGGCGTGTGGTGCTAAATCAGGGAAGTGCTAGTAGGTATGAGTGGGAGAGAGAATGAGTTGAAGGAAAATAAATATGAGAATGGCCTTTTTCTGTATCGTTCGTGAGGAAATTTGAAATAAAATGAAATGATATTGCACATGTATGCGGAGTGGCATGGTGGCGCAGCGGTAGAGAGGTACAGCGCCAGGGACCTGGGTTCAATCCTGACTACGGGTGCTGTCTGTGCGGAGTTTGTACGTTCTCCCCATGACCTGTGTGGGATTTATTTGGCGCTCTATTTTCTTCCCACACTCCAAAGACACACTGGTTTGTAGGTTAATTGGCTTTGGTAAAATAAAATTGTCAATTGTCCCGAGTGCGTAGGATAGAGATCGCAGGTCGGCGCGGACGCAGTGGGCCTGTTTCCATGCTGTTTCTCTAAACTAGATAACAAATGGGAAAAAAGATACACAGGTCCTGAATAAGGGGTTGGACAGGCTAGATGCAGGAAGATTGCTCCCGATGTTGGGGAAGTCCAGGACAAGGGGTCACAGCTTAAGGATAAGGGGGGATCCTTTAAAACCGAGATGAGAAGAACTTTTTTCACACACAGAGTGGTGAATCTCTGGAACTCTCTGCCACAGAGGGTAGTTGAGGCCAGTTCATTGGCTATATTTAAGAGGGAGTTAGATGTGGCCCTTGTGGCTAAGGGGATCAGGGGGTATGGAGAGAAGGCAGGTACGGGATACTGAGTTGGATGATCAGCCATGATCATATTGAATGGCGGTGCAGGCTCGAAGGGCCGAATGGCCTACTCCTGCACCTAATTTCTATGTTTTTCTATGATTACCATGAGAAGCGCAACAAACAACAAACAACACCCTGGGTGGTCCTGGTCCTTTTCTCACCTGCAGCTCTTCATCTCAGCACCTGCAGAAGGATCTCATGTAGTGGTCTGTGCTGCATCTCGGTGGAACCAGTCTGTTGCTGAAGGTGCTCCTCCGGTGGACCTGTGTGTCATGGAGGGGGTGAGCTGTATTGTCCAAGATGCTCCGCAGTTTTCATAAAGAGAGAAATCATATGAGGAATAGATCGGCTAGACCCACATATTCTGCAGCCCAGAGTTGGGGAATCAAGAACCAGAGGACATAGGGTTACGGTGAGGGAGGAAAGATTTATTAGGAAACTGAGGGGTAACTTTTTCACTCAAAAGGGTGGTAGGTGTATGGAACAAGCTGCCGGAGGAGATAGTCGAGGCAGGTACTATCGCAACATTTAACATTTTGACATGTACATGGATGAGACAGATTTAGAGGGATGTGGGCCAAATGCAAGCAGGTGGGACTAATGTAGATGGGACGTTGGCTGGTGTGGGCCTGTTTCCACTTTGTAAGTCTCTGCGATTCTATGAATACACAAGCTAGAGTTGTATTTCTTGCAATTTAGAGCACCAAATGATGATATGATTACATTTTGTAGGATATTAAAGTGAATTACTAGAAACCATTTCCATTGTTTGAAGAGTCTAGGAGCAGGGGCCATTATCCAAACATTCAAGCTCGGTCTTTAAGGAATAAATTAAGCAAACACATCCACTGGAAAAAGGTATTAGCAATTCGAAAATCTGTACTGGTGCGAGGTGGCTTGTTAGTTCTAAATCTTGTCCTGAAAGATCTCTATTAATCCAAGCAGTTAAGGGATATCAAGTGAAATTAATCACACGGCAAAGGGAATGAATCTGCCCTGATCTCAATGAATGATGGAACAATGTCAAGGGGTTAAATGGATTATTGATGACAATCAGATAATCTGCTTATCATTCGAGTTGATTAAGGGATGAGTATTGGAAGGATATCATCAATAGCTCTCCTCGATAAATGACTAAGGATATATTGGTATATTGATTTCTCTACCTTCATAACCCTTGCATTCCCACTCTCCCCGTTCCTCCCCCACCCAAGCCGTTGTCATATCTTCAAAGTCATCTTGTTGAGCCTCATTGTAACTCGTTTTCACCTCGCCCACAGCTAACAAGGGCCTGCAAAGTCCGCAAGAACCTACCTGAACTCCCTGTGGCTCAGCACTTCAACTCCCCCTCCTATTCCCAATCTGACCTCTCTGTCCTGGGTCTCCTCCATTGCCAGAGTGAGCAACACCGGAAATTGGAGGAACGACACCTCATATTCCGCCTGGGTAGCCTGCGTCCGGCGGGCATGAATATTGAATTCTCCCAATTTTGCTAGCCCTTGCTGTCTCCTCCCCTTCCTTAACCCTCGAGCTATCTCCTTCCATCCCCCCGCCCTCGGGCTCCCCCTCCTCCCTTTTTCCTTCCTTCTCCCCCCCCACCCCCCATCAGTCTGAAGAAGGGTTTCGGCCAGAAACGTCACCTATTTCCTTCGCTTCGCTGCTGCACCCGCTGAGTTTCTCCAGCATTTTTGTGTACCTTCAATTTTCCAGCATCTGCAGTTCCTTCTTGAACGCTAACAATGGCCTGTTTCCTTTTTCATTGTTACATTTTTGCATATCTTTCATTCATTAGTTCTATATCTCCCTATCTCATTGTCTATATCTCTTGTTTCCCTCTCTCCTGACTCAGTCTGAAGAAGGGTCTCGACGCGAAATGTCACCTATTCTTTTTCTCCAGAAATGCTGTTTGACCCGCTGAGTCACTCCAGCTTATTTGTGTCTATTTTCGGTTGAATCCAGCACCAGCAGTTCCTTCCTACACATAGGATATATTTAAACCAAGCTGAGAGGCAGATTAATACTTCATTAACAGAAGGCACCATTTACATTGTGTCATCTAAAATGGTGCGGTCAAATTTTCCGCGGCAGCGGCAACGGAGACCCGACTCGGCCCCGGATCCGTGGCGGCAGCAGCGACCACCCGCGGAATTTGAACCGGCCCGTTCACGGAGCACGGTTGAGCCGCGGGATTTACCATCACCCGGTGGGGCCACAACATCTGGAGCCTGGATCGCCTCAGCGCCGAGGGAGAACAAAGAGGGAAGAGACAGAGACTTTAAGACTTTGCCTTCCATCACAGTGAGGAGGTGTTTGGTGAACTCACTGTGGTGGATGTTAAATTTGTGTTGATTGTGTGTTTTTGTCATTTTTTATTATATGTATGACTGCAGGGAAACAAAATTTCGTTCAGACCGAAAGGTCTGAATGACAATAAAAGGAATCTAATATAATCTAATCAAATATCAGAAAACCCAAATCTGTAGTATTCTAATCAGTGATGAAACTGTGTACAATTTAGTGACGGCTAATACATTATATGACACTTGAACAAATACATGCATATGTATGTGTATAGATCTTTTTTTTTTAAACTGGTTTTCTTGACTAGGTGATAAACTGGCCCTTGAATACGAAAGTGAAGCATGTAGTTGTAAATGTAAAGAACTGCCAACAACTGCAGCAATTAAGATCTCATCGATCCTACAGTGGCCTATTTTGACTACCTCCCCATGGAGAATGTCTCAGTGGTGACCTTAAATGGGACAAGACCTGTCAACAGCTATACATCACAACTATGCTGTAGGGTCCACTTTATTCATGATGATGGCACAGAGATTAGGTAAAGCATTCAGTCATAGCTTAACTTGTTAATGAGACAATATTCAACATATAAGAGTTTCTATCATTTACTATATGTGGTAAATTACTATTAAAACACAAAGTACATGCTATAACACCAGGATAAGCTGTCGACCAAGAAAACAAAGTCCAAATTTTAGGGGCGGCACAGTGGCGCAGTGGTAAAGCAACTGCCTTACAACGCCAGAGACCCGGGTTTGAACCTGACTATGGGTGCTTGTCTGTACGGAGTTTGTACATTCTATCCTGCCGCAACTGGAGAGTAGTCCTGAACTACTATCTAGCTTAACCTTTAAAATAAAGGGGAGGTCATTTAAGACTGAGGTGAGAAAATGAAGGGGAGGTCATTTAAGACTGAGGTGAGAAAATAAAGGGGAGGTCATTTAAGACTGAGGTGAGAAAAACTTTTTCACCCAGAGAGTTGTGAATTTATGGAGAGGGCAGTGGAGGACAGAGGGCAGTGGAGGCCAAGTCACTGGATGGATTTAAGAGAGAGTTAGATAGAGCTCTAGGGGCTAGTGGAGTCAAGAGATATGGGGAGAAGGCAGGCACGGTGTATTGATAGGGGATGATCAGCCATGATCACAATGAATAGCCGTGCTGGCTCGAAGGGCCGAATGACCTACTCCTGCACCTATTTTCTATGTTTCTATGTATCTATGTTCCTATTGGTGACGCTCGGACTATCTTAAATCTTCTGGGTTTACAAAGCACTAAACTTTATTCCCTTATCATGCACAATTTCTGTTGTAAACTGTGAATGGTTCGATTGTAGTCATGTAACGTCTTTCCACTGACTGGTTAGTCCTCAACAAACGTTTTTCACTGTACCTCGGTACACATGACAATAAACTAAAACTGAAACAAAGCCAGAATAATAATAATAATAATAATAATAATAATAATAATAATAATAATAATAATAATAATAATAATAATAATAATAATATATTTTATTGTCATTGCACTTCAGTGCAACGAGATTTGGTATGCAGCTTCCAACCGATGTCAAAAAAATGAATAAATAAACTGCGACGTGACCATATGAGGGAGACAGTCCAGGGGGGATGGAGGGCACTCAGCAGGGCTGAGTATTAGTATCTACTAGACTAAGTCCCAGCATCACACGGGAGGGCTGGTTACCAACGCAATATTCCACCTCTCCACCAATTTCAATTCTACGCGCCAGTGGGGGGGGGGGGGGGGGGGGGGGGTCTGCTGTCTGTTGCACTAGTATGGGTGTTGCGGGCTGAAGGTACTGGTTTCCAGAGGGCTAGTGTAGACATTGTGGGCCGTATGGATGCTTAGGCAGGCATCCAACTGTTTCAACGATTTTAAAAGCCAGCCAAGGCAAACAATTGGGCTGCAGCCACCCGACAACCAAAATTTTCATTTTGTGAACACAAACTTGTTAAAAAAAAGGCGACGAACAATTGGGCTGCAGACACCCGACACCCAAAATTCATTTTGTGAACAAAAACTTTAAAAAAAATGGCTGCAGCTGCTTTACAGCCATACCGAGGGGACTCACCGTGGAATAGACGTGCGTTCAGTGTTATTCGCAGCTCAGTCTCTGCCAGACCCTCTCACTTCCTGGGTCTGGTAGAAACTGAGTGAGGCACGACACTTCCTGGTTTTATACTCCCTCCCCCTGCCGCCAGTGGGGGCAGCAGAGAGAATAAGAAATTTTGTAAAAACATTAATATCTCTCTCATTTTTCATCGACGGAAAAAATCCTCCGCACTCATACGGCGGAGGAGGCTCTGAGCGAGGTGGCCAAAAATGACGGCCGTAGGTGGCGGCGTTCTCTCGGAAATCACAGCACAGTCGGCTAAAAGCGGTCAAGATCAGAGATTTAGTAATATAGATACTGCTTATACACACTTATGCTAAGTACAATAACAAACTCCATATGCAATAATAAACTGTCAACATGTTAACAAGAGCATAAAAACTGATTGTGTCGATGCAAGTATATAATTGGGGTTATCAAGTGGGCACTTTCCTTCACTGGTGTTTCATTGAGTTAGGCCCACAACACCTCGGGATGGCTCAACAGACAGTTCTGGCATTCCCCTTTGAACATGACAACCCCCCTCAATATCTGCTCTCATCACCTATACGACCAATAGCTACTAAAAAAAGGAAATCACAGATGATTAATCCACTCAAAGAAATGCTAAACACTCGCATCCTGTCTTACACTTATCCTAACCCATCGTTAAACAGTCGTAGCGCCACAAATATCAACCTACAATTTATTGAGTATATTATGTATAGAGGAAATTTGAGAAAGACTTCTGGGGGGATTCTTACACTTTCATTTCATTGTTGAATTAATTTTAGTTGAAAGATCTTTGTTTCAAATGTTTGATTTTCCTCCCTTGAACTAATGCACTGCTGTCTATATTCAGAGTTGTAATTGTAATGCCGTGTAAACAAATACATTGCAAAAGATTGCGTTAGGAGAGATAATTACATAACATTGCCTTGTTGGTTCAAGAATTATGTTGAACATGAATACAAAGTCTAGGAAATTGCGGACATTTACAGTAAAATACTGACTTTGATTTGTATTTAGCTTATGTCTGTATGATTAAGCACAGTGCCATTGTTTAAAATATTTTCCCCACTGGTATTAAGGATTCCATAGAAATTTTTATTTCTTGCATCTGGTTTTATATTTCTTGTTTTATAAGCCACCGTGCTCCACGATAAGGTAGAACTGCAGTCTGTACCATGGAATATTCATTGGATGTCAAGAGCACATTTCAAAGGTGAGATACACCAAAGAGATATCTGTGGGCTTGAGGAATGAAGTTTTGCAAAGCGACTGAAAACCCTTTCTATCTGCGATTACTGTTGAGCCCAACCAACCAATGATTACAAATTCCGGGGGAAAAAAAATCTGAAATATCTTTTGATTATACTCTGCGCATTATTCAAGTTTGAAACACAATATCATGAACATGCTCCTTCTTTCCGTGCTTTAAGTACTTCTCGATGAAGGTCATTAACGTATGAATCATGACAGAAGCAACGCTGCCCATTGCCATGGGATCAAAAACATTGCATCAGTGATTCTTGGTTTGTTAATCATTCACCAGATTGGACTTACTGCATAAGAAGATTGAGTTTTGTTTTGCCTTCTCATGACATTGATAAATTGGGCCTTACAGCATCTCCTTCATATAAAATCTTTGAGACATGGATATAGAGATGAAATGATTTTAAAAGCTGGTCCTTGTCTATAAAAACATGGTAATTTTATTCATTTAGCAATTTTTCAAAAGTTATCTCCTAGAAAACCAGGACTATGGAAGAATACAAAAGTCAAGAGAGTTTAATTGTCGTATGCGTTGTTTGGTTTAGTTTAGTTTCGTTTAAAGATACAGCACGGAAACAGGCCCTTCGGCCCGCCGAGTCTGCACCGACCAGCGATCCCCGCACGTTAACACTACCCTTCACACATTAGGGACAAATTTACATTTACACCAAGCAAATTTAACCTGTACGCCTTAGGAATATGGGAAGAAACCGAAGGCCTCGGAGAAAACCCATGCAGGTCACAGGGAGAACGTACAAACTCCGTACAGACAGGCTCCGTACAGACGTGGTCAGCATCGAAACTGAGTTCCTGTATGCCATCCATTGGGCACAAAATAATGAGATTCTTGCTGCAGCTTTATATGCTCTTTAATGCAATAACACAACAAATAATTCATTATACAACAAACTAACAGTCATACCAGGCAACAAGACCATAATAGCACAAGGCGAATGGGTGTGGAATTGGTCAGGTTTGGAGGTCATAGTGTCAGAACCGTACTGTGTAACTCTGGCAGAATAAGCACATATCACTACTTAGATCATCCAAACAAATAACTTGAATTAACATTTTCAATTCTATTCAAAATTAAACACACACTTATCTCATTACACCGCTGAATCAAAAGACAGTTACTTAAGAATGGAAATTAAAGCTCATTTAAGGTATGGAGAAAGCAAATGCTTTGATATCCCCTTCCAGCATGACAAATGTGTGGGTGCAACTCGAAATATTTAATACACAAATGTAGGTGTTTGGTATTTATTGCGTGGTGCTAGCGCAATATTGTGAACTGTCCTTCATGAATCGTGTTTAGGTCTTTCCAGCAGTGGCCATCGCTGTTTTGAATGGATCTTGATCATTCCAATTTGTAGACTTTCCTCTGGAGTTGCATCGTAATACGTTTACTTTTAATGTTATCAAAGAACTGAATAAATAAGAATGAATGCAGTTGGATACCATTATCCAATTGTCATTTTTGTCGGTAGAAGAAATGCATTATAGTCTGAAGAAGGGTTTCGGGCCGAAACGTCGCCTATTTCCTTCGCTCCATAGATGCTGCTGCACCCGCTGAGTTTCTCCAGCACTTTTGTCTACCTTCGATTTTCCAGCATCTGCAGTTCCTTCTTAAACACAAATGCATTATATCCCATATTTTAATGTTATATGATCTTTAATTTGTGTAGTTCATAAGTCCATCAGTGATAGGAGCAGAATGATGCCATTTGGCCCATCGAGTCTACTCCGCCATTCAATCATGGCTGATCTATCTTTCCCTCTTAACCCCATTCTCCTGCCTTCTCTGCATTGCCCGACACCTGTACCAATCAAGAATCTACCTATCTCTGCCTTAAAAAAATATCCACTGACGCCTCCACAACTTTCTGTGGCAATGAATTCCCCAGATCCTCCACCCTCTGACTGAAGAAGCTCCTCCTCTTTTCCTTTTTATAAAGACATATGAAACTGCGGATGCTGGAATCTTTAGCAAAGCTCAGAGTGTCAGAGTGACTGAGAGGGGTCAAATAGCACCGGGAGAGGGAATGAACAGACGATGTTTTGGGTCGGGTCGCTCTAGTCGGAAGAAGGGATCCGACCCGAATCATCGCCTGTCCATTCCCTCCCGAGATGCTGCCTAAACTCGCTCAGTTCCACCAGCATTTGGCTCTTTGCATTAATTGTTATTACGTTTTGATATATAGGGACATATTTTGTTTAGAAACCTGGTCATGTTGATATCCCAAGGGGAACAGATGGGACGGTGAAAATAAATGCAGAGATTTTGAAACCAAAAAGACATAGCTCGGTGGGTCAGTCAGCAACTATTAAATCAAAAAGTCAACATTTTGGGTCAGGATTCATGGGCGGTTTGGACAAGAGTAAGAATCTATTGTGGGCACCAATTTGAGATATTTAGTTGGAAGGAACTGCAGATGCTGGTTTAAACCGAAGATAGACACAGAAAGCTGGAGTTACTCAGCGGGACAGGCAGCATCTCTGGAGCGAAGGAATGGGCGACGATTCGGGTCGAGTCTGAAGAAGGGTCTCGACCCGAAACGTCACCCGTTCCTTCTCACCAGAGATGCTGCCTGTCCCGCTGAGTTACTCCGGCTTGTTGTGTCTATATCTTTAATTTGAGATATTGCTAAGGCTCAGGTTGAGATAAACGGAAGGCACAATACAAGGCCAATTCTAACTCTCTCTCTCTCTCTCTCTCTCTCGCATGCTCAGCATATTCCTAGAAGTCTCGACCTGAAGCGTCTCCCATTCTTTCTCTCCAGAGATGCTGCCAAGCCCGCTTAGTTACTCCAGCATTTATGCGTCTATCTTCGATGTAAACCATCATCTGCCGTTCCTTCCTTCCTACCCCCACCCCCCTTCCCCCTCGAATTAATCATTGTCCCACCCCGTGTACTGTGTGGCTCTATTAAATCTAGCCATCTATTTTGGAGTACTAGTATTGAAATCCCTTTATACAACCCGAGATACCCTGCATATCTTTAGCCGTCCGTTTTGAAAGACTCGCCCTCTTTGTCTATCCACAAATAGATTGAAATAAAAATTGAAGATGTCCATCTTTTCAACAGAGATCCACATGGTATGTGGCCTGGAATAGAATAGTCAGGCTGCCCTCTTGTCAGTTGAGCCGCCGCGCTGGACATCCTGGTTAATATTAGCCTTTGCCTTTTCAGGTGAAGTCCCCCTCACTCTCATCTCCCCATTCACTGTGACCCTCTCTGCACCAATTTAAAAATCTCCTGCTGGACGGCATCTCCAGCTATCGGCCCCCCGCGGTCTAACCGTGGCCTCGTTCTTTCTTGAATAACATTCTTTAGGTACCATTTACCCTCTCCGCCCGTTGGATGCAAGATTCCACCGGGGACTCCCAGATTGCAAGCGGAGCTTCTAAATCCGCCTCTCTTAAACTTTGTGAATCCGTATTAATTGGAGAGCAGAACACTTCCATGGCCGGAGAGAATGCATTTGAGACGTGCCACATTGTGTTAAAAAAAATGCTCAGTTACAGTTCCGGGGCTGCAATCTGCAGCTGAATGGCCGTCTTGTAAAGTCTTGTAACGTTTGTAATATCTTGGTTTCTTGAAATAGCTCGGTCCCCCCTTCTCTCCGACAAACCTTGGCGTTGCAAGGACTATCGCCCCTATTAGAGATCTCCCCTCTCCCCTCTCCCCTCCTCCCTCCTCCCGTATCCACAGTGAGATTCCTTGCTCCTTCTAACATCATTCATGTCCTTCGCATTTGCGTGGAGCTCACTGGAGCCCCGGTGATGCACTGCTCCCTTAACACCCAGTGACCCTCTGGCCACATCAAAGCAGCGCACCAGTCCCTCCCTCCCCTTCCCCCTCCCCCTCGCCTTGATTATCCCCGGTGCTCAGGTTTTTCCCATTCCCTCCTGTGTGATGCCACTGTCGACTGCTCCGGATGCTGGCTGGTTGAATCGCCCGTCAGTCTGCGCGTCGCTGCAATCATAGCGGGGCTGAATCGGGGAGTATTTTAATCACATGCTTCGCCGCGTCCTCTTCATATTTCCTCCTTGCCGAGCAAGCCCGATTTCTACAAACTCCAAGCATCTCGCGTGCGGCGACACCACCTTTCTCGCCCAGCCTTGTATCAAGAGGCACCTTCTCGGTGCGTGAGATGTGAACGGGAGGATTGGCCCGTCGGGGGGAGCACCAATGTACGATGGCAACGAATTGGATGTATTCTCACCGTGCGGCGGTTTCCATTGCTTTAGCGCCGAGGCAGTTTTCTGAAATCTATTTTTCTTGAGGACTATCAACGGCAGTCTCTCCTGTGCGTGCATGTGCATGTGTGTGTGTGTGTGTTTGTATGTGTGTGTGCATGTGTGTGTGTGTATCAAAAAAGCGACGAAACTGCATCTGAATATGGGATTGAGCGAAGACCTGAATTTCGACTTCAAGTGAACGAAGAGAAAGAAAATTAATTGAAGAGAGAGGAAAAAAAATAAGACTCTCGTGCGAGCCTTTCAATAGTACTGTGTGGAAAGATGCATCCATCCGAGAAGGATCATTAGATTTTATTCGCAAGAATTAACAGCGTCTTGTGCAGAAATACACACACACACTCACAAAATAACCACAGCATCGAGACGAAACGAAAACAACCTTTTTTTTTTAAATTCTTCTAATCATTTATGAGCCATGTTGCTCAATTTGCTCTGCAGTCTCACCCGATGCTTTGGACTTTGAAGGGAGCCTCGTATTCCGCCGTGCATTTGCCATTTTGACCCCACGAACTAGTTTTTCGCCCAACAACCAAGGAATGTGGACATACCCGGGAAGACGTTACTTTGGTATTTTCTCAGCGCCGGTGGTGTTGGTGGCGGTAGTTTGCTGTGCTCAGAGGTAAGGCGATCCAAACGCGGTGGATGGAGGCGGCAGCTCACGTCAATGGGCGGAATGTCAATTGTGAATGACTTATTCTTTTTTCCATTTTCTCTTTCTCTTTCTCTCTCCCTCCCCCCCACCCCCTTGTGTGTGCTTGGCTTTCGACCCCAGCGTAAATGAACCCGGAAACATGTCGTTTGTCAAGGAGACGGTGGACAACATGCTCAGGGGATACGACATTCGCCTGAGACCCGATTTTGGAGGTAAGGCATCTTTGGTCCCCCAAGTCAAAAACGGCCCATTACAAAACATCTGTGCGGTGTGCTGAATTGAACTTTTGACAACAATGTATATATAGATATATATATTCTTCTCCTCATTTGTGCCCAAGGACCACCAGTCAGCGTTGGGATGAATATCGACGTCGCCAGTATCGACCAAGTGTCTGAAGTTAATATGGTGAGTGGATTATTAGTCCTTTATTTTGACGTCTGTTATAACGCACGTTTTCCATGTTGATGGGATATGTCAAGATGGATATTCACAAGGTGTTAAAAGTATCGCTTTTGAACTGATGCGGCCGGAGGGGAAACCAAGTGGTGTTTCTAGTGTACCATGCTGCGGTATCGAGTGTATGTGTGTGTGTGTGTCTTCTTTGGTGTTGGGGCTCATCCATGCAGTTGGTGCGGCGTGGTCGAATCGGATTCCCCCATCTCCTCCCCTTGCACTATGTATGCCGCGTACAATCAGACCGGAGACCCCGGCATTGGTGTCATCTACTGGCAATATACATCAGAGTGCGCGGAGACTGTCTGCCGCTGTTATCTATATTTTTAAGCCACCCCCGTCCCTCGGCAAACCGGAGGGGACGCGAGATGTGCGCATCCGATCTCCCGGTGTTGGTAGGGAATGGGGATTGATCGCGGGTTGCGAGTTTTGAACGCGGACTTCCATCTGCACTGCGAACTGGTCTTGTTGGGAAATGGACTGCAGGAATCACATAATCTCATCACGTGCCTGTGACTGTCAAAAAAAAATATTTTTAGACTGGTTTAATGCAATCTATCTGGATGGGCCGATGCACCGGGAGCTATACATGCATTCATTCATTCATTCATTCATGCATTCATTCATTACACGCGCCCATTAATTTGTGAACCCCCCACCCCGCCTCGAATTCGTGAAAGTACTGGTTCATTTGCGAGGTGTTAATGGCAAATGGAAGGTGTTCCTTGGGATTCCGTAATAAAGTGTTGGTTCCTAGAAAGTGTAGATTTAATAGGGTTTTTTTTTTGTTACCTAATTCGTGTTGGTGTTATAGTAGCATCAAGCCATTACTGTAATGTTATCCAGATGATCGATTTTTCCTCGCCTCTTCCCTCCTTCCTCCCCCTCCCCTCCACCCCCCCTCCCCTCCCCTCCACCCTCCTCTGCACTCTTCCACCTATTTACATCTGACTGCCCTTCATCTGACACCCCTTTGACCTCTTTAAATGCTAGCTTTCACCACTTACTCCAACCCTGGCATCAACAACGCCCCCCCCCCCTCCTGTATCCACCTATCACTCACCAGGCTTTGTCCTCCACCCACCTCTCATTGTCAGTGTCACCTCTCCACCCCCCCCCCCCCCCCTCCCGCTAATCAGTTTGAAGAAGGGCGCTGACCCAAAGAGCCAGCATCTACCCAGATGCTTCCTGACTCCATGAGTTTCTTCAGCACTTTGTGTTTTGAGGCACATTAAACGCAGGTTCTGAAATAATTGAGAGACAGGATACAGCAGGTGATATAACCTAGAGCAAAACAAACAGGATGGCTGGAGGAACTCAGAGGGTCAAGCAGCATCTGTGGGGGACAAGGGACAGTCGACACTTTGGGTTGATATCCTGTATTGGGACTGTGAGTGTGGAAGACAGATAGCCAGTTGAGTGAGATTGAGGGGTGAAGCAGGGGCAGGTAGGTGAGGAGAGGGAGGGGGCCAGGGAGGGCAACAAATGCTGGAGAGGGACACAGTGGGTGGTGGGTGTAAGATAGGGACAGGCAAGGAGGGAGCCGGGTTAGAAACATAGAAAATAGGTGCAGGAGGAGGCCATTCGGCCCTTCGAGCCTGCACCGCCATTCATTGTGATCAAGGCTGATCGTCCCCTATCAATAACCCGTGCCTGACTTCTCCCCATATCCCTTGACTCCACTAGCCCCTAGAGCTCTATCTAACTCTCTCTTAAATCCATCCAGTGACCTGGCCTCCACTGCCCTCTGTGGCAGGGAATTCCATAAACTCACAACTCTCTGGGTGAAAAAGTTTTTTCTCACCTCAGTCTTAAATTACCTCCCCTTTATTCTAAGACTGTGGCCCCTGTTTCTGGACTCGCCCAACATCGGGAACATTTTTCCTGCATCTAGCTTGTCCAGTCCTTTTATAATTGTATATGTTTCTATAAGAAAACCCCTCATCCTTCTAAACTCCAGTGAATACAAGCCTAGTCTTTTCAATCTTTCCTCATATGACAGTCCCGCCATCCCAGGGATCAATCTCGTGAACCTACGCTGCATTGCCTCAATTACAAGGATGTCTTTCCTCAAATCAGGAGACCAAAACTGTACACAATACTCCAGATGTGGTCTCACCAGAGCCCTATACAACTGCAGAAGAACCTCTTTACTCCTATACTGAAATCCTCTTGTTATGAACTCCCACCACCCTTTGTGTGAAAAAGTTACCCCTCAGATTGCCACTAAATCTTTTCCCCTTCATCTCGATCCTATGCCCTCTGGTCCTCGATTCTCCTACTCTGGGCAAAAGACTCTGTGCATCTACCCGATCTATTCCTCTCATGATTTTAAACACTGCAAAATGGTAGCTTCGTCTCACTGGTGTTGAGGAGGCCTTGTTGTGGGCAGCAGATGTAGTAGACAACGTTGGAGAGAATGCAAGTGAATCTATGACCTGGAAGGATTGGTGGCTTTTTTGTCTGGTGGCCATCATTCAAATTATTACCTCTCAATTTGCTGTTTCCATCTTGTTCTAAAGAGGCTCTGATGCCTTGATTAGGATTGTGTTCAATTGTGTTCACAGGAATGTTTTCTCATCTAAAACTCATACCAAGCTGTCATTTGTTTGCAACTTAATAGTAGTATTCTCAACTCTTTGCAGTTCTTTAACACAGAGCCCAGTCCTGCTCTCATCCAGTGTCCATGCATCTGCACTCCCACTGATTCCTAGCCATTTCTAGCTGTCTACTATGAAGATAGACACAAAATGCCGGAGTAACTCGGCGGCCAAGGCAGCATCTCTGGAGAGAAGGAATGCGTGATGTTTTGGATCGAGACCCTTCTTCAGACTGAGAGTTAGAGGAGAGAGAGACAGAGAGATATGGAATATACTGAAGATACTTACAAAATTCTTAAGGGGTTGGACAGGCTAGATGCAAGAAGATTGTTCCCAATGTTGGGGGAGTCCAGAACAAGGGGTCACAGTTTAAGGATAAGGGGGAAGTCACCGAGATGAGAATTTTTTTTTTTCACACAGAGAGTGGTGAATCTGTGGAATTCTCTGCCACAGAAAGTAGTTGAGGCCAGTTCATTGGCTATATTTAAGAGGAAGTTAGATGTGGCCCTTGTGGCTAAGGGGATCAGGGGGTATGGAGAGAAGGCAGGTACAGGATACTGAGTTGGATGATCAGCCATGGATCATATTGAATAGCGGTGCAGGCTCAAAGGGCCGAATGGCCTACTCCTGCACCTATTTTCTATGTTTCTATGTGGAAGGGCAAGGTGTGAAAACACAGATCAAAGAGGACGACGATCGAGGAAATGTAGAATGGTACATTGTTAGCTGAGGGGAAGGTGACAACGAGGCATACATTCAGTAATATTTAATCAGGAGGACATTGAAGCTAGTCAGAGAACTAGGGTGGGGGAGGGACTGAGAGAGAGAGAGGGATGGAGAGAGTGTTACTTGAAGTTAGAGAAATCAATATTCATGCTGCTAGGTTGTAAGCTGCCCAAGCGAAATATGAGATGCTCTTCTTCAGTTTCAGATTCAGATTCAACTTTAATTGTCATTGTCAGTGTACAGTACAGAGACAACAAAATGCAGTTAGCATCTCTCTAGAAGAGCGACATAGAATATGATTTCAATAAATAAATCTATTTACATGCATACAGTCATAGTGTTTTTCCTGTGGGAGGAGTGTCCGGGGGGGTGATTGGCAGTCACCGAGGTACAGTGTTGAGTAGTGTGACAGCCGCAGGGAAGAAGCTGTTCCTGGACCTGCTGGTCCGGCAACGGAGAGACCTGTAGTGCCTCCCAGATGGTAGGAGGATAAACAGACTGTGGTTGGGGTGAGAGCAGTCCTTGGCGATGCTGAGCGTCCTTCGCAGACAACGCTTGCTTTGGACGGACTCAATGGAGGGGAGCGAGGAACCGGTGATGCGTTGGGCAATTTTCACCACCCTCTGCAGTGCTTTCCGGTCGGAGACAGAGCAGTTCCCATACCATACTGTGATACAGTTGGTAAGGATGCTCTCGATGGTGCAGCGGTAGAAGTTCACCAGGATCTGAGGAGACAGATGGACCTTCTTCAGTCTCCTCAGGAAGAAGAGACTCTGGTGAGCCTTCTTGACCAGAGTTGAGGTATTGTGGGTCCAAGAGAGGTCATCGGAGATGTTGACTACCAGGAACCTGAAGCTAGAAACACGTTCCACCTCCGTCCCATTAATGTGGATGGGGGTGTGCGTGCTGCCTGATACTGCCTGTCCCGCTAAGTTACTCCAGCTTTTTGGGTCCAGCTTTGGCGTAAACCAGCATCTGCAGTTCCTTCCTGCACACTATGGCTATCTACTGTTGTCTCCTCCCATATTTCTTTTGAAGCCTTGAGGTGGAAATTCAACTGGTTCCAAGGACTTGTCTTCCTTAAGTTCAATAATTGTCTCCATTATCTTATTTTTCACTTTTGTACTGATGGGTTTTCCACCACTGCAAAAAAACAAAAACAAATAGTCATTGGGCAAGTCAGCTCTTTCCTTATTGTCCATTTATTGGCTCAAGAACCAGACCACAGATCAATTGGTGCAAATTGCATTTCTCAGCTCTAAGTTTTGCGTAATTAAATACTTTAATGCACTTGTGTTTATTGGGCTTGCCGCACTCTTTACAATTCTCTTTTTTTGAGTATATAGCTGATAGCATTTACAATCAACATAGAAACAGGCCATTCAGCCCTCTATATTCATGCTGTAATACTAATTTATTTCAGCACTTCTATTTTTAGGCAATGCAAGTGCTTGTCTAGACATTTCTTAAATGTGTCAGCAACTCTGCTGAGAGCACTGACACATGCAATGTTTTGTAGGTACTCACCCCTCTCTAGGTGAAAATGGCCTCCATCATATGATATATCCTCACAGAATCTCTTATCCTTTACTGTAAATCAATGTACTATAGCTTTCTATATCTTTGAGAGGGCAAGGATTTCCTGCAGTCCACCCTATCTATTCCTCTTCTAATTTCGTATACCTCAATCATTTCCCCTCCTAAGTCCATTGAAAATAGGTCCCTCCCCAGTCTCTCCTCATAACGAGAACGCTCCATGGCAGGCAACGTTCTGGTGAACCCTCTGTACCATCTCCAGCTCTATCATATCTTTAAACTTGCTATATACAGAATTGCATTAGTTTCCATATTCCATCTTCACTCCCTTATTCTACTGCATCCGTTGCCGTCAACCATTCACCTCCTTTCATTCACCCCTCCCTGATCCAGTACATTGGCTTGGATATCTGGAAACCTTCTTCCTTCCAGACCATCTGCTTTGCTGGTCTTTGTCTCTGTTTTTACTGTCCGTTGAGTCCATGGTGGTAATTGCATCTTTTCCCAGTGACACTCCTCCTACATCTTTCACACACTTTACTCTAAAGTTACAGCAGGCTGAGATGGTCAGATCCAAGTTACGACAAGTTTGCCATCAGGGCTCGACAGTAGTCAATCGCCCAACATCTCTTCCCAGCTCCCTTACTTTCTGACACTGTTGATGGTTCTTGCCCTAACCCTAACCCTAGCCCACAAAATTGTTAAGGGCCGCTTTGAACAATTTCGAAGGGGACTTGTTACACTGCAGAGTTACCGAGTAATGTCAGCGTTTAGGAGGACATCTTGGTGAGTACAAGTCCAAGTAGCTTTGGCCAATCTGTGGGCAAAGGCAATGCGGGGTCTGCACCCACCTGGTACTAGCCAAAAACACAGAGAACAGTGACAGGAAAGAGAGGCCAGATAGAACAGAGGATAACCTGTGAGCAAAATAATGTGGTGTATGCAATTAAATCTCTGGAACTCTCTGCCACAGAAGGTAGATGAGGCCAGTTCATTGGCTATATTTAAGAGGGAGTTAGATGTGGCCCTTGTGGCTAAAGGGATCAGGGGGTATGGAGAGAAGGTAGGTACACGATACTGAGTTGGATGATCAGCCATGATCATATTGAATGGCGGTGCAGGCTCGAAGGGGCGAATGGCCTACTCCTGCACCTATTTTCTATGTTTCTATGTAAGGAGTGTAACTTACTGTACATGGGCAAAACGGGTAACAGCCTCCGAGTCAGTTCTGACAGGACAACTCAGCAACACCACAAGGGGAGACCAGTCCAAACTTATTATCACGCATTTCCAGCAGCACGTGATCCAGTCCCTCGTGGTCATGGGGTTTGAAACAAACATAAATTGGTCAAACAGGCGTAGGAAGAGGGCAGAGAGGAATTGGATTGAAGCGTTACAGACGCGGGAGCCCAATGGCCTTACCCTAACATAGGGTGGACCCCGACTGACTCCTACAGATCTACAGACAAGCATAAAGGCAAGGGTAATGAGACTGTGGGCCAAACCAAAGTGGCAGTACATGGTGAAAATAAATCTCCAGAGGGAGAACATTGCGGACCAGAGGGCATTTTGTCCCACTGTCCAATAAATGGTAACCTGACCCGAATTTTACTGCCAATCTACATTAGCCTCCTTCTAAAAAAATACATCACTGGTTCCTCCATCGCAAGGAGTTGCCACCCTATTTTCAATCCCATTTTCTCTCTCCTTTTGTAGAGTTGCCTTGTTTGAATTCCTTAAACCCAATTCCTCAATTCAATTCAGTCTGAAGAAGGGTTTCGGCCCGAAACGTTGTCTATTTCCTTCGCTCCATAGATGCTGCTGCACCCTCTGAGTTTCTCCAGCTTTTTAATGTATCCTCAATTCATCAGCTGGATGGAGCAGCACCCACCAGTTTTTATTCTTATCAATGAAAATCCACATAATGCTGGAGTAACCCAGAGGGTCAGGCAGCATCCCTGGATAACACGGTTGGGTAACGTTTCAGGTGGGAGTGCTTCAGACAGAATCTGACCCAAAACGTCACTTATTCGCTGGATGTTTTCAAGAGAGAATTAGATTTAGCTCTTAGGGCTAAATGAATCAAGGGATATGTGGAAAAAGTGGGGACAGGATACTGATTTTAGATGATCAGCCACGATCATATTGAATGGCAGTGCTAGCTCGAAAGGGCCGAAAGGCCTACTCCGGCACCCATTTTCTATGTTTATCCATGATCTCCAGAGATGCTGCCTGACCGGCTGAGTTACTCCAGCATTTTGTGTCTTTCCTCGATAAACCAGCTTCTGCTGTTCCTTGCTTCTGTATGCCTCATTCTTATCTATCTGATTGTGCCTAGATTTTCGTACAATAAATCCACACAATTCTTTATTCAACTTGCATTTCTTCGTGTGTGCATGGATGATGTGTACGCGGAAATACCAACATTCTAGGTACACAACATCCCCCCCCTCTTCACACTGTAATGCAGGGATCACCAGTAATGTAACCACAATACTACTATATCTACATAGGCTGTCATTTTCAATTTTTTGGCCATGAATTCCATCTGGCAAACATCCAAGGCTGAACCAAACCATAAATAACCTTCATCTCACTTTTCCCCACATTTGTACAATCATTAAAACTGTCTTTTTTTACCTCTGCAGTAGTAGAACACTCCGTAAAGACAGCACTCGTAGTCAGGATGATACTGCCTCAAAAAGGTTGGCAGTATCATCAAAGATCCACACCATCCTGACCACACACTCATCTCCCTGCTACCTTCAGGTAGAAGGTACAGGAGCCTGAAGACTGCAACAACCAGGTTCAGGAATAGCTACTTCCCCACAGCCATCGGGCTATTAAATCTGGCTCGGACAAAACTCTGAACATTAATAACCCATTACCTGTTATTTGCACTTTATCAGTTTGTTTATTCATGTGTTTTGTAGTCAATGCCTACTATGTTCTGTTGTGCTGAAGCAAAGCAAGAATTTCATTGTCCTATACAGGGACACATGACAATAAACTCACTTGAACTTGAACTTGGGGATTGAACCCAGGACTGTAAGGCAGCAACTCTATCGCTGCACAACTGTGCCACGCCTCTGACAATGTTTACTTTCTTCTTAATGGAGAACATTGTAGTCTGAATAGCGCAACATTTATCAACGTCTGATTCTAGAATCCTTGGCAGAGCTTTTCCCTTCTCCTGTTGGAGTTACGGATTTCCACTACAACCAAGACTCCCTACATTCCAGAATCTCTATTCCCTCCATGAATCCTGGCTTCTGCAAAGGGATGTACCATTCGGGAAACCTTATCATTGCAATATCCTTCTCATGGTCACCATTCATTTCCATTCTAATTAACCTGTACTCTCATAAGTGGCTCTTCACTCCATAGTCACAGTTATAAAGTCAAACAGCATAGAAATAGGCCCTTCAGCCCAATGAGTTTGTGGTGGTACTTGCATCTATCTTTCCCTCTCAACCCCTTCTCCTGCCTTCTCCCCCTAACCCCTTACACCTGTACTAGCCAAGAATCTATCCATCTCTGCCTCAAAAACCATCCATTGACTTGGCCGCCACAGCCTTCTGTGGCACCAGCTTACCTTGAGTTTAGAGATACAGCGCGGAAACAGGCCCTTCGGCCCACCGAGTCCGCACCGACCAGCGATCCCCGCACACTAACACTACCCTACACGCACTAGGGACAGTTAACACTTATAGCAAGTCAATTAACCTATAAACCTGCTTGTCTTTGGAGCGTGGGAGGAAACTGAAGATGTCGGAGAAAACCCACGCAGGTCACGGGGAGAACGTACATACTCCGTACCGACAGCACCCGTAGTCGGGATCAAACCCGGTTCTTTGACGCTGCAAGAGCTGTAAGGCAGCAACTCTACCGCTGTGCCACAGTGCTGCTGTTTAAGTGTAGCATCGTGATCAGATCCATGAGCCGGTCCACGTATGCACCAGCAACGTACAGTTAGCCATTGCCATTTGGAGCCACATGCCCACTGATGTGCGTTTGTGTGATTTCTTTAATTAACTTTATGTTTCCTTTTTTGGCAAACATTGAGTGACGTCCAGGATTGTAGCATCTGGCCTTTTGATGCAATTTGCAACCGGGAGTATACCAGCGAAAGTGGTTGGTATTATGGCAATGCTGCAAAGATCACAGTTACAGTATGTTACACTGTTAATTAGCCATTGCTCCAGCTGATTTACTCGGTGGTGTCTATTATAGTCGGGTAAATCTTCTGTCGAAATATAAATAGGAACAATGTGTCTGCACTGTCATTTTAATTTGTGTCATGCTTTCAAAGTTACTTTTTTCAGGCAATGGCATATCAATATCAATGAGATTAATATTAGATGCTTTTGCCCAGGGTAGGGGAATCAAGGACCCGAGGTCCTTAGAATAACATGTAAGGGGCAAGATTTAATGGGAACCTGAGCCAAGAGTCAAGTCAAGAGAGTTTAGTGTCATATGTCCCAGATAGGACATTGAAATTCTTGCTTGAGGGGCAACCATTACATTCTGAGGGGGACGGAACAAGCTGTTTGTGGAGGCATTTGAGGCAAATATTATAATTATATTTAAAAGATACTTGGACAGATACATGGGCATGAGTTAAACGTGGGCAAATTGGACTAGCATTGATGGGGGATCTTGGTTGTCATGGGCGACTTGGGCTGATGGGTCTGTGTCTGTGATGTGTGACTCTAAATAACAGTCAAATCTGTTGGTTCCTTATGGAGAATTTGTGGACTTTCCTTATTCAGATCCTTCCTTATTTACATTCTAATTAACCTATATTCTCATAAGTGGCTCTTATGTGAGTAGTTGGTCACCATCGTCACAGTTATAGAGTCACATAGCATTGAAACAGGCCCTTCAGCCCACTGAGTTTGCGGTGGTACTTGCATCTATCTTTCCCTCTCAACCCCGTTCTCCTGCTTTCTTCCCCTAACCCCTGACACCTGTACTAATCAAGAATCTATCCATCTCTGCCTTAAAAACATCCATTGACTTGGCCTCCACAGCCTTCTGTGGCGACAGCATAAGGTGAAAATTAGGATCGTAAGGTGTAAATATGGATAATCATTTCTCCATTTATGATACTTTAGTGCTCTAAGCAGAAGATCGGCAATTCCATTAGTAAAGATTGTATGATGCCTACCATCACATAATAGATTTCTTTCCATTGTAACGTAGTGTTGAACTTTGAACGTAAAACACTTGGAGGAATGGGCACGGTGGCGCAGCAGTAGAGTTGCTGCCTTACAGCGCCAGAGACCCGAATTCGATCTTGACCACGGGTGCTGTCTGTACGGAGTTTGTACATTGCCCTGTGACCATGTGGGTTTTCTCCAGATGCTCCAATTTCCACCCACTCTCCAAAGATGTGCAGGATTGTAGGTTAATTGGTTTTGTTAAGAATTGTAAATTGTCCCTAGTGTGTAGGATAATACTAGTGTATGGGGTGATCGCTGGTCGGCACGGACTTGGTGGGCCGAGAAGCCTGTTTCCGCACTGTACTAAACTAAATTAAGCTTTGTGTTTTGCTCAAGATTTCAGCATCTGCAATCTTGTGTGTCTCAAAGAATATGAGGGGTCACAGTTTAAGGATAAAGGGGAAATCTTTTAGGACCGAGATGAGGAAAACTTTTTTCACACAGAGAGTGGTGAATCTCTGGAATTCTCTCCCGCAGAAGGTAGTTGAGGCCAGTTCATTGGCTATATTTAAGAGGGAGTTAAATGTGGCACTTGTGGCTAAAGGGATCAGGGGATATGGAGAGAAGGCAGGTACAGGATACTGAGTTGGATGATCAGCCATGATCATATTGAATGGCGGTGCAGGCTCGAAGGGTCGAATGGCCTACTCCTGCTCCTATTTTCTATGTTTCTATGTTTCTATGACAACAAATAGGACCAAAGCAATCCCATCACTCAATGCAATAGTACTGTGGGTGACCTCTTTTGGATGAAATGGATAATCAGGATCCTATATGTCATGGGGTCATAAGGAATAGGAGCAGATTTAGGCCATTTGGCCCCTCGAGTCTACTCCACCACTCAATCATGGCTGATCTATCTCTCTCTCTTAACCCCATTCTCCTGCCTTCTCCCCATAACCTCTGACACCCGTACTAATCAAAAATCTATCTATCTCTGCCTTAAAAATATTCACTGATCTGGCCTCTGCAGCCATCTGTGGGAAAGAATTCCACAGATTCCCCACCCTCTGACTAAAGAAATTACTCCTCATCTCCTTCCTAAAAGAACGTCCTTTAATTCTGAGGCTATGATCCTTAGTCCTAGACTCTCCCACTAGTGGAAACATCCTCTTCACATCCACTCTATCCAAGCCTTTCTATAAATCTGGTATTGTAGTGTAGCCAGGTATGCTGATGATACAAAGGTGAGTGGGTTAGCAAGTTGTGGAGAGGACACAAAGAGCCGGCAAAGGGATATAGATAGATTAGGTGTGTGGGCTAGAAGTGGCTGAAGGACCACTTGGTTATTAAACAATAATTAGATTTTTGATCCTTGCTTTCAACAGAATGAGAGTATAATATATTGGCATAAAAAGCAAAGCAGGGAATTTGCATGAAATAAAATATTAGCATGGGTACATGGCTGGTGATAAGGAAGGCTCAAGGACTATTAGCTTCTTTTAAAGCGGACTTTAGACTTTAGAGGTACAGCTTGGAAAGAGGCCCTGTGGCCCGCCAAGTCCGCAACAACTAGCGATCACCAGGTACACTGGCACTACCCAAATTACAACTTACCAAAGCCAATTAACGTACAAACCCGTGTGTCGTTGGAGTGTGGGAGGAAACGAGAGCACCCAGAGAAAACCCACGTGATCACAGGGTGAATGCACAAACTCCGTACAGACAGCACCCGTAGTCAGGATTGAACTCTGCTTGTAATCGCTAGAATTTAGCAGATTGAGGGGGGATCTTATAGCAACTTACAAAATTCTTAAGGCAACCCCTTACGAAATTTTAAGACGGGCTAGATGCAGGAAGATTGTTCCCGATGTTGGGGAAGTCCAGAACAAGGGGTCACAGTTTAAGGATAAGGGGGAAAGTCTTTTAGGACCGAGATGAGAAAAACATTTTTCACACAGAGAGTGGTGAATCTGTGGAATTCTCTACCACAGAAGGCAGTTGAGGCCAGTTCATTGGCTATATTTAAGAAGGAGTTAGATGTGGCCCTTGTGGCTAAATGGTTCAGGGGGTATGGAGAGAAGGCAGGTATAGGATGCTGAGTTGGATGATCAGCCATGATCATATTGAATGGCGGTGCAGGGCCGAATTGCCTACTCCTGCACCTATTTTCTATGTTTCTATGAACCCAGGTCTCTGGCGCTGTAAGGCAACAATTCTACCGCTGCACCACTGTGCTGCCCTAGAGGTAGTAAAGTTGGTGTCCTTACGCCTGGAGGATTCTGTGCAGTTCTGTTTAATAAGCAGTGTGGAGAAGGTTCGCCAGGTTGATTCCTAGGGGGAAAGGATTGACAAATGAAGAAACGTTGAACATTTTGATCTAAATTCATTGGAGTGTGGAATCTATTTGAAAAGCAAGGTATCCTGAGATGACTTGACAGATTGCATGCCAAAGGATTATTTGGCCAAGTAGATATTTCCAGAATGCGGCAGAATAGTTCCACTGTAAAGGAGTCTAGATGGAGGTGAGGAGGGATTTCTTTACCCAGCGGTTGCTTAAGTCAGTTCGGGGGGAGTTAATCCCGTGTTACCTGCTCCATGGTCGCATGGTTGGATAGTTGGCGACTAAACCTTCTTCCCCCACCTGGTGGATCCCCAGCAGGACCAAAAACAAGAGCGGATGAGCTTCTAACCAGCCAACGGCCATCCACACTTCAGTAGAAGCAGCGATCACGGTTGTACACAGCATTGTAAGGAACGATGATAAAACACACACACCAGAATCCTATACTTTCAGCGGTGGAAGTCTGCAGGAACTGGAGGACAGAGATGTGTGGTACGTCCGTCACCGTTCCCGTTGGAAACCGGCGCCACTATGTTGCTAATGTTTTTCAATGATGATGAATGAATGAATGGATGAGAAGTTGCTGAGTCTTTGCAATTCTGAAATGCAGAGAACTGCAGATGAGATGTCATCGAATGGTATTCAAGGTGGAGCCATTGACAGCCATTTGAACTGCAAATGAGTTGAGTGTTGTGGGGAGAATGAGGTGTAGTGGAGATGAGGCCAAGCGTGTATCAGCCACAATCTCTCTGAATGTCAGGGCAAGTTCCAGTGGCTAACTGGCTATTTCCAAAGCCCTTGTTATTGGTGAACAGGATACAACCAATATGTTGTACACCTCTTTATAGACCGCTCAATGCTTTAAGAAAGGTGCGCCCTCCTTACCAGGTCAACCCTGGGTGACTCTAGGCCCCCACAGTAGAAAGTTCGACCCATAATTGTTCTCGGAGACTTAGTTTAGTTTAGAGATACCGCACGTAAACAGGCCCTTCAGCCCACCGAATCCACACCGACCAGCAATCGCCGCACATTAACACTACCCTACACACACTAAGGACAAGTTTACATTTTACATTCACACCAAGCCAATTAGCCTACAAGCCTGTGTGTCTTTGGAGTGTGGGAGGAAACCGAAGATGTCGGAGAAAACGCACGAGAATGTACAAACTCCGTACAGACAAGCACCCGTGGTCAGGATCGAACCTGGGTCTTTGGCGCTGTGAGGCAGTAGCTCTAGCCCCCCCCCCGTGCCGCCCTAATGGCTCATTTCAATGGCCATGAAATATGGGCAATAAATGCCAGCATTGCTGGTGGCTTGCTCTGCTCATGAATAAATAAAAATTAAACATCGGGTCACTATTTCATTGCTTATGTGGGAATTTGCTGCAGATAAATTGGCTGCCATGTTCCTTTAATTACAACAGCGATAACCTTATAAATAACTTCATTGGTGAAAAAGTGACATTGAGAGGTTGGTGCCAAGCACCGTGTAAATGCGAGTCTTGGTTTATGTTCCTAAAGGAAATGTTCCTTGCGAAACCTGAAATGTACAGCAACTGAACCGCACTCGGTAAATGCCATTACAATTTTTGATTTCAATTTTCCCTGCAGACTCTGTATTTTGAAACTTTAATGAAGAGTCGCCTAAAAAAATGCGACAAATATGTTGCAATATTTTCACGCTGCGTCAACAGCAGCTTTTGATACCAAAACTTGCAATGGCAGCCAACATGTTATTGGAGCAGTAATGAGGCTGGGAGTGCAGGGACATGGGCTATCTCCTCTATAAAAGGAACCTTTAATCCTCCACATAACTGACCAGCCACTGAATGCATTAAATATTAGTCATACCCATATCAGAAGCCTTATGGATTTTAGTACGTGTTTCCCAAGATTATAAAATGAGATTATCAAGGAACTTCAATTTAAATTATTTTTATTTTGAAATGTGCAAATCTGGTGCAAGAAGGATTGTTCAAAAAAAAAACTCCACTGCAAAATCTCCTCAAGGTATGCCTACTTTGAAAAAGTTCTCCTCCTATCTCCGGAGCCAGTCTCACAACCTCCTCTCTAACTGCCCCCTCTCTGTGACCCCCCCCTGCCCTCCAACTCTTCCTTGCTGTCTCCTCCCCTTCCTCAGCCCTCGGGCTGTCTCCTCCCATCCCTCAGCCCTCGGCTCCTCCTCCTCCTCCACCTTTTTCCTTTCTTCTCCCCACCACCCGTCAGTCTGTCTGTCTGAAGAAGGGTTTCGGCTCGAAACGTTGCCTATTTCCTTCGCTCCATAGATGCTGCTGCACCCGCTGAGTTTCTCCAGCATTTTTGTGTACCTTATATTTTACTCTAGGTTAGAGATGCAGCATGGATACCGGCCCACCAGCCCACCAGCCCACCGGTCCACCACCAACCAGTGATACCTGCACGTTAACACTATCTTACGCACACTAGGGACTTCTTCTTCTTCTTGCATATGGCGTGCACAGCCTAAAGTTGTAGGACAACTTGTTCTATTTGATCTTACTTGACTGTGCACGCCAGGTAGATTGCATTCGTCGAAACAAACAGGGCGGATCACGTGAAGGTTGCAATCTCCCACCCTCACACTAGGGACAATTTTACATTTATACCAAGCCAATTAATCTGATCGTCTTTGGAGTGTGGGAGGAAACCGGAGCAGCCGAAGAAAACTCGCGCAGGTCACGGGGAGAACGTAACAAACTCCACGCAGAGAGCGCCATTAGTCAGGTTGGAACCCGGGCCTGGCGCTGTAAGGCAGCAACTCTACCACTCTGCGCCACCGTGCCACCCCCGTAATCCCATTTACAGCTGAGTGGTGCAGTGGTTGGAATATTGAATTCTCCACCCCCCCCCCCCCGGGTACAAAGTTGGACTCCATCCCAGACTGAGAGACTATTTGCTTTAGACCTCACGTGGAGTATTTTAAGTGAAACACATGAATGAGAAATTTCCAACTTTTGGCAGAAATTTGATTTTTATATTCTGACCTTGCATGAGACTCCTGAATTCTTGGTATGCCACGATAGTCGCAATGCACTAGTACTAGAACCTCCAGTTCTTTGGCTGCGTTTGGCCAAGTCAGTAGATAGGCACAAAATGCTGGAGTAACTCAGCAGGCCGGGCAGCATCTCTGGAGAAAAGGAATAGGTGAAGTTTCAGATCGAGAGCTCTCATCGCATTTTAACACCTAAATCTCCCCTCAGACATCTCCATTTCAAGGCAAGTGCCATCAGAATCCACAACAGCTTCGTCCCTCCCTCCCCTATCAGTCTGACAAAGGGTTCTGACCCAAAATGTCACCTAATGTCATCTATTCCTTTTCTCCAGAAATGCCGCCTGACCTGCTGACTTACTCTAGCATTTTGTGTCCATCTTCGTCGTAAACCAGCATCTGCATTCTTACACATGTGGTCCAGGTCCGTACGTGCTTCCTGTCCCTACAGTCACATCACATCCTGGTGACTCCAGCCGATGGTTCCTTGTTGTCTTGAGGAGCCCTCAGGCACGTCCCAAACTGATTACATGGAGTGACTCCTGACACCAAGAAGTAGGAGCAATGTGGTGCTATCAGTGGCACCATAGGGGTTGTGACACAAGGCTATATACAACTCCCCCCACTGTTGACACAAGCCCTTGGAGCTCACCAATGTTAGGCCTGTCAACCTGAGGCCTGGTGGTTGGTTGCCCGAGGACCTGATACCCATGGAGCAGAGATGCAAGGATCCTCTTGTGATTCTTTCTCTGGACCTGAGCCTAGATCCAGCTCCAGACAAAGTAGATATTACACTGGTGAATACAGATTTGTTATTACACAACTGGTGTGCAAAGGTGTGACTCTTTTATATCATGTGTGACTTCCTTTATAACATTGGGTCTCTGTACAGGGTGGGCGCTGATCTGTCACTGTATGATGTTGGGGTACAGTACTGGAGTACAGCACTGGTAAGCACAGGTTAGTTACGGTATGGCACGGCCAGAGTTACATTGAAGTCAAGTACCAAGGATGGATGGACTGTTACTCTCCTGGATGGAGCACCAGAGCGCAATCCACTCTCCCAGCCGCTGACTTGTCACACAGAACTTTCAGACCATCTCTCTTTCTACTCCTTTCGGCCAGGACCGCTCCTTCACCTGTTTCCTTGTCTCTGGCCAAGCTGCATGTTGGCCACCCTTGAAATGGCAGCATCAGCAAACATATTAACCTTTAGACTTTAGAGATACAGTGCGGAAACAGGCCCCTTCGGCCCACCAAGTCTAGAATAACGGGTAGGCCATTTAGAACGGAGATGAGGAAAAACTTTTTCACCCAGAATCTGTGGAGTTCTTGCCTCAGAAGGCAGTGCAGGACAATTCTGTGGATGCTTTCAAGAGAGAGTTAGATAGAGCTCTTAAGGATAACAGAGTCAAAGGATATGAGGGGAAGGCAGGAACAGGGTATTGATTGTGGATGATCAACGATGATCACAGTGAATGGCTCAAAGGGCCAACTCCTGCACCTGTTGTCTATTGTCTATTGAGTCTGCACCGACCAGTGACCAGAACTACCACACACCCTGGGGACAATTTACAATTTTACCAAAGCCAGTTGACCTACAAACCTGGACGTCTTTGGCGTGTGGGAGGAAGCCGGAGAAACCAGAGAAAACCCACGCAGTCACAGTGAGAATGCACAAACTCCATATAGACAGCACCTGTAGTCAGGATTGAACCCAGGAAACCATTCCTTCCCTCCAGAGATGCTGCCTGTCCCGCTGAGTTACGCTAGCATTTTGTGTCGATCAAAATGAGGCAATGTTATACTGAAAAAAACAAGGAACTGCAGAAGCAAATGCAAGGACACAAAGTGCTCAGCGGGTCAGGCAGCATCTCTGGAGAACATGGATAAGGTGACGTTTCGGGTCGGGACCCTTCTTCAGGCTTCTTTCTGTGATAATTCAGACATTAGTTTGCTAAAAATAGTTGACCAATATAAATATATTAAGGCAAACTATTGGAGGATTCTCGTATCTGCCATCACAAAGTTATAGATTAAATGAAAATTATATTGCATGATAAGATATCTGAAGATGATGATATAACCTTTCCAGATTTCAATTCACAAAATTGGTTTGGTTTAGTATGTTGTCTGTAAATTAGAGCATTAACGTTGTCCAATTGTCCAGTCCATTTGTGTTGATGGATAATTCTCAGATGATATAGTTGGTATTTAAATAATGTGGCTTGGACATAAGCCATTACAAAATAGTAATATTCTGTGAGATAATTCTTATCTCAACCTTTTGTAAGATGTGCACAGCATTGCTCAAACCTCTGTGGTCCATATGATTCAGATTCAGATTCAGATTCAATTTTAATTGTCATTGTCAGTGTACAGTACAGAGACAACAAAATGCATTTAGCATCTCCCTTGAAGAGCGACATAGCAAATGATACTGGTCCACCACTGATTTTCCACCACCCTTGGTTCGAGAGGCTTGTCAGATTACCCATTTTGCCAGACCAACAGAGGTTTAGTTTCGTTTAGAGATACAGAGTGGGGAAAGGCCCACTGAGTCCCTGCCGACCAGCAATCCTCGTACACTAGCACTATCCTACACACTAGGAACAATTTACGACCTTTACGGAAGCCAATTAACCTGCAAACCTGTACGCCTTTGGATTGTGGGAGGAAACCCAGAGCAGCCGGAGAAAACCTACGTGGTTATGGGAAGAATAACAATAGACAATACACAATAGGTGCAGGAGTAGGCCATTTGGCCCTACGAGCCAGCACCGCCATTCAATGTGAACATGGCTGATCATCCCCAATCAGTACCCCGATTCTGCCTTCTCCTCGTATCCCCTGATTCCGATATTTTTAAGAGCCCTATCTAGCTCTCTCTTGAAAGCATCCAGAGAACCTGCTTCCACCACCCTCTGAGGCAGAGAATTCCACAGACTCACCACTCTCTGTGAGAAAATGTGTTTCCTCGTCTCCGTTCTAAATGGCTTACTCCTTATTCTTAAATTGTGGCCCCTGGTTCTGGACTCACCCAACATCAGGAACATGTTTCCTGCCTCTAGCGTGTCCAAACCCTTAATAATCTTATATGTTTCAATGAGATATCCTCTCATCCTTCTAAACTCCAGAGTGTACAAGCACAGCTGCTCCATTCTCTCAGCATATGACAGTCCCACCATCCCGGGAATTAACCTTGTAAACCTACGATGCACTCCCTCAATAGCAAGAATGTCCTTCCTCATATTAAGGGATCAAAACATTAAAGGAGATGCCTGACCAACAGGGTGCCGGAGAATCAGTGTTGGACCTGCAATGATTTATAGTCACAGAGTCATAGAGACTTACAGCATGGAAACAGGCCCTTCAGCCCACCTTGCCCACACCGTCCAACATGTCCCATCTACATTAGTCCCACCTGCCCGCCTTTGGCCCATATCCCTCTAAAGCTGTCCTATCCATGTACCTGTCCAAATGTTTGCGATAGTTTTTATCCAACCATGCCATGTGCGTTCTTATCCAAATCATTGATTTATATGGTCATAAGGTCATAAGTGATAGGAGTGGAATTAGGCCATTCAGCCCATCAAGTCTACTCTGTCATTCAATCATGGCTGATCTATCTCTCCCTCCTAACCCCATTCTCTTGCCTTCTCCCCATAACCCCTGCCACCCGTACTAATCAAGAATCTATCTCTGCTTTAAAATTATCCACTGACGTGGCCTCTACAGCCTTCTATGGCAAAGAATTCCACAGATCCACCAGCCTCTGACTAAAGCTAATAGCGTATACTGGTATTTTCCTGTATACATTTTATTCCTAAGGCAACAATTCTACTGTTTTGCTATGTGCACAGTGATCCCCATTGACCACACTTTGGTGGCTGATCAAATACAAGGCAGCCTCTTAAATACCATCCAGTTTTCTAAGTGGCATCTTTTATCTGTAGGCATTAACTGTTATTTGGGGAGAAGAGGCAAGGGAGACAATCACCAACCACTTTCACCAGGGGTTACGGGAGAGCAGGCAGGAGAACGGGGTTAGGAGGGAGAGATATGCCCCTGTCCCACCTATGCCCCTGTCCCACTTAGGAAACCTGAACGGAAACCTCTGGAGACTTTGCGCCCCACCCAAGGTTTCCGTGTGGTTGCCGGAGGTTGCAGGTGGTTGCCGGAGGTTGCAGGTAGTGGAAGCAGGTAGGGAGACTGACAAAAACCTCCAGGAACTGCACGGAAACCTTGGGTGGGGCGCAACGTCTCCAGAGGTTCCCGTTCAGGTTTCCTAAGTGGGACAGGGGCATTAGAGATCAGTCGTGATTGAATGGCGGAGTAGATTTAATGGGCCGAATGGCCTAATTCTGCTCCTATCACATATGAAGATGAAACTGTTCCAGGTGGAGGAACTAAAAGTGATTAACATACCTCTCAATCAGTGTTGCCAATCACTTGTTTCATGGCATAGCTGCAGTTTGGGGCCTGGTTAACAGCGGGAAGATCTAAAACGGGGAACTAGCAAATGAAGCACAATGTTCTGTGAAATGGGTACTTTGGATCCAGAGTACTCTCCCATCATAGTTTTAATTTGGGAAGAAATAGGAAGCAGAAAACAAAAGTGCATTTTAGTAGGAACGCATATTTACAAATGGATCTGATCCGATTTGTTTTCTGAATACGTTTGAACAATTCAAGCATCCAGTCTGGGCATCAGGCAGCATGAGAGACGTTTTAATCCAACCTCCGCCCTGCAGGTGTAAACAATGAGCGCTGACAATAAAAATCATAAGGAGAGGTTAGTGATGCTTACTGGATGGCCGCTGCCTCCGGGCAACGTAAAACCATCATGAGTTTCAGAAAGTAGGATTATGGAAATGCACGGAACCACTTAGCCTCTGTGACCTTGTTCAATCACCACTAATCTTAACGTCAACCACTTGCCTTAGCTCTGTAAACCCTTAATACCACCTCCTAATAGAAATCTTTCTGTTAACCCCCCATCTCAATAGCAGTACAGAGAGAGAGAGTGTGTCACCCTTGGAGTTTCACCTGAAACGCCCAGCTCTGATTGTAATGGTCTACCCCTTCCTCTGGGGATCACCCTCTACTAAGTCCCTCTACTGTAGAGGTCCCTCGCTCTCTACGATAACATATGATGAGCGTTTGACGGCACTGGGCCTGCACTCACTGGAGTTCAGAAGGATGAGTGAGGACCTCATTGAAACTTACCGAATAGTGAAAGGCCCGGATAGAGTGGATGTGGAGAGGATGTTTCCACTGGTGGGAGAGTCTAGGACCAGAGGCCACAGCCTCAAAATAAAAGTATGTACCTTTAGAAAGGGGATGAGGGAGGATTTCTTTAGTCAGAGGGTGGTGAATCTGTAGAATTCGTTGAGGGCTATAGAAGCAAAGACAATGGATTTTGTTTAGGTGGAGATTGATAGATTCTTGATTCGTACGGGTGTCGGGGACTGTGGGGGTATGGCAGGAGAATGGGGTTGAGAGAGAGAGAAAGATAGATCAGCCGTGAATGAATGGCGGGGTAGACTTGATGGGCCAAATGGCTTAATTCTGCACCCACAACTTATGAACTTATGAAGTCTGGCAATTGTCTAATCCTGCCAGTTACATAACAAGAAAAACATTTTTTATTCCTGTAACAGTTTGTGCCTGAGATATCGACACAAAAAGCTGGAGTAACTCAGCGGGTCAGGCAGCATCTCTGGAGAAAAGGAATGGGTGACGTTTCAGGTCGAGACCCTTCTTCAGACATCCCGACCCGAAACATCACCTATTCCTTTTCCCCTGAAGTTCATATCTCCCCTACTCTCAATGACTTCATCAATTACTTTAAATCTGTGCCTTCCCGGTTTTGATCCCCATGCTAAGCACTTCCTATTTATCCCACCGTATTTGGACCCATCGTGATTTTACCCATTTCAATTAAATTTCCCCCCGCCGTCTCCATTTGAAAGTACGCGCCTGACCCGCTGAGTTACTCCAGCATTTTGTGTCCATCTCTGGTGTAAACCAGCACCTGCAGTTCCTTCCCACACAGCTTGTGCCTGTTCAGTGCCGAAGGATAAAATGAATCTGTGCGTGATTGCCAGGATGCTGCTGGCATCAACCGTTTATGCGGTGACCGTCTAAAAATCTCACTCCCCACTTCCACCTTGTCTGGAGTGTCGAGACCTTCCACTGGGGGACCATGGCCACCTCCGTATAACACGGCCGCGGCAAGTCCTCGTAAACCGCTCTGTGCCCAAGTAGGTTAGATCTAACCAGGGAAATGGTACCATTAGGACCATTGCTCTATTCTCCTCTGCCAGCTTGAGGAGAGCAGAGCTCAGGTGCTTGGTTAGAGGCTTTGCGCAAAGCTCTGGAGAACAGACAGCACAGTGGCCAGCTGTCGCCTGCTGAATGTACGGAGAGGATCGCTGCTGCAGGACTCACTATCTCGCGCGGATTGGGTTTTCCCTTCAGTGGCAAGATGAGGCCATGTGTGGCAAGGCCAGTGTAGCTATCCCAAATGCTGGCAGCGTTTAGGAACGCACTGTGGCGCCATCTTCTCGTACCACTGCGGCTTGTTGGAATGGGGACAACTCCCACAGGATGTGCATGAAGGAACTCAAGAGGCTAGGTTTAGGAAAGCAGACTATTATCTAAATGGTGGCCGATTGGAAAAGGGGGAGATGCAGCGAGACCTGGGTGTCATGGTACACCAGTCATTGAAGGTAGGCATGCAGGTGCAGCAGGCAGTAAAGAAAGCGAATGGTATGTTAGCTTTCATTGCAAAAGGATTTGAGTATAGGAGCAGAGAGGTTCTACTGCAGTTGTACAGGGTCTTGGTGAGACCACACCTGGAGTATTGCGTACAGTTTTGGTCTCCAAATCTGAGGAAGGACATTATTGCCATAGAGGGAGTGCAGAGACGGTTCACCAGACTGATTCCTGGGATGTCAGGACTGTCTTATGAAGAAAGACTGGATAGACTTGGTTTATACTCTCTAGAATTTAGAAGATTGAGAGGAGATCTTATAGAAACTTACAAAATTCTTAAGGGGTTGGACAGGCTAGATGCAGGAAGATTGTTCCCGATGTTAGGGAAGTCCAGGACAAGGGGTCACAGCTTAAGGATAAAGGGGAAATCCTTTAAAACCGAGATGAGAAGAACTTTTTTCACGCAGAGAGTGGTGAATCTCTGGAACTCTCTGCCACAGAGGGTAGTTGAGGCCAGTTCATTGGCTATATTTAAGAGGGAGTTAGATGTGGCCCTTGTGGCTAAGGGGATCAGGGGGTATGGAGAGAAGGCAGGTACGGGATACTGAGTTGGATGATCAGCTATGATCATATTGAATGGTGGTGCAGGCTCGAAGGGCCAAATGGCCTACTCCTGCACCTAATTTCTATGTTTCTATGTTTCTATGTTTAAATTGAAGACAGACCCAAATTACTGCTGGAGTAACTCAATGGGACAGGCAGCATCTCAGGAGAGAAGGAATGGGTGTCGTTTCGGGTCTTGACCCTTCTTCAGATTTCAGGATTCCCACAGGATGGTTCTGTCTCAGTGACATCGTCCCCAAAAACTCTCACCGACTTCTACAGATGTGCCACAAGGAGTGTTTCATCGGGATGCATTACTGCTTGGTTTGGGAACAGTCCCATCCAAGATCGAAGGAAATTGCAGAGAATTGTGGACGCAGCCCATGCCATCGTTCAAACCAACTTCCCTTGTTATTGACTCCATTTGCATCTCACGCCATCACGGCAAGGCCAGCAGCATAAACAAGGACAATTCGCATCCTGGCCACTCCCCTCTTCCACCAGGCAAAAGGGATAGAAGTGTGAAAACGTACACCTCCAGATTCAGAGGCAATTTCTTCCCAGCTGCTATCGGGCAACTGAACCATCCTACCTACCTCTTCTAGAGAGCAGTCCTGAACTATTATCTGCCTCATTGGAGACCCTCGGACTATCTTGGATCGGACTTTACAGGCTTTATATTGCATTAAATCTATTCACTTTATTCCCTTTATCGAGTATCTGTACAATGTGGATGGCTCGATTGTAATCATGTATAGAATTTCCGCTGACTGATTTGTACGCAACAAAAGCTTTTCACTGTACCTCGGTACATGTGACAATAAACTAAACTAAACCAAACACATTTCCAAGAATGGAGTATGCAGACACAAGGAACTGCAGGCGCTGGTTTACCGAGAAAAGACGCAATGTGCTGGAGTAAGTCAGCAGGTCAGGCAGTAAATCTGGAGAACATTGAATTCTCACAATTTTGTTAGTCCTTGCTGTTTCCCCCCATCCCTCAGCCTTTGGGCTCCTCCTCCTTTTTTTCTTTCTTCTCCCCACCCCCCATCAATCTGAAGAGGGGTTTTGGCCAGAAACGTTGCCTATTTCCTTCGCTCCATAGATGCTGCTGCACCCGCTGAGTTTCTCCAGCTTTTTTGTGTACCTTCGATTTTCCAGCATCTGCAGTTCCTTCTTAAAGACAAATATCTGGAGAACATGATGTCTGAAGATGCTTCTCGACCTGAAACAGCACCTATCCATGTTGGCCACCTAATAGATGGCTGAAGAACAGGCAAGAAGGCTCTTCCAGTGGCCTATTGCTGAACCCAGTCGAGGTAGGGAAGAACATCAGGACGTACGTCAGCAACTCGAGTGAAATGATTATCTGGCATTATTCACAGTAATATTTCCAGGGAGCTTGCTGTGCCCAGATTAGCTGCTGTTGTTGTTGAGTCTACATGAGTTGAGCCCAGGGGCAGTTCAGCTTTGATCTGTGGCAGGGCAGGCTTTTAGATGAGTTCAGTTTAGTTTAGTTTAGAGATACAGCACGGCAACAGGCCCTTCGGCCCACAGACCAACCAACCCCACACATTAACACTATCCTACACACACACTAGGAACAATTTACATTTACACCTCGCCAATGAACCTACAAACCAGTAGGTCTTTGGAGTGTGGGAGGAAGCCGAAGACCTCGGAGAAAACCCAGCTGGTCACGAGGAGAACGTACAAACTCTGCACAGACAAGCACCCACAGTCAGGATCGAACTCGGGTCTCCGGCGCTGTATGCGCTGTAAGGCAGCAACTCTACCGCTGTGCCACCATGCCACCCTGAAGGCTTGAGGAGTTAGGTGGACCACCCTTGATCCTATTTTAGTGGGCTCTGAAATATACTTCAGAAATATTTGATTGTCCGCAAATTGACATCCAACTGGAAGGGCCTATGAAAGATGCTGCACAAATAGAGTTATACAGCCTGGAAACAGGCCCTTTGGCCCAATTTGCCCACGCCGACCAACATGCTCCATCTAAACTAGTCCCAAATGACAGCATATGGCCCATATCCCTCTGAAACTATGCTATCCATATACCTGTCCAAATGTTTCTTAAACATTGTGACAGTACCTGTCTCAACTCACTCCTCTGGCAGCGTGTGCATGGTTGAATATACAGCTTGGACATTCTTTTGACTGTCTGCTGATAGTAGTTGACTAACTAGTCCCAAAGTGACAGCATTTAATTGTCATTTGGACCCCTGGAGGTCCAAAAACTATGCTATCCATATACACTGACCCCAGACACAACATAAATTTTTAACATCCAAACATTGTGACAGGCCAAAAAAACTTATCTCTCCACTGCACTCTCCCCTACCCCCCCCCCCGATGTCTGAGTCAAGTCAAAGCCCCCGGCTGGCGTTGGCGATTGTCCCGCGGCCATTGAAGCCACGCTGGGTGGTGCGAGGTCGCACACCGGGTCTTGGTGTTGGAGCCCCCGGTGTGCGCTCGCAAAGTCCCGCGGACATTCCAAGCCGCGTGGGGCAGTGGTGTTAGGCCCCCGCTCCAGAGCTCTTCAACCCCGCAACTCGGGCGGGAGAAGTCGCCGTTTGCAGGAGCCCCGAAAACTCCTCCCTCCAGGGATCCGCGGGCTCCCGGTGCTGCCGTCCGCAGACCCGCAGTAGCAGCCTCCGCATTGCGCTCCTAAACCGCCCACCCAAATTCCGGTCTCGGCCATGTACTCGTTCAATTTGTTTTAAACGTAGCACCAGAGTGCCTCAACTACTTCCTGTTCTGGCTGCTCCCGTTGCGGCCCAATATCTTCCACTCTTTGTGTAAAGGGCCGGTCCCACAAGCTTGCGACCTGCATCCGGCAAGCGCGACCAAACCGGAAGCGGGGGCCGCGCGGAGGAAAAACTGAGTGACGACAAAAAGTTAAAAACGCGACAGGCTGCAGAGTCCGTGCTGAAGTTCGCGCCGCCTACCGGACTGATAGTACATGGCGTTAAAAACGCATGCAATTCACGGCATCGATGGCTCATTCAAATTTGTTTTAAAACCTTGTACAGGCCTCAACTACCTCCTCGCGTCCGTCCCAAAATCTTCCACTCTTTGGACAGGGCCTGTCCCCCCATTTTTGCGAGCCCATCCGGCAAGCGCGACCGGGACGGAAGCGCGGGGCCCGCGCAGGTCGAGTGAGTGACGTGAAGTTCCAGCGAAGTCCGCCGTGGGCTTCGCGGTGAGGTGGCGTCGAAGTTGCGAGGGCGGCTGCGGGCCGGCGGCCGTTGCCGCGCGGAATTTTTGACAGTGTCAGTTTTTCGGAGCCCCGCGCGATGTCAGGACCAGCTCCGCACAACTCCATACGGCTCCGGCGATCGAAGTTGGACCGGCCCCGCGAGGCCGTACGGCTCAAGCGACCATGTTAGGTTGCGCTTGCCGCATGGAGTCGCATGCTGGTGGGCCAGGCCCTTAAGAAAAGTTGCCCCCTCAGATTCCTATTAAATATTTTCCCTCTCACCTTATACCTGTTCTTGATTCCGCCACCACCGCGCATTCACCCGATCAATTCCTCTCATGATTTGATACACCTCAATCAGTTCGTATTAAGTTATTGGTGTTACAAAATGACCCCATGCAAGCTGTGTTAAATGATAACTGGAGTGTCTGAAAAGAAAACAACTTTACATGCATTAACATACTCCCGCCTGCTTGTAGTAATGATTAGCAGCTGATCTCATCAACCACATCATATTTACCGCCGTGGCACATGGATTTATTTTTTCCTAGCCCTTATTGGAACCTTTAAGGCAGATTTACTTTCAATTATGGGATAGACTTGACTGGTTTGGTATAATTAAAGAACATTAGTTAATGGATGATTGCACTTTGTTAATATACAATATAGTAATTAGATAAATCATTTGTTTAATTTAGCAGGCAGATGTTTTCTCATCATTTCGTGAGCAATCAATAAGGACTTGCACTCAGACCTGGGGACTGTAACAAACTCCGCCAGTCACAATGGCTGTGCTGGTTGCTATTGAAAGTCAAAGGGGGACTAGGGAGTGACTTGCATGTTATCCAGCCTGACCCCTTTCCACCTCTGCATGACCCAAATTCTTTACAGGACATTTGAAGTGTCATCACTGTTGAGATGCAGCATGCAGAGGTGAAGGTGGCGCAGCGGCGCATCGGATGAGCTGCTGCCTTACCGCGCCAGAGACACACACGGGTGTGATGCTGACTATGTGTGCTTGTCTGTATGGAGATTGTATGCTCTCCCCGTGACCTGCGCGGGTTTTCTCCCACAGTCCAAAGACGTACAGGTTTGTAGATTAATTGGCTTGGTGTAAATGTAAAACTGTCCTGAGTGTGTGTGGGGTCTTGTTAATGTGTGGGGATCGCTGGTCGGTGTGGGCCGAAGCGGTCCGTTTCCGCGCTGTATCTCTAAACTTAAATCAACTAAATATGGGCAGCTGTTCAACCCAGCAAGATGTCAACAGCACGATGAACTGGGAAGAACTTTTAAAAGTTTCTTGTAATTCGATGGACAAATTCTTCACTGATTAATATAGTCTTTAGCTCAACGGGTCAGGCAGCATCTCTGGAGAAAAGGTGTACATGACGTTTTGTATCGAGACCCTTCTTCAGATTGAGGGTCAGGGGAGTGAGGCTCTCGAAAAGTCTCGAACCAGAATGTTACCTATTCCTTTTCTCCAGAGATGCTGCCTGGCCCGCTGAGTTACTCCAGCATTTTGTGTCCTTTCGTTTCAGAAATCTTGTCCAGTACTGATGTAGAATATAGGGGGCTGTCCCACTGTGGCGACCTAATCCGCGAGTTAGCCCTCGACTCAAACTCGCAGCATGGTCGACACGCGGTCCTAGTCCTATGAGGTCACTGGAACTCTCCTTCATGCTCGAGGGAAGTTCCCGCATACTTGCGGTCTCAGCTACGTTGCTGATAAACTTTCAGCATGTTGAAAATTTTTCCGCGAGTAAAATTTGGATGGCATGGTTTTTTTTAACTAGTAGTGCAGTGGAGTGGGGTCACTATTTAGTTACAGGCAGTCGAGGGCAGCCGTAGGCAATCTCCTTCGCTGACCGGGGCATTTTTATTGGCTCATTGGAGTTTTCCCTCTCTCTCTCTCTCCCCCTCTCTCCCTCTCTCTCCCTCTCTCTCTCCCTCTCTCTCCCCTCTCTCTCTCTCTCTCTCCCCCCCCCCTCTCTCTCTCCCCCTCTCTCTCTCTCTCTCTCTCCCTCTCTCTCTCTCTCCCCCTCTCTCCTCCCCCTCTCCCTCTCTCCCCCCCTCTCTCTCCCCCTCTCTCTCTCCCCCTTCTCCCCCTCCCTTTCTGTCTCCCCTCTCTCCCCGTACTCCCTCCCCTCTGTTCCCTCTCTCTCTCCCCTTCTCTCCTTCTTCCTGTCCTCTCCTCCCCCCTCTCTCCCCTCTCTCTCTTCTCTCTCCCTCTCTCTCTCTCCCCCCCCCTCTCTCTTCCTTGACCCTCTCCCTTTCTCTCTCTCCCTGCCTCTCTCTCTCCCAATCCCTCCCCCCCCCCCTCTTCTCTCTCCTGCCCCCCTCCTCCCCTTCTCTCTCCCCCCCCTTCTCTCTCCCCCCCTTCTCTCCCCCCCCCTTCTCTCTCCCCCCCCCTTCTCTCCCCCCCTCTCTCCCCCCCCCCCCCTCTCTCTCCCCCTTTCTCCCTCTCTCCCCCCCTTCTCTCCCCCCCCTCTCTCCCCCCCCATTCCCCCCCCCTGCTCCCTCCCCCTCTCCCTCTCTCCCCCCTCTCTCTCCCCCCTCTCTCTTTCTCTCTCTCTCTCTCCCCCCTCTCTCCCCCCCCTCTCTCTCTCCCTCTCCCTCTCCCTCCCTCTCCTCTCTCTCCCCCCCTCCCCCCCTCCCCCCTTCTCTCTCCCCCCCTCTCTCCCTCCCCCTCTCCCTCTCTCTTTCCTTTCTCTCTCCCCCCCCTCCCTCACCTCTCCCCTTCCCCTCCCCCCTCTCTCCCCCCCTCCTCCCTCTCCTCCCCCCCCTTCTCTCCTCCCCCCCTTCCCTCGTTCCCCTCTTCCCACTTCTCCCTCTCTCTCTTTTTCTTTCTTTCTCTCCTTCTCTTCTTCCCCCTTTCCCTCGTTCCCCTTTTCCCTCTTCCACCTCTCTTTCTCTCCCCCCCCTTCTCTCCCCCCCCTCTCTCCCCCCCCCTCTCTCCCCCCCCTTCCTCCCCCCCCCTCCTCCCCCCCCCTTCTCCTCCCCCCCCTTCTCTCCCCCCCCTTCTTCTTGCCCCCCCCCCCCTCTCCGTGTGCGTGTGCGTGCGTGTGTGTGTGTGCGTGTGCGTGCGTGCGCGCGTGCGTGTGTGTGTGTGTGTGTGTGCGCGTGTGTGTGTGCTTCAGCTCGCGGTTTTCCAGGCGAGTGCCCTCGAGCTTGACGGCCGAAGACACTCTTCTTGACTTGCGGATTAGGTTGCCGCAGTGGGACAGCCCCTTCAGATACTGGCCTCAGAATATTCATTCGCCCCACCTGCTGTTTGCTCCATTACCCATCCCCATCTATTTTGCAGCATTTATAAATTTGTGAAACTTCAACCTAAAAATACCATGTGGTATTTAGTTGTTTTTTTTAATTAGACAGATATTAGCAAATGTGTGTCTGTCCAATCGTTCGGGGAAGATAGAAGGTTCGCAAAGTTCTGTCAGAGAAAGCCAAGAACAGTCAGCGATAACTAACAGGAACATATTGTACCACAACAAGTACCACGTTGGTTTAGTTTACTTGAGTTTAGTGTAGAGCTACAGCTCGGACACAGGCCCTTCGGCCCACCGAGTCCGTGCTGATCAGCGGTCGCCGCACGCTAACACTGACCTACACACACTCGGGACAATTTACAATTACACCAAGCCAATTAACCGACAAACCTGTACATCTTTGGAGTGTAGGAGGAAACCGGAGCACCCGGGGAATACCCCCCACGGTAACGGTAAGAACGGTACAAACTCCGTACAGACAGCACCCCTAGTCAGGATTGAACCCGGGTCTCTGGTGCTGTAGGGTAGCGATTCTACCGCTGCACCCACCGTGATACCCGTTGGTTGAAGCACAAACTTATGGCCCTGTCCCACGGTACGAGTTCATTCCAAGAGCTCTCCCGAGTTTGCGCTAATTCGAACTTGGAGATTTACGGTAATGGCCGCTCGTCGGTACTCGGGGCTCTCGTGGACATTTTTCAACATCTTCACGAGTCTTCCCAAGCTTACCAGCCATTAGCTTTACGAGACGCTAAGAGACGTCCCCGAGCTCCGACGTAACCGCTACGTTCATTCTCCGTGCTTACCACGAGTTTGGAATGAAGTCGTACCGTGTGACAGGGACATTTGTTTCAAGAACAAAGTGGCCTGCATTTGATAACTGTTTTCAAGAAAGAATTAGATTTAGCTTTTATGGGTAACGGAATCAAGGGATAGGGGGAAAAGGTAGGAACGGTGTACAGATTTTGGATAATCAGCCATGGACTAGGGGAAAATAAGTGTTCGGCACGGACTTGTAGGGCCGAGATGGCCTGTTTCCATGCTGTAATTGTTATATGGTTATATGAATGGCAGTGCTGGCTCGAAGGGCCAAATGGCCTATCCTGCACCTATTTTCTATGTTTCTAACTGGAATTTCCCAAATCGGGTTAGGTATTCAGGAATTTTTTGGGCTACGCTTGCTTCTGCTTTGTTTGCAGATTTATTTTGACGCAGAATAGTTTTCTTTTGAAACGCGACCCATGTGTAATATTGCGTGCCACTGAATTAAATTCATTACTCAACACGTGGTGTCCCTCATTGTGTGCTCAAGGAGTCCTCATTCTGGTGGCAGCAACATACCACTTTCTCTGATAGATGTAGATAGAGTGGATGTGGAAAGGATGGTTCCACTGGTGGGAGAGTACAGGACCAGAGGTCGCAGCCTCAGGATTAAAGGGCGCTCTTATAGAAGGGAGGTGAGGAGGAACTTCTTTCATCAGAGGGTAGTTAATGTGTGGAACTCATTGCCATAGTGGGTTGTGGAGGCCAAGTCGGTGGATATTTTTAAGGCAGAGATAGACAAATTAAAGGGTTATGGGGAGAAGGCAGGAAAATGGGATTAGGAGGCAGTGATCAGCCAGGATTGAATGGCGGTGTAGGCTCGATGGGCCGAATGGCCTAATTCTACTCCGGTAACTTGTGAACTTTCTGATCACAGCAGGGATGTGATCTCCCCCTCTTGCTTATCTCCACTGCCCCGCTAATTAGAGCTGAGGCCTGTGTGGGATGTGGCATGGACAACAAACAGACTGGCCTCGTTATCAAGACTGATGAGCTCCGCCACCATTTCACCTCCTGCCTCTGCTCTGACATCTGTCCAGCTGCTGTTCAACCGGCCATGTGCCTTGGCTTTGATTTCCCTAATTCCTTCCTGGCAAGTTTTCTTTGGCTGGCATCTCATTTAGATGTTTGCAGTCATAGGCCACAATTTAACTTATGTATTGTGTATTTTTTTAAATATAAATTATGATGTTTTTATGTGATATACTAAGATTTATATGTATTTTATGATATTTAATATGCAATGCATTTTTTAATGTAATGTTGGCCCTTGTCTGGACCTTGAGTCCATAATAATTTTGATTATTTTAATAAGTTTTATAATGCATAGAAAATGATTATGTCCTAATTTGAGAAAGGACATTCTTGCTATTGAGGGAGACCAGAGTAGGTTCACCAGGTTAATTCCCGGAATGTCGTAAGATGAAAGAATGGGACGACTGGGCTTGTATTTACTGGAATTTTGAAAGATGGGAGGGGATCTTACAGCAACATATATAATTAGTAAGGGATTGGACAAGTTAGATGCAGGAAATATGTTCCCAATGGTACACAAACAAGCTGGAGAAACTCAGCGGGTGCAGCAGCATCTATGGAGCGAAGGAAAAAGGCAACGTTTCGGGCTTCGGGTTTTGGCCCGAAACGTTGCCTTTTTCCTTCGCTCCATAGATGCTGCTGCACCCACTGAGTTTCTCCAGCTTTTTTGTGTACCTTCGATTTTCCAGCATCTGCAGTTCCTTCTTAAACAACATGTTCCCGATGTTGGGAGAGTCCAGAACCAGGGGTCATCGTTTAAGAATAAGGAGTAGGCCATTTAGAGCTGAGGCTTTTTCACCCAGAGAGTTGTGAATTTGTAGAATTATTTGCCTCAGAAGGCAGTGGAGGCCGATTCACTGGATGCATTCAAAAGAGAGTTAGATGGAGCTCTTAGGGCTAGAGGAATCAAGGGGTATGGGGAGAAGGCAGGAACGGGTGCTGAATGTGGATGATAGGCCATGATCACATTGAATGGCTCGAAGGGCCAAATGGCCTCCTACTGCACCTATTTTCTATGTCTATGTTTCTATGTAAAAGTGCAGCACATGAACAGAACCTTTGGTCTCTCATCTCAGAGCCCATAATGTCTGTGCCAAACATAAAGCCAAGATGATCTAATCTGCTCTGCCTACACACGATCCATATCTCTTTAATCTTTGAATATCCATCCAGCTCGTTCCATACACCCACTACCCTTTGTGCAAGATTCGCAGTAGGTTAATTTGCAAGTTGAATCAGTGGTCATAGAGTCATTGAGTCATACAGCATGGAAACAGGCCCTTCGACCCAACTTGCCCACACCGGCCAATATGTCCCAGCCACATTAGTCCCACATTAAAATTTAAAACAATTGAAATAAGTATGCTTTATGTGAAAGAGCAACACAAATGGGTCTCCTCCCCACTTACGAATAAGGGGTAGGCCTTTTAGGACTGAGATGAGGAACGTTTTCACCCAGAGAGTTGTGAATCTGTGGAATTCTCTGCCACAGAAGGCAGTGGAGGCCAATCCACTGGATGAAGAGAGAGTTAAGGGCCTGTCCCACTTATGCGACATTGGCTCGCAAATTACACAGCCTCGTGGTCGCTTGAGGCATACGGGCAACGTATGGCCGCGCGGGGCCGGTCCCACTTAGAAGCGCGGAGTTGTGCGGGGCTGGTCCCGACATTGCGCGGGGCTCCGAAATTCTTGCAGTGGCCGAAATCTTCGCGCACCAACAGCCTGTCAGCACGCAGGCGCATTGCGGTCGTACGCAGCCTCTTGACGTCTTGACGGCGTACGCAGTGTCTTGCTGGCGTATGCCTAGCGCGTGGCATTGCGCGATGACGTCACCGCCCGGCGTGGCCATGCGTGATGACGTAAATGACGTCACGCGCGAACTTAGCCTTAACTTAGCGCGAACTTCGCGTGAATCCCGCTTCCGGTTGGTCGTGCCAAACGCACGCAATCGCGTGAACCCCGCTTCCGGTTGGTCGTGCCAAACGCACGCAATCACATGCAAGTGGGACTGGCCCTTAAGACTTAGCTCCTAGGGCTAAAGAAATCAAAGGATATGGGGGAAAAGCAGGAACAGGATACTGATTTTCGATGAGCAGCCATGATCATATTGAATGGTGTTGCTGGCTCTCGAATGGCCTACACCTGCACCTATTTTTCTATGTTTCTATGTGTCTAACAGCAAACTATCTGAGAAGTATGTACACATATTTTTTTTCTATCCTGCAACACAATATCAGTTGCTGGTCCCGTATCTAATACTTCTCAATATCAGACCTGTGGCCAGGGATAATTTTTATAGCAGATCAACCAAATTGGTGTAAGGAAACATACATTTCCTGCATTGTCAACAATACATAAGAACATTTGTTCAGATGTAGCAGGATAGAATTATTACAGCACAGAAAGATACATTTGGCTCATCAAACTCATGTCAGAATGATCTTGTTTGGTTCTGCTTCAACTCTTCAATTCTATGGGCTACATGAAGATTTGTTATTGAGTTCTCTTATTAAACCGTAGTGGTTCTACTGTTGAAGAACCCCACAGGCCCTGAATCTGCATGAATCCTACAATGTGGAAACAAGGAACTGCAGATGCTGGTTTAAACCAATGATAAACACAAAAAGCTGGATTAACTCAGCGGGACAGGCAGCGTCTACAGAAGGAAGGAATGGGTGACGTAGAAACATAGAAACATAGAAATTAGGTGCAGGAGTAGGCCATTCGGGAGCCTGCACCGCCATTCAATATGATCATGGCATGATCATCCAACTCAGTACCGTACCTGCCTTCTCTCCATACCCCCTGATCCCCTTAGAAACAGGCCACATCTAACTCCCTCTTAAATATAGCCAATGAACTGGCCTCAACTACCCTCTGTTTCCAGAGATTCACCACTCTTCTTAAAAAAAGTTCTTCTCATCTCGGTTTTAAAGGATTTCCTCTTTATCCTTAAGCTGTGACCCCTTGTCCTGGACTTCCCTAACATCGGGAACAATCTTCCTGCATCTAGCCTGTCCAACCCCTTAAGAATTTTGTAAGTTTCTATAAGATCCCCTCTCAATCTTCTAAATTCTAGAGAGTATAAACCAAGTCTATCCAGTCTTTCTTCATAAGAGTCCTGACATCCCAGGAATCAGTCTGGTGAAACTTCTCTGCACTCCCTAAGATGGCAATAATGTCCTTCTTCAGATTTGGAGACCAAATTTGGTGACGTTTCGGGCCGAGACCCTTCTTCAGACCTGTTGAGTTACTCCAGGACTTTATGTCTATCTTTGGTATAAACCAGCATCTGCAGTTCCTTAGCCAGACAGGTATCACCTCTGGAGAAAAAGGATGGGTGATGATTCGAGTCGGGACCCTTCTTCAGACTGGGTCTGAATATATATATATTTATATGCACCTGAATCCAATTTCTGAATCCTCTCCCCATTTAGAAACCAGTCTACACCTTTATTCCTACTACCAAATGCATGACTCCACACGTTGCTGCGTGTATGCCACTACATGGATAGATAGGTTTGGAGGGATATGGATCAATTGCTGGCAGGTGGGACGTGTGCGGTTGGGACATGTTTGCCGGTGTGGGCAAGTTGGGTTGAAGGGCATGTTTGCACACTGTATCTGCCTATAAGCGGGTAACCCAATCGAAGAATAAGATGCAGGAGGAAAACTATTTCCCTAGGACTATTGAAACTGACGAGTAGATTCTGTACTCAGTAGCATATTGCACCATTGCTATTCCTTGCATGCAGTCACTGGATATTTTAAAATCTCATTTACTTCAAAAGGGATTGACTGTATCAGTTTCAAGATAATATAGCCTTCTTTAGCGCCACTTACAATTGAGAGGTGCAGCTTGTGTGCAGCTATCTGAGACTTCACCCGTATGTCAGTGTCGATTTTGGGGACTCTTCAATGGATTTCATTGTGGGTATTTGGTGATATAACTTGAATCTTAAAAATAATAATAATTATGAAGAAACTCAACGATTCTATTCGGGCGGCACGGTGGCGCAGTGGTAGAGTTGCTGCCTTATAGCGCATGCAGCGCTGGAGTCCCAGGTTCGATCCTGACTACGGGTGCTATCGTTACGGAGTTTGTACGTTCTCCCCGTGACCTGCGTGGGTTTTCTCCGAGATCTTTTTTTTCCTCCCACATTCCAAAGATGCACAGGTTTGTAGGTTAATTGGCTTGGTGTAAATGTAAGATGTCCCTCGCGTGCGCAGGATAGTGTTAGCGTGCTGGTCGGCGCGGACCCGGTGGGCCGAAGGGCCTGTTTCTGAGCTGTATCTCGAAACTAAAGGAAAAAAACCAAACACTGTTCTTTCCGATTAGGAAAAAGGGAGATGCAACGAGACCTGGGTGTCATGGTACACCAGTCATTCAAAGTAGGCATGCAGGTGCAGCAGGCAGTGAAGAAAGCGAATGGTATGTTAGCATTCATAGCAAAAGGATTTGAGTATAGGAGCAGGGAGGTTCTACTGCAGTTGTACAGGGTCTTGGTGAGACCACACCTGGTGTATGGCGTACAGTTTTGGTCTCCAAATCTGAGGACAGACATTCTTGCCATAGAGGGAGTACAGAGAAGGTTCACCAGACTGATTCCTGGGATGTCAGGACTTTTATATGAAGAAAGACTGGATAGACTTGGCTTGTACTCGCTAGAATTTAGAAGATTGAGGGGGGGGGCCTTATAGAAATTTACAAAATTCTTAAGGGGTTGGACAGGCTAGGTGCAGGAAGATTGTTCCCGATGTTGGGGAAGTCCAGGACAAGGGGTCACAGTTTAAGGATAAAGGGGAAATCTGATTAGGACCGAGATGAGAAAAACATTTTTTACACAGAGTGGTGAATCTCTGGAATTCTCTGCCACAGAAGGTAGTTGAGGCCAGTTCATTGGCTATATTTAAGAGGGAGTTAGATGTGACGTTCTCATAACATAAAACTAGAGGTGGTACATAGAATGGATTACAGTATTACATAGTTGGCACCTAAAATTAGGTTCCACTGTACTGTTTTGTACTGTGTTAACTTCTAATAAAATAAACGAAAACTGAAAAAAAAAAAAAAAAAAATGTGGCCCTTGTGGCTAAAGGGATCAGGGGGTATAGAGAGAAGGCAGGTACGGGATACTGAGTTGGATGATCAGCCATGATCATATTGAATGGCGGTGCAGGCTCGAAGGGCCGAATGGCCTACTCCTGCACCTGTTTTCTATGTTTCTACGTTTCTATGTTTCCAGCGCCTGGTTATATGAATTTACTTCCATGAACTTCAGGATCTTCATGTGTGACCCCAGGCAGTGATTACTGGCAGACTGTTTATGTGGAGAATGTAGCAAAACTGAGCATCAGATTAGTGGCTTTCTGGTCCACACGACTGAGTTCCACGCTAGGGGAACAACGAACACTCGTGTGCTGCGAAGAAGCTTTTCGTTGCTTCTGAGTAATTTATGATGTGAGTTCATTGAAATGTAAAAACCTTAATAATATCGGGGGGGAAAAAAAAAACCCCAAACAGCTTCAACCAAGCCCGTGTGAAATAATGTAACAATTTGGGCATGTGGGACATGTTCAGTGAATTTATGAAGAGAGGAAAAAAATATAATTGTGCGATGTGTCATGAATGCTAACTAACAATCAGGTCAGACCAGCATTAAGTGGATTTCATGTGGACGCCTCCCAATGACTCACCCTTCGTTATATAATTCCTTTTCTCTCCTACTCTTTGCAAAGTATTGCACAGTTGCAGAGGAAGCAGCAGCTTTCGACAACTTTTGCCAAGCAAGCATTCCTCCAGGCACTGAATAGAGTCACAAAGTGCTGGAGTGAATGACTCAGCAGGCAAGGCGGCATCTCTGGGTGACATTTCGGGCTGGTACCCTTCTTCAGACTTAAAGTGGGGACTGGAGTTAGGAAAAGGCCAGAAAAAAATCGGGGCCAGTAACAGATGAGGAAGGAGGAGCGGAGACCATAATGGCCCATTGCTGGCTGGGGGAGAGGTGATAACAAGAGAGATACAGGGATGCGGACAGTGGAACTAGTAGGGTGACTATGGCGGGGAGGGAGGTTGTGGGGGAGAGAAGGAATGCAGGGGTTACTTGAAATTAGAGAAATCAACGGTCATACTGCTGGAGTGTAAGTTGCCCAAGCGAAATACGAGGTGCTGTTATACTCCAGTTTGCGTGTGGCCTCACTGGCAGTGGAGGAGACCCAGGACAGAAAGGTCAGCGTGGGAATGGGAATGGGAGTTTAAATGTTTTTGCAACTGGGAGATTGCGCAGGCCAATGCTGAGGTCACCCATCCTTTTTCTCCAAAGTTACTGCCTGACCCGCTGAGTTACTCCAGCACTTGGTGTCTATCTTCGGTATAAACCAGCACCTACAGTTCCTTCCCACACAACGTTTCCTTCAGGTCTACCTCCTTCCATCAGTGTTGCAGGGCAGTGCTATTGTCATGGGGGAGCTGCAAGAGGAAGTACAGTAAAAAGTATAGGCCTTGTATGCCTGCGTGCCAGCTCCACTCTTCATCTAGATCACAAGTTCTCTTCTCATCAACAACCTCATCCACTGTTTCCAACATTATCTCCGTTTTAACCTGATCCATTCAATATCCAGAAATCTCTGCACCTTTGTTTTGAATGCCTCAGCGACTGAGACTCAACAGACCTTTGAAGTGGACAATTACAATGGACCACCACGCTTTGACAATAGACAATAGACAATAGGTGCAGGAGTAGGCCATTCGGCACTTCGAGCCATTCAATGTGATCATGGCTGATCGTCCCCAATCAGTACCCCGTTCCTGCCTTCTCCCCATATCCCCAGACTCCACTATTTTTAAGAGCCCTATCTAGCTCTCTCTTGAAAGCATCCATAGAACCTGCCTCCACTTCCCTCTGAGGCAGAGAATTCCACAGACTCACCACTCTGTGAGAAAAAGTGTTTCCTCATCTCCGTTCTAAATGGCTTACTCCATATTCTTAAACCAGTGGCCCCTGGTTCTGGACTCCCCCAACATCGGGAACATGTTTCCTGCCTCTAGCGTGTCCAAACCCTTAAGAATCTTACATGTTTCAATGAGATACCCTCTCATCCTTTTAAACTCCAGAGTGTACAAGCCCAGCTGCTCCATTCTCTCAGCATATGACAGTCCCGCCATCCCGGGAATTAAGCTTTGAGTGAAGAAATATCTTAAAACAGAGAGTCATAGAGACACGGAGCACGGAAACAGGCTCTTCGCCCCAACTTGTCCATGCCGACCAAGATGTTGCTCCTAAGCTGGTCCCATTTGCCTGCATTTGGTCCATATCCCTCCCTCAACACCTTTCCTATCCACGTTACCTGAGCAAATATCTGGAAATGCTGTTGTTGTACTTGCCTCAACTATCTCCTCTGGCAGCTTATTCCATATACCCATAAAAAGTTGCCCCTCAGTTCTTTTCCCTCTCACCTTAAGCCTGTGTTTTCTGGTTCTTGATTCCCGGACCCTGGGTAGAAGTCTCTGTCTATTCACTTGTCCATTTATCTTGTGATTCTATCACCTCAGTCTTAAATAACCATATAACAATATAACAATTACAGCACGGAAACAGGCCATCTCGACCCTTCTAGTCCGTGACAAACACATAATCTCCGCTAGTCCCATATACCTGCGCTCAGACCATAACCCTCCATTCCCTTCCCATCCATATAACTATCCAATTTATTTTTAAATGATTAAAACGAACCTGCCTCCACCACCTTCACTGGAAGCTCATTCCACACAGCTACCACTCTCTGAGTAAAGAAGTTACCCCTAAACTTCAGTCCCTTAATTCTCATGTCATGTCCCCTTGTTTGAATCTTCCCTACTCTCAGTGGGAAAAGCTTTTCCACGTCAACTCTGTCTATCCCTCTCATCATTTTAAAAACCTCTATCAAGTCCCCCCTTAACCTTCTGTGCTCCAAAGAATAAAGCCCTAACTTGTTCAACCTTTCTCTGTAACTTAGTTGCTGAAACCCAGGCAACATTCTAGTAAATCTCCTCTGTACTCTCTCTATTTTGTTGACATCCTTCCTATAATTAGGTGACCAAAATTGTACACCATACTCCAGAATTGGCCTCACCAATGCCTTATACAATTTTAACATTACATCCCAACTTCTATACTCATAAATGATCTACCTTTTTTCTCAAACAGTGCCCCCTGCTCCATCGGAAAAACATCCACCCTGAATCTGGCCTGTCAAGCCATCCAAACATTTTATAGGTTTCAATGAAATCTCCCCTGACTCCAGGGCAACTAAAAAACACATCTCACACGTCAAACCTACCCACCCGAACCACCCCCTCCCCAGGTACTTTCCTCTGCAACTGCAGGAGATGCACCACCTGTCCATATACCTTCCTCCTCGACTCCGTCCAAGGACCACGACAGTGTTTTCAGGTGAGGCAGAGGTTCACTTGCACCTCCTCCAACCCCATCTACTGTATCCGCTGTTCCAGGTGTGGACTCCTTTATGTCGGCGAGACAAAGTGCAGGCCCAACAATCGTTTTGTTGAACACCTCCACTCAGTCATCCTTAAGGGCTGTAAGTTGCTCTCTACACGCTACCGTGTCCCTGCTGCTCTCTCCCTCTCTCCCTTTTACATGAAGAGACCAAAACTGTGCACAATATTCGGCTGCAGTCTCACCAAGGCCTGCCAATTAGACCTGTGTAAGGAGGAACTGAAGATAGACACAAAATGCTGGAGTAACTCAGTGGGTCAGACAACACTGTTTCGGCTCGAAGATCCGAAACGTTACCTAATCCTTTTCTCCATAGTTGCTGTCTGACCCGCTGAGTTACAATAAGACTTCCTCATTCCTGTAATCAAATCCTAATCAGATGGTGATCACATGGAAATAGCGGAGGATCTTATTTCTCTGTGCTGCAATCTTATGCTATTTCTGCCTTGATCGTGACCTGAACAGGAGATATAAGGTGGTCAATAATTGGAAGAGAAGAGCTCCCTTTGCTATTCACCCTGGTAGAGTTATTCCATGGCCAAGTGCTGTCCTTGCTGAGATTACTTAAAGCAGCACTGATCAAGGAAGGAACTGGCGATAAATACTGATGATAGACACAAAATGTTGGAGTAGCTCAGCGGGGACAGGCAGTCTCTCTGGAGAGAAGTAATGGGTGACGTTTTGGGTCGGGGCCCTTCTTCAGACTGATCAAGTTAAAACTTCCTAATACACTTGGCTTGTCACAAAATGAAACAGCATGGAAGCAGGCCATTCAGCCCATCCATCCTGTGTTAGGTTTAAAGGAACTCCTTAAGGACTGTAAATTAAGGGGTGTAAATTGCTCCCTACACACTACAGTGTGTACACTACAATGTTGGGCGAGTCATGAACCAGGGGCCACAGTCTTAGAATAAAGGGGAGATCATTTAAGACTGAGGTGAGAAAAAACGTTTTCACCCAGAGAGCTGTGAATTTATGGAATTCCCTGCCACAGAGGGCAGTGGAGGCCAAATCAATGGATGGATTTAAGAGAGAGTTAGATAGAGCTCTAGGGGCTAGTGGAGTCAAGGGATTTGGGGAGAAGGCAGGCACGGGTTATTGATAGGGGACAATCAGCCATGATCACAATGAATGGCGGTGCTGGCTCGAAGGGCCGAATGGCCTCCTCCTGCACCTAGTTCCTATGCTTCTATGTTTCCATTTAAAAGGGCTAAAGTCCACATATCTTTGAATAATTTTGCTTTTCTAATATCCTTTATCCTTTATTTTCTAATATCCACTTCCTTTTCCAAAATATCTCTTCAATCTGCTTCCACCGACCTTTCGAGCAGGGTATTCTAGGACAATTTGTTGCATTTCAAACAAAAATCGATAGATATTTATCAATGGGAACAACCTGTTCAAGGCAAGAAAGCATATTGTGAAACGACCCACAAAGGCAACTTTAAAAAAGCTTGTCTCATTGTTGAATATAAAAGCTGGTTGAGGGATTCCTATCTGTATATCCAGCATGGAGCAGTAGTAGAGTTTCTGCCACACAGCGCCAGAGACCCAGGTTCGATTCCGACTACAGGACCGTCCTGTCCATACGGAGTTTCTATGTTCTCCCCGTGACCACGTGGGTTTTTCTCCGAGTGCTCAGGTTTCCTCCCACACACCAAAGACGTACAGGTTTGTATGCTAATTGGCTTGGTATAAAATGTAAAATTGTCCTTCATGTTTGATAGTGCTAGTGTGTGGGAATCGCTGGTCGGTGCGGACTCGGTGGGCTGAAGGGCCTGTTTCCGCGCTGTATCTCTAAACTAAACTAAACCAAACACCCGCTTTGGCTCTGTGACCATTCATTGTGAACATTACTGCAAAATGTGAGATGATATACTGAATATTGATTAAATGTTGCTAAAATGGAGGAAGGGATCAAATCAATAGACAATAGACAATAGGTGCAGGAGTAGGCCATTCGGCCCTTCAAGCCAGTATAAGCACCGGCATTCAATGTGATCATCGCTGATCATCCACAATCAGTACCCCGTTCTTGCCTTCCCCCCATATCCCCTGACTCCGCTATCTTCAAGAGCCCTCTCTAGCTCTCTCTTGAAAGTATCCAGCAAACTGGCCTCCACCGCCACCTGAAGCAGAGAATTCCATAGACTCACTGTGTGAAAAAGTGTTTCTTCATCTCTGTTCTAAATGGCTTACCCCTTATTCTTAAACTGTGGCCAGTGGCGGACTGGCCAGGGTGTCAGCTTGCCCGATGGCAAGTGGGCCCCTGATGAAGTGGGCCCCCTTTGTATCCTGGCAACCAAAGTTGTAGACCCAGTCCACCACTGACTGTGGCCCCTAGTTCTGGACTCCCCCAACATCGGGGAACATGTTTCCTGCCTCTAGCGTGCCTAAACCCTTAATAATCTTATATGTTTCAATAAGATCCCCTCTCATCCATCTGCATCAAATAAATACAGTCTGATGAAGGGTCTCGACCTGAAACGTCACCTATTCCTTTTCTCAGGAGATGCTGCCTGGCCCGCTGAGTTACTCCATCATTTTGTGTCTATCTTTGGTGTAAATTTACATCTGCAGTTCCTTCCCACACAAATAAATGCAGGCTGGGTTAGTTTATCCTGTGGTGGAAGATTTATAGTTTTTTTTCCTAGGCAACAACATAGTTGTGCATTTGAAAAGGTGCAAATTAATTGGAAAAAAATCTATGTGCATTTGTTAACTCAGCAAGGCCAGCAGCATAATCAAGGACTAGTTGTATTCTCCAGTTATATGAATATTGATTTCTCTAACTTCAAGTAGCCCTCTCTCTCCATCCCTCGCCCACCCTAGTTGTTGTACTAGTTTCAATGGTTGTCCTGGTGAGTTTCATTGTTTGTAACTCATTTTCCCCTAGCCCACAGCTATCAATCACACCCTGGCCACTCCTTCTTCTCCCCTCTCCCATCAGGCAAAAGCCATAGAAGTGTGAAAACGCACACCTCCAGATTCAGGGACAGTTTCTTCCCAGCTGTTATCGGGCAACCGAATCATCCTACCACAACCAGAGAGCAGTGCTGAACTACTATCGACCTCATTGGTGACCCTCGGACTATCCTTGATCGGACTTTGCTGGCTTTACCTTGCACTAAATGTTATTACCTCATCATGTATCCATGCATTGTAAATGGCACGATTATAATCATGTATTGTCATTCTGCTCACTGCACAGCACGCAACATAACTTTTCACTGTACCTCGGTACACATGACAATAAACTAAACTGAACTGAGAGAAGACCACATTTAACTAACAAAACCTAATATTTTGAGGAGGTAACAAGATTAATTAATGAGGGCAGTGTGTCTGATGTAGTCTACAATGATTAGAACAAGATTCTTGACCAGATCCCATATGGCAAGCTAGCTGTAAAATTAAACCCCTGTGATTCTAGTGAAAGAGACAGAAGGTAGATAAAAATGCTGGAGAAACTCAGAGGGTGAGGCAGCATCTATGGAGTGAAGGAATGGGTGATGCTTCGGGTCGCGACCCTTCATCAGTCCGAAGAAGGGTCTCGACCCGAAGCGTCACCCATTCCTTCGCTCCATAGATGCTGTCTCACCCACTGAGTTTCTCCAGCATTTTTGTCTACCTTCGATTGTTCCAGCACCTGCAGTTCCTTCTTAAACATAGTGAAAGAGACATGTGTTTTTGCACTTGTGAAGTTGTTTCCAAGGAGTCCCACTGGTTCAGAACCAGCATCTGCAGTTTCTTGTTTCTAGGATATGTGATGATTTAGTTTAGTTTAGAGATACAGCATTTCAACAGGCCCTTCAGCCCATCGAGGCCACGCCGACCATTGATCACCAGTTCACTCAAGATGTTCTGCCACTTTCTGATCCACTCCCTACACACTGGGGGTAAATTTACTGCCGTTAATTAACCTACAAACCTGCGTGTCTTCGGGATGTGGGAGGAACCTGGAGCACCCGGAGAAAAACCCACAGCCTCACAGGCAAACTCCACAGAGTCAGAGCACCCGAGGTCAGAATCGAATGCAGAATGAGGCAGCAGATTAGTGATATCTTCATGTTTCTATAATGACAGCCCTATGTATTCTCCTCCTGTCTAACAGCTGCATCTACTGTGCTGTATTTATAAACATTCAAATTCTAAAATGCTAAAAGGGGTTCAGGAAGAGAGGGGCTGGGGGATGTGCAGTACATTGCAGTACATTGAATGTGCAGGTCAGATTGAGAAACTCTTTAAAGAAACTACAAATCCCTGGGCTTTACAAACAACAGCAGGCATGCAAGAGGGTGGTGAATGCAATTTATTTATCGCAGTCGCTGCCTCAAAAAGGCTGGCATTATCATCAAAGACCCACACCATCCAGGCCACACACTCATCTCCCTGCTACCTTCAGGTAGAAGGTACAGGAGCCTGAAGACTGCAACAACCAGGTTCAGGAATAGCTACTTCCCCACAGCCATCAGGCTATTAAACCTGGCTCGGACAAAACTCTGATTATTATGAACCCATTATCTGTTATTTGCACTTGATCAGTTTATTTATCCATGTGTGTATATATTTATATTATGGTATATGGACACACTGATCTGTTTTGTAGTAAATGCCTATGTTCTGTGTGCTGAAGCAAACTAAGAATTTCATTGTCCTATACAGGGACACATGACAATAAACTCGCTTGAACTTGAACTTGAATCTGTGAAATTAATTGCCACAAAAAGTTGTGGAGGCCAAGTCAATGGATATTCTTAGTTTAGTTTAGTTTAGTTTAGGTACAGCGCAGAAACAGGCCCTTCATCCCACCGAGTCCTCACCAACCAGCGATCCCCACACGCTAACACTATCTTACACACACTAGGGACAATTTGCACATACACCAAGCCAATTAACCTACAAACCTGTACGTCTTTGGAGTGTGGGAGGAAATCGACAATCTCGGAGAAAACCCACGCAGGTCACGGGGAAATGTACAGACAGCACCCATAGTTTTAAGTCAGAGATAGATAGATCCTTGATTAGTATGGGTGTCAGGGGTTATGGGGAGAAGGTAGGAGAATGGGGTTAGGAGGGAGAGATAGATCAGCCATGATTGAATAGCAGAGGAGACTTGATGCGCTAAATGGCCTAATTCTGCTTCTATCACTAATGAACCTATGAACCTATGATCATATAGGCACAATGAACCTTATTGAAATGCTGGCGAGGTCACAACTGGAGTCGAGTCCATTTCTGGCAGCCACACTGGGAGAAAGGTATAAAAGACTTGGGGAGAGTGTCGATGAGATTTACTGCATTGAGAAATGAGGGGCTTTCATTACGTGGATGGATTGGAGAAGCTGTTGGTTGTTCCCTTGGAATTTGTTACAGAGATAGGTTGAATAAGTTAGGTCTTTAGTCTCTGGAGCGCAGAAGGTTAAGGGGGGACCTGATAGAGGTCTTTAAAATGATGAGAGGGATAGACAGAGTTGATATGGACAAGCTTTTCCCACTGAGAATAGGGAAGATTCAAACAAGAGGACATGACTTCAGAATTAAGGGACAGAAGTTTAGGGGTAATATGAGGGGGAACTTCTTTACTCAGAGAGTGGTAGCAGTGTGGAATGAGCTTCCAGTGGAAGTGGTGTCGGCAGGATTCATTGGTATCATTTAAAAATAAATTGGATAGGCATATGGATGAGAAGGGAATGGAGGGTTATGGTATGAGTGCAGGCAGGTGGGACTAAGGGGAAAAAAAAATTTGTTCGGCACGGACTTGTAGGGCCGAGATGGCCTGTTTCCGTGCTGTAATTGTTATATGGTTATATGGTTATAACAGACAAGGTGGTGAGAGGGAGTTGATAGGGAAATGACGAGGGATATGGTCAGAGATGGGAGAGAAACTGATCATGAATCAAGGAACACAGAATGAAATCAATTATCAAAAGTGACAAAGGGAGAATTGCTTTTTACACAGTGATTGGTTGGCATCTGAAGTGCACTGCCAGAGATGAGTAGGTGAGGCAGATTAGTTGCAGAATTCAAAAAGGAGTTGAATAAGTAACAGAAAGGAACAATTATGCAGGTCTATGGGGAGAGGACAGACCATTGGGATTGGATGGATTAATCTCACCCAAAGGCATCCATCCATTCAGGGGGCATGGAGAGAAAGCAGGTACAGGATACTGAGTTGGATGATCAGCCATGATCATATTGAATGGCGGTGCAGGCTCGAAGGGCCGAATGGCCTACTCCTGCACCTATTTTCTATGTTTCTATGTTATCATGCTGGTATGTTCAAGGGTCAGAGCACATTGAGGCAAGGTGGTTAAAATAGCATCGTGGCTCCGTTCCTTAATTAACTTAAGGATGGCACTGTGGCACAGAGGTAGAGTTGCTGCTTTACAGCACCAGAGATCCCCTATTTGATCCCGACTACGGGTGCTGTCTGTACGGAGGTTGTACCTTCTCCCTGTGACCACGTTGGATTTGTCCGGGTGCTCCGGTTTCCACCCGTATTCCCAAGACGTGCGGGTTGTGGGTTAATTGGCTTCTGTTAATTGCCCCCTAATGCGTACGATAGAAGTAGTGTACGGGGTGACTCGTCAGCGCGGACTTGATGGGCTGAAGGGCCTGTTTCCGCGCTGTATCACAAAAAACTAATTAAACTAAACTGGGGAATAGAATATAAGAGCAGGGAGGTTATGCTGGAACTACAGTATGTTTAATTCCAGTTAACTCACAATTTGACTGCTGCATACTGATCTTGAAGTCTGTGCATGCAGAATATGCAAATATATGCTATAGCCAGAGGATACAATGATATCTTCATGTATACATAATGTAAGCAGCATGCGTTCCCTCCTGTTGCAGTTGAACAAGGGTAAACCTTCATATTGGTGCCCCTAGCCCTGCACAATGATTAGAGTAGTTGCAACTTAACATCACTCTCAGCCTTGTTCACAATCCAGCTTCAAGGACATAGCAGTTTTGATCACCACATTACAGGGAAGATGTGATTTTACCGAAGAGGGTACAGAAGAGATTTCTGAAGGTTTTTTTTTTTAATATTTATTTTATTAGAAGCAACTGTACAAGGAGAAAATAATCGACATAACAATTATACAATTTTCGTACAGCTTCAGTTTTAACATTTTATAAACTAATAAGTAAATTGGAAAAAAGAAAAAAAGGAAAGAAAGGAAAGGAAGAAGAAAGGAAAAAGAAAAGAAAGAATTTTGAAAGATACGAAAAAGAAAAAAGAAAAAAAACCCTGAACTCAATTCAATTCAATTCAATTCAATTCAACGTTAATGTCATTGCACAGATACAAGTATGGGTACAACAAAATGCAGTTTAGCGTCAGTCCGTAGTAATAGTGTAATATAGAAATGAAAATACAGTATAAGCAAACAATGTGGACGGAGAGACTGGAGAGAAATCTATCGGCGGGACTAACAAAGAAGTGAAAGAAGCAGAGATATATCCCACTACCCTTCCCTACACCCGCTCACCCAACCCTAGCGTCGGTTTTGAATTTGTGTTCAACCATTCTGGTGTTGAGGAAATTCAATGAAAGGAGACCATATTTTAGAAAATTGATCTGATTTGTCAGTCAAAACAAGCCTTATTTTTTCTAAGTGTTGTGTCTCAATCATTTCTGTGATCCACATCTTCACTGTAGGAATTGTTATCTTTTTCCAGAATTTAAGTATGAGTTTTTTCGCAGTTGTTAGGCCATAGTCAAGGAAGCATCTTTGGAATATCGTTAACTTAGGGCAGTCCTCTGACATTCCCAATATTATTCATTTTGAATCTGACTCCAATTGAATTTCGAGTGTTTTAGAAATGGTGTTGAATATTCCCGTCCAGAAGTTTTGTATTTATATACAGGATACAAAAGAATGGGTTAGGATAGCTTCTTGGAAGTGACATTCATCACAGAGAGGGGATACAGTTGGGAAGATCTTGTTCAGTTTGGTCTTTAGATTTCTGAATGTTTTGCCAGGAATGAAACATGTTAGCTGCGGAGAATGCCTGTATAATCTGGATTTTATTTTTGCTGTAGGTTTAGGTTTTTGGCGCTTTTGATTTGTTATTTTTCACACGTACCGTGAAAAGCTTTGGTTTGCAATCGTCAGATAACACTATACACAGATGCAATCAAGTACAATAGGTAGAGAAATGGAAAATATACTTTTTAATTGTCTATGGAACTGTGGTGCTACAGTGAGAACTATATTGTGCAGAAGATGGTTCTCGGCATTATATTGCAACTGTTCCGGAGACAAAGTCCAATGTCTGCAATGAGGCTAGGTCATAAGTGATAGGAGTAGAATTCAGCCATTCGGCCCATCAAGTCTACTCTGCCATTCAATCATGGCTGATCTATCTCTCCCTCCTAACCCCATTCTCCTGCCTTCTCCCCATAACCTCTGAAACCTGCACTAATCAAAAATCTATCTATCTCTGCCTTACAAATATCCACTGACTGCCTCCACAGCCTTCTGTGGCAAAGAATTCCACAGATTCACCACCCTCTGACTAAATACATTTCTCCTCATCTTCTTCCTAAAAGAACGACCTTTAATTCTGAGGCTGTGGTCTCTAGTCCTAGACTCTCCCACTGGTGGAAACATCCTCTCCACATCCACTCTATCCTAGCCTTTCACTATTCTGTACGTTTCAATGAGGTCTTCCCTCATTCTTCTAAACTCCAGCGAGTATAGGTCCAGTGTCAACAAAAGCTCATCATGTGGTAACCTAAGTGAAGTTGTACATAGGTTATACACAGGTTGAGGCGAATCTGACAGTGTCGTAACTTATGGAAGGACCTTTCAGAATCTTGATCACAAAGGGGAAGAGCTATGTAGCAAGGAACTTAATTATTTTTAAATAATGAAAAGGATGTTTCTAGTCGTGAAAGCAGTTCTAACTCGTGCTTACAAACCTTCTCGTAGCTTCAACTTGCTGTGAGACAATGCCACTCAAACCATGGTTGTATTATTTCAAGATTCAAGATTCATTTTAATTGTCACATGTACCAATTAAGGTAGAATGAAAATTGAGTTCACTGCAGTGCTGATTTTAACACAATCCCTCCTTATCATTACTTACAGTGAAATTGAAAGTGTTATGTCAGAGCTTGACAGATCGAGATTCTGTTTACTACTGCTTAGTTTAAATGCTGCTAACAATTTATTTTCAAATTTATTGAAATCTGGAAATAACCCACAACAGACGTTTTATTGCTGTGTTTCATGAAGGAGACTTGTGTCTACATATTAGATACTGACATTACAAATCCAGATATGGCAAGATGTTTCTGTGCGGCAATTTATGACAAGAAAATCTCACCTATTGTAGGAACAGATCAATACTAAATGGTCTCCACATTTTTTTTAAGGATAATTGGTTCAATATACGTTGGCAGAACGTATATGTCATAGTCTTCTTCTTGCGTATGGTGTGCACAGCCTAAACTTGTGGGCCAACTTGTTCTATTGGATCTATTTTTTTGTGCATCTCGGGTTGATTGCATTAGAATGGCCCACATCAAGGTTGGAATCGCCCACCCCTGTCATAGACATAGTCATACAGTGTTGAAACAGGCATTTCAATCCAACTTGCCCACACCGACCAACATGCCCCATCTACACTAGACATAGAAACATAGAAACATAGAAATAGATGCAGGAGTAGGCCATTCGGCCCTTCGAGCCTGCACCGCCATTCAATATGATCATGGCTGATCATCCAACTCAGTATCCTATTCCTGCCTTCTCTCCATACCCCCTGATCCCTTTAGCCACAAGGGCCATATCTAACTCCCTCTTAAATATAGCCAATGAACTGGCCTCAACTACCCTCTGCGGCAGAGAATTCCAGAGATTCACCACACTCTGTGTGAAAAAAGTTTTCCTCATCTCGGTCCTAAAAGATTTCCCCTTTATCCTTAAACTGTGATCCCTTGTTCTGGATCGGAGAAAGTGTTCCACCGGGCGGACTGAGTGTCGAGATGCCCCGGGGTGTGAATCCCGGCACCATCTCGCTACCATCCCCCTGGTGGAGCACCGCCACCACGGCAGCCCACTGTAGGTCCCACCTGCCTGCGTTTGGCCAATATCCCTCAAAACCTATCCTATCCATGTGCCACTCTAAATGTTTCTTAAACATTGCAACAGAACGTGCCTCAACTACCTCCACTGGCAGCTCAATATATGATTGAATTTACAGCTCAGACATTCTTTTGGCTATATACTATATATGGTAAATTGTGTTTAAAACATCCCAAGTCCAAATTTGTCTGGATAAAGTACTATCATATTGTAAGCAAGTCATTGAGGGGATTTTTGTGAATAAAAACTTGTCCTCCCATCTGTGGTGCTGCAACTCTCACCCCATGACTCAGAAAACATGGATACAGATTTACAAACTGAGCACAAAACTCATGGTTGACACTGCAGCATAAGAGTCTTACATAGCTGGGAGCCTGCCAGTTTGCTGAGATGCAACATTAAGTGCTTGTGTGCTTACCCAGGTGGAAATAATGAAAGATGCCACTGTATTATTGCAGGAATGTGTATGACTGCTTTATTTCAGTGCCTCAGGGTGGCCTGTGTGTGTATGTGTGCATGAGTGTATATATGTGTGTGAGTGTGAGTGTGTGTGTGAGTGTGTGAATGTGTGTGAGTGTGAGTGCATGTATGTGTGTGTGAGTGAGTGTGTGTATGTGTGTGTGTGTGTGAGTGAGTGTGTGTGTGTGTGTGAGTGAGTGTATGTGTATGTGTGTGTGTTTGTTTGTGTTTGTGTGTGTGTGTGTGAGAGTGTGTGTGTGCGTGTGTGTTTGTGAGTGTGCGTACATGTGTGTAGGTGTGTGTGTAAGTATCTATGCACGAGTGTGTGCGTGTGAGTGTGTGTGTGTGTGCGTGTGAGTGTGTGTGTGTGCGTGTGTGTGTGTGTGCGTGTGTGCGAGTGTGTGTGAGCGAGTATGTATGTGAGGGTGTACATGAGTGAGTGTGTGTGAGTAAGTGTGTGTGTGTAAGAATGTATATGCACGAGTGTGTGTATGTGAGTGACAGTAGACAATAGACTAGACAATAGGTGCAGGAGTAGGCCATTTGGCCCTTCGAGCCATTCAATGTGACCATGGCTGATCATCCCCAATCAGTACCCCGTTCCTGCCTTCGCCCCATATCCCCTGACTGCTATTTTTAAGAGCCCTATCTAGCTCTCTCTTGAAAGCATCCAGAGGACCAGAGTGAGTGTGTGTGTGTGTTTGCAGGTGTGTGTCATTGTGACTGTTGAGGGCATTTGTGAATAGGTGACTGCTTAAATATGTTTTATTGGTGTTTATGTATGTGTGTCTGCTTGAGTTGTAGCTGTTTGTGGCAGTGTGGTGGCTATTGCTTGATATGTGCTGTGTGTGTGTGTGTGTGTGTGTGTGTGTGTGTGTGTGTGTGTGTGTGTGTGTGTGTGTGTGTGTGTGTGTGTGTGTGTGTGTGTGTGTGTGTGTGTGTACATGCACATCTTTTGCATGTGTTTATTGACTACCGCTTAGATGAGAATCTGTGCGTTCAACTCTATTCATTTCAACCTAGCCGTTTATGCAAAGATCTAACCCTGGCTGATTCCCCCACACCATCTATCAATAGCACTTTCACAAAATCTGCAACATTTGCCTAAAGTAAATCCTGATATCACAGGCTATCAAAATGTTGTCCACCGTGTATTGATTGCTGACACTGCTAAATACTCCATGTTTATGGGATTCTCCTTAAAACGCATTAGCTCAGGAAAGGCAAAAACGCATTACTCAGCAGCAGTGCGTTTTCATCAAACTACAGTGAACTGATGTCAATGTGGGTGACAAGCACACTTTTAGGGTGGCATCGTGGTGCAGTGGCAGAGTTTCTGCCTCACAGAGCCAGAACACTGATCCAGACTACTGGTACATTCTGTGCAGAATTTGCACCTTCTCTCTGCGACCAGGCGGGTCTCACCAGGGAGCTCCCGTTTCCTCTCGCATTCCAAAGACGTGCAGGTTTGTAGGTTTAACTGGTTTCTGTAAATTGCCCCTTGTGTTAGATGGGATGAGTGGGATAACATAGAACTAGTGTGTGGGTGATTGATGTTTTTGGAGTGGACTCCGTGTGCCGAAGGGCCTGTTTCCATGTTTTAGTTTTGGAGATACTGCACAGAAACAAGCCCTTCGGCTCACCGAGTCCGCATTGACCAGCGACCCCCGCACATTAACACTATCCTACATGCGCTAGGGACAATTTACACATGCACCGAGCCAATTAACCTACAAACCTGTACGTCTTTGGGGTGTGGGAGGAAACCGAAGATCTTGGAGAAAAGTCCACGCGGTCACGGGTAGAACGCACAAACTCCGCACAGACAGCACCGATAGCCGGGATTGAACCCTGGTCTCTGGTGCTGTAGCCGCTGTTAGGCGGCAACTCTACCGCTGCACCATCGCTGTATCTCCAAACTAAACCAAACTAAATGCCTACAGATCATGATTTCTTGAGATGTATAGCTCAGCTGCTGTCAACAAACAGAAGGGATAGTTGAGCAGGTTACAAGGGTACCAAGAGGCTAATGTCACCCATTAGATGTGAAAAACAGTGGGTGCACGCACCTTTCATAGAAACATAGAAACATAGAAATTAGGTGCAGGAGCCTGAAGACTGCAACGACCAGGTTCAGGAATAGCTACTTCCCCACAGACATAGAAACATAGATAGAAACATAGAAATTAGGTGCACGAGTAGAGGCCATTCGGCCCTTCGAGCCTGCACCGCCATTCAATATGATCATGGCTGATCATCCAACTCAGTATCCCGTACCTGCCTTCTCTCCATACCCCCTGATCCCCTTAGCCACAGGGGCCACATCTAACTCCCTCTTAAATATAGCCAATGAACTGGCCTCAACTACCCTCTGTGGCAGAGAGTTCCAGAGATTCAGCACTCTCTGTGTGAAAAAAGTTCTTCTCATCTCAGTTTTAAAGGATTTCCCCCTTATCCTTAAGCTGTGACCCCTTGTCCTGGACTTCCCCAACATCGAGAACAATCTTCCTGCATCTAGCCTGTCCAACCCCTTAAGAATTTTGTAAGTTTCTATAAGATCCCCTCTCAATCTCCTAAATTCTAGAGAGTATAAACCAAGTCTATCCAGTCTTTCTTCATAAGACAGTCCACACATCCCAGGAATCAGTCTGGTGAACCTTCTCTGCACTCCCTCTATGGCAATAATGTCCTTCCTCAGATTTGGAGACCAAAACTGTACGCAATACTCCAGGTGTGGTCTCACCAAGATCCTGTACAACTGCAGTAGAACCTCCCTGCTCCTATACTCAAATCCTTTTGCAATGAAAGCTAACATACCATTCGCTTTCTTTACTGCCTGCTGCACCAGCATGCCTACCTTCAATGACTGGTGTACCATGACCTGGCCTCTGTTACAGATAGAAGGGAAAAGCTACAGGTACCGTAGGGTTGAGTAGGCTGGGTGTCCACCTACCTTGGAGTGCAGGAGTATGAGTGGTGATCTTATAATTGTGTATAAAATCATGTGGAATAGAGCAGGTAGATGCACAGTCGCTTGCCTAGAGTAGCGGAATCGAGGACCAGAGGACATAAGTTTAAGGTGAAGATCATAAGATTATAAGTGACAGACAATAGACAATAGACAATAGGTGCAGGAGTAGACCATTCGGCCCTTCGAGCCAGCACCGCCATTCCATGTGATCATGGCTGATCATCCCCAATCAGTAGCCCATTCCTACCTTCTCCCCATACCCCCTGACTCCACTATCTTTAAGAACCCTATCTATCTCTCTCATGAAAGTATCCAGAGAACCAGCCTCCACCGGTTCTCCGGATACTTTCATGAGAATTCCACAGACTCACAACTCTCTGTGAGAAAAAGTGTTTCCTCGTCTCCGTTCCAAATGGCTTAACCCTCATTCTTAAACTGTGGCCACTAGTTTTGGACTCCCCCAACATCGGGAACATGTTTCCTGCCTCTAGCGTGTCCAAACCCTTAACCTCTGGAGACTTTGTGCCCCACCCAAGGTTCCCGTGCGGTTCCCGGAGGTTTTTGTCAGTCTCCCTACCTGCTTCCACTACCTGCAACCTCTGGCAACCACCTGCAACCTCCGGGAACCGCACGGAAACTTTGGGTGGGGTGCAAAGTCTCCAGAGGTTTCCGTTCAGGTTTCCTAAGGGGGACAGGGGCATAAACAATCTTCTATGTTTCAATAAGATCCCCTCTCATCCTAGGAGCAGAATTAGGCCATTCGGACCATCAAGTGTAATGCGCCATTCAATCATGGCTGATCTATCTCTCCCTCCTAACCGCATTCTCCTGCCTTCACAGCATAAATCCCCACTTGTTCAGACACGCCTATCGACAGATTTCTGTGAATAAAATTCAAATAGAAATCTGCGGAATCTGCGATGACCATCAATAATTTATTTGTCCAGCATTTCCTGGAACAGTGCAGTTGGCTCTGAGCATCTTCAGTTAACTCCCTGACCTACCAATGGCAATTTTACGCTAAAATATTGTTGGCAACCTGCCTAGAACATGCTATAATGGCCATTCTGCTGAGACTGGAGTGATGAAACCAATGTTCAATATGCTTTCCAGACAACAAGGCCGAAAGCTACACAGAAGAGTGCTGCATGGTGCAACATTTTGATCGAAGTGTTGGACTCGAAATTCAACATTTAAAAAAATAATTTAGCATTAATCAAGTTGGTCTTCGTCCTCTAGTTTGGGTCGAATTTCTCTCTTGTCATCCCTGATGGCTTTGCAAAGGTCATACTTACATTTCCTGTGCGGATCGGAGTCACCCAGCTTGACTGCCTCATGCTTTGTCTGGTAGTTCTGGCTATTTTCAACGATCATTTCACTGAACACCTCCGCTCAGTCCACCTAAACCTACCTGATTTCCCAGTTGCTAAACACTTTAACTCCCCCTCCCATTCCCACACTGACCTTTCTGTCCTGGGCCTCCTCCACTGCCAGAGTGAGGGCCAGCGCAAATCGGAGGCACAGCACCTCATATTTTGCATGGGCAACTTACACCGCTGCAGTATGAATATGAACCTCTAACTTCGTAGCCCTTGCTTTCCCTCTCTCCACCTTCCTAGATCTCAGGCCAGTCTAGCTATCCCCCTGATTACATTTTATCTCTGTATGCTTCGTTGTCACCTTCTCCTAGCTAACGATGATCTATTCTACGTTTTTCTTGAACCCCGTCCTCTTTGATGCCTCGTTCACACACCTTACCCTTCCTTATCTCTGTGTCTCCCCCTCCCCGACTCACAGGCTGACGAGGGACTCGGCACGAAACGTCACCCATTCCTTCTATCCAGAGATGCTGCCCGTCCCGCTGAGTTACTCCAGCACATGAAAGTCCAGGGATGGCAGGACTTTCATATGAAGAACGACTGGATAGACTCGGCTTGTACACGCTAAAATTTAGAAGATTGAGGGGGGATCTTACAGAAACTTACAAAATTCTTAAGGGGTTGGACAGGTTAGATTATTCCTGATGTTGGGGAAGTCCAGAACTAGGGGTTACAGTTTAAGGATAAGAGGGAAGTCTTTTAGGACCAAGATGAGAAAATCATTTTTTGTACAGAGAGTGGTGAATCTGTGGAATTCTCTGCCACAGAAGGTAGTTGAGGCCAGTTCATTGGCTATATTTAAGAGGGAGTTAGATGTGGCCCTTGTGGCTAAAGGGATCAGGGGGTATGGAGAGAAGGCAGGTACAGGATAATGAGTTGGATGATCAGCCATGATCATATCGAATGGCGGTGCTGGCTCAAAGGGCCGAATGGCCTACTCCTGCACCTATTTTCTATGTTTCTATGTCTCTATCTTCGGTGTAAACCAGCATCTGTAGTTCCCTCCTACATATACTTAGAACAGTCATCAAGCATTCTGTTTATGTTCAGCTTGCCCCTGTCACTGAATATGCACTTGGGCACGTTCCGACTAATCACTAGATGACCACACTTCCATTAACAGTCTTAATATGTTTAGATTAATTTGGACTATCCATCATAACTTGCCCTTTACATGCCAATGGCACAGTGGCGCAGCCATTGAGTTGCCACCGTACAGCCTAACATCAGAGCCCCGGGTTCGAACCCGACGACAGGTGCTGTCTGTAGGGAGTTTGTACGTTCTCCCCGTGACCCGCATGGGTTTTCTCCGCGATCTTCGGGATGTTTATCTCCGCGATTAACAGGCAGAAATCGACCCTTCTAGTCCGTGCCGAACACATAATCTGGACCCTAGTCCCATATACCTGCGCTCAGACCATAACCCTCCATTCCCTTCCCATCCATATAACTATCCAATTTATTTTTAAATGATAAAAACGAAAACCTGCCTCCACCCACCTTCACTGGAAGCTCATTGCACACAGCTACCACTCTCTGAGTAAAGAAGTTCCCCCTCATGTTACCCCTAAACTTCAGTCCCTTAATTCTCATGTCATGTCCCCTTGTTTGAATCTTCCCTACTCTCAGTGGGAAAAGCTTTTCCACGTCAACTCTGTCTATCCCTTTCATCATTTTAAAAACCTCTATCAAGTCCCCCCTGTCAAGTGTGGGGTGATCGCTGGTTGCCGCGGTCTCGGTGGGCCGAAAGGCCTGTTCCCGTGCTGTATCTCTAAACTAAACAAATCAAATATCTTTCTCCAAAGGACTCTGGTGGCGGCAGCAACATTAAAATTGTACGGTCATCGTAAAAAGTGAAGCCGTAGGGAGTAGATGAGATGCCAGTGTGAGCCCTGAGCTGTGTCTGTGCACATCTATGCCTGCTTGCGTTTTTGATCAAGATATGAAGCATTTGTCTCTTATATAAGATGGAGTGAACACATTCCCGATATTGTCCCCTACAGCACTCTTCTGTAACCCACCAGTGCCATTGTGTGGCAAAGAAGACCAAAGTGACAATAATTCGAAACAGTTGCAATTGTGGTTGGTTTCAATAGAGGGTGTGGAGGTGTAAGTGGGTCATGTATGTAGCATTTTACAGCTTCTTGTCGGGTGTCTCTGGAGAGACGGCATGTGGCAAGTAAATTCAGGAGTTTACAAATGATGATAGGGTGGCACGGTGGCACAGCGGTGGAGTTGCTCCCTTACTGCACCAGAGGCCCGGGTTCGATCCTGACTATGGGTGTCGTATGCACGGAGTTTGTGTGTTCTTCCTGTGACCTGCGTGGGAGCTCCTGTTTCCTCCCTCACTCCAAAAATGTGCAGGTTTGTTGGTTAATTGGGCTTATGTAAATTGTAAATTGTTTCTTGTGCGTAGGGTAGTGCTAGTATGCAGGGTGATCGCTGGTTGGCACGGACTCGATGGGCCAAAGGGCCTGGTGCCGCGCTGCATCTCGAACGTCTGAAGGACATAAAGTGTTGGAGTAACTCAGCGGGTCGGACAGCACCAAGAACATGGGGTGGGTGGCATTTCAAGTTCAAGTTCAAGTGAGTTTATTGTCATGTGTCCCTGTATAGGACAATGAAATTCTTGCTTTGCTTCAGCACAACAGAACATAGTAGGCATTGACTACAAAACAGATCAGTGTGTCCATATACCGTAATATAAATATATACACATATGAATAAATAAACTGATAAAGTGCAAATAACAGATAATGGGTTAATAATAATCAGAGTTTTGTCCGAGCCAGGTTTAATAGCCCGATGTTGGGGAAGTCCAGGACAAGGGGTCACAGCTTAAGGATAAGGGGGAAATCTTTTAGGACCGAGATGAGAAGAACTTTTTTCACACAGAGAGTGGTGAATCTCTGGAACTCTCTGCCGCAGAGGGTAGTCGAGACCAGTTCATTGGCTATATTTAAGAGGGAGTTAGATGTGGCCCTTGTGGCTAAGGGGATCTGAGGTTATGGAGAGAAGGCAGGTACGGGATACTGAGTTGGATGATCAGCCATGATCATATTGAATGGCGGTGCTGGCTCGAAGGGCCGAATGGCCTACTCCTGCACCTAATTTCTATGTTTCTATCTATGTTTCTATCTCTCTGGGGGAAGTAGCTGTTCCTGAACCTGGTTGGTGCAGTCTTCAGGCTCCTGTACCTTCTACCTGAAGGTAGCAGGGAGATGAGTGTGTGGCCAGGATGCTGTGGGTGCTGATACTGCCAGCCTTTTTGAGGCAGCGACTGTGATAATTTTGGATCTGGATCCTTCTTCAGACTGGCACCATTGAAGCAAATGTTGATTAATGGAGTTAATATAGAAGACATGGAGTTCTGTCAGCGATAAGTAGGGCCCCTGTATGTTGGAGGAAGAAGTAATGCACTGAGCTACCACATTGGTGTCAACATTTATTCCGGGCCATTTCGCTCCAGATCTCATTTGGTTCTTTATTTAAAATGTAGACAGAAAGCATAGTTTACGAGGCGAGGGGTGAGCAACTGCTTTTGCATTAAGACAGCACTGTTAAATGAAGGAGCCCCCAGAGTGACATGCAGTCTGGAGAAGGGTCCTGACCCAAAATGTCACCCATCCTTTTTCTCCAGAGATGCCGCTGATTTACTCCCGCACTTTGAGTCGATCTTTGAGCTCTCGGAGAATAGGAGTCAGTGGGAATCAGGTGGGAACCTCATCACTGGCTGGAGTCACTCATTCACTGTACAATGGGAAGTGTTATCGGTATTTATTGACAGCTCCCCTGGATCATGCTGGCGAATCCCTCGACAGCACCCTTCTGAATGAAAGGCTCACCCATCTCGTTCCATTCAGTCTGCCGCTGAATAGGGACACTGCGCTGATAGGGACAGAAGCATGAAGCTTCTCATGCACAATGCAGCAAAGTCAAATCTGTCAAATGAGACAAAGCCAGAAGAAAATATGATTAAAGTCTGCTCCACACTTGCTTTCTTTGGAACTAATGAAGAGATGACAGAACATGTAACTGTGTCAGCTGTGAATAATCTCAACCCGTTCAGAATACACATTATTGTGGAGTATAGGACCTTTTTGCGATTCAATTGTTTAGTTTAGAGATACGGCGTGGAAGCAGGCCCTTCGGCCCACTGAGTCCACACCGACGAGTGACCCCCCCCACCCCCCGCACATTAACACTACCCTACACACACACGCACATAGAAAATAGGTGCAGGAGTAGGCCATTCGGCCCTTCGAGCCTGCACCACCATTCAATATGATCATGGCTGATCATTCAACAGTATCCAGTACCTGCCTTCTCTCCATATCCCCTTTAGCCACAAGGGCCACATCTAACTCCCTCTTAAATATAGCCAATGAACTGGCCTCAACTACCTTCTGTGGCAGAGAGTTCCAGAGATTCACCAATCTCTGTGTGTAAAATGCTTTTCTCATCTCGGTCCCAAAGGATTTCCCCCTTATCCTTAAACTGTGTCCCCTTGTTCTGGACTTCCCCAACATCGGGAACAATCTTCCTGCATCTAGCCTGTCCAACCCCTTAAGAATTTTGTAAGTTTCTATAAGATCCCCCCTCAATCTTCTAAATTCTAGCGAGTACAAGCCGAGTCTATCCAGTCTTTCTTCACATGAAAGTCCTGACATCCCAGGATTCAGTCTGGTGAACCTTCTCTGTACTCCCTCTATGGCAAGAATGTCTTTCCTCAGATTTGTAGACCAAAACTGTACGCAATACTCCAGGTGTGGTCTCACCAATACCCTGTACAACTGCAGTAGAACCTCCCTGGTCCTATACTCAAATCCTTTTGCTATGAATGCTAACATACCATTCGCTTTCTGACAACGGTTAGGGACAATTTTTACATATATACCAAACCAATTAACCTACGAACCTGCACGTCTTTGGAGTGTGGAGGAAACAGAATATCTCGGAGAAAACCCACGCGGTCACGGGGAGAACGTACAAACTCCATACAGACAGCACCCGTAGTCGGGATCGAACGCGGGTGCATGGCGCTGCAAGTGCTATAAGGCAGCAACTTCCCGGTGCGCCAGCACACCGCCCTGTAGAGTTATTGTGGAGCAGAGATCCATCCATTCTATTGCGACAATTGTTTTGTTTAGTTTAGTTTAGAGATGCAGAGTGCAAACAGGCCCTTCGGCCCACCGAGTCTGCAAAATACTAGCAATCGCCCTGTACACTTGTTCCAGTCCTACACACAATTTACAGAAGCCAATTAACCTATAAACCTGCACATCTTTGGAATGTGGGAGGAAACTGGAGCACCCGGGGAACACCCACACAGTCACGGGGAGAATGTACAAACTCCATACAGCCAGCGCCCGTGGTCAGGATGGAACCCAGGTCTCTGGGGCTGTAAGGAAGCAGCTTTACTGCAGCACCACTGTGCCATGTTGTCCCAAGACAGGTGTTGCCCTTTGACAAAGGCTTGAATAGATATATTTAGTCTGGCTTCACATAGAAATTAGGTGCAGGAGTAGGCCATTCGGCCCTTCGAGCCTGCACTGCCATTCAATATGATCATGGCTGATCATCCAACTCAGCATCCCGTACCTGCCTTCTCTCCATACCCCCTGATCCCCTTAGCCAGAAGGGCCACATCTAACTCCCTCTTAAATATAGCCAATGAACTGGCCTCAACTACCCTCTGTGGCAGAGAGTTCCAGAGATTCACCACTCTCTGTGTGAAAAATGTTCTTCTCATCTCGGTTTTAAAGGATTTCCCCTCTATCCTTAAACTGTGACCCCTTGTCCTGGACTTCCCCAACATCGGGAACAATCTTCCTGCATCTAGCCTGTCCAACCCCTTAAGAATTTTGTAAGTTTCTATAAGACCCCCTCTCAATCTCCTAAATTCTAGAGAGTATAAACCAAGTCTATCCAGTCTTTCTTCATAAGACAGTCCTGACATCCCAGGAATCAGTCTGGTGAACCGTCTCTGTACTCCCTCTATGGCAATAATGTCCTTCCTCAGATTTGGAGACCAAAACTGTACGCAATACTCCAGGTGTGGTCTCACCAAGACCCTGTACAACTGCAGTAGAACCTCTCCGCTCCTATACTCAAATCCTTTTGCAATGAAAGCTAACATACCATTCGCTTTCTTTACTGCCTGCTGCACCTGCATGCCTACCTTCAATGACTGGTGTACCATGACCCCCAGGTCTCGCTGCATCTCCGCCCTTTCCCAATCGGCCACCATTTAGATAATACGGGTGCTGCTTTCCTGTTTTTGCCACTTAAAAATGGATAACCTCACATTTATCCACATTATACTGCATCTGCCAAAACATTTGTTTAGTTCACCCAGCCTATGCAAGTGCACCCTGCAGTCTCCTAGCGATCCTCCTCACAGCTAACACTGCCCCTGTAGCTTAGTTCCATCTGCAAACTTACAGAGATATTGCCTATATTCCCTCATCCAGAATCATTAATATATATTGTAAATAGCTGGGGTCCCAGTACTGAGCCTTGGGGTACCCCACTAGTCACTGCCTGCCATTGTGAAAAGGACCCGTTTACTCCTACTCTTTGCTTCCTGTTTGCCAGCCAGTTCTCTATCCACATCAATACTGAACCCCCAATGCCTTGTGCTTTAAGACATGGAGTCTTGCAACATGGAAACGGGCCCTTTGGCCCAACTCGCCCAAGATGCCCCATCTAAACTGGTCCCATTTGCCCACACTTTTTGCCCACGCAATTATAGTACAAGCCTCAACTCCCTCCTCTGGCAGATCAGTCCATATACCTACCTCCCACTGAGTGAAAAGGTTGCTATTAAATCTTGCTCCCTCACCTGCAACCTATATTCTCTGGTTCTTGATTCCCCAACCCTTGATTAATGACTGTGTGCATTCACCGTATCTATTCTGCTCATGAATTTATACACTTCCATGAGATCACCCCAGAGCCTCTTGCACGCCAAGGTCTAAAGTCCAAACCTACTCAAACTTTCCCTATAGCACAGTCCCTTTCTTGGAGCTGAACGTCTGTTTGGGAATATTGAAGTGTTACAACACATACTGGTTCTATTCCCGCAAAGCGCTAGGGACTCGGGTTCAATCCTGACCTCAGGTGCTGTCAGTGCGGAGTTTGCACAGTCTCCCTGTCACCACCATGGCCTCCTCTGTGTGCTCCCGCTTTCCATAGTTGGTGACTGGAAGATACTCTTAGAGTGGGGAAGTAGTTAAGAAAAACCACATAGAAGATGGTAGACATGGGAGGGAGAATGGAATGAAGAAAGGGGGAGGGGGAGGATGGAACCGATGGAATTAGTAGTCTGAGAGCTGGCATGGCTTGATGGGCTGAATGGCCTTTTCTGAGGTTAGAAGTATGCAACTAAATTGGAATAGTATGAGTGTCAGGGGTTATGGGGAGAAGACAGGAGAATGGGGTTGACAGTGAAAGATAGATTAGCCATGATTGAATGGCGCAGTAGAAATGATGGGCCGAATGGCCTTACACACTGTACGTTATATCATATGGGATGATTTTTGGTTGCAGCATACAATGCATCAACATTAGCCCACAGCATATTTGCGCATCAGCATTAAATTTCTGGGCAGCTGGCTGTCTACGGTTAAACATCAAGGACCCATCATCTCTGTCAGTCAGTCAGATGTTAAAGTCTCTATAACATCACCAGTAGGAGGCCAAGGGAGATAGCACCATTGTCAGTGTATGTGATAAAAATATTAATTATCTAATCCTAACCATATTGCTGTATTTGGGAGCATGCGGGCGACATTAAAACAGTGCACAACTGCAAAACAAGGCATCATGGCGGCACAGCGGTAGAGTGGCGGCATTTCAGCGCCAGAGACACGTGTTTGATCCTGACTATGTGCGCTTGTCTGTACGGAGTTTGTACGTTCTCCCCTTGACCTGCGGTGATTTCTCCGGGAGCTCCGGTTTCCTCCCACACTCCAAAAGCGTACAGCTTTGTCGGTTAATTGGCTTCAGTAAAATTGTAAAATGATCCCTAGTGTGTGTAGGGTAGTGGTAATTTGTGGGAATCGCTGGTCAATGCGGACTTGGTGGGCCGAAGGGCCAGTTTCCATGCTGTATCTCTAAACTAAACTAGTCACTAGTAGGAAGTTAGCACCACTGTCACTGCTTGGGATCGGAAAAAAAAATCTAATCATGACTATATTGCTGTATTTGGGGACATGCGATCGACATTGCGGACTGAATCACCATCGCCCGGCGGGGTAACAACATCGGAGTCCTGGATCGGCTCAGCGCAGAGGGAGAATAAAGAGGGGAAGAGACAGTGACTTTAAGACTTTTGCCTCCATCACAGTGAGGAGGTGCCTTGTGAACTCACTGTGGTGGATGTTAAATTGTGTTTATTGTGTGTTTTGTTGTTTATTATTATATGTATGGCTGCAGGCAACGACATTTCGTCCAGACCGAAAGGTCTGAATGACAAATAAAGGAATCTAATCTAATCTAAAATATTAAAACAGTGCCCTACTGTAAGATAGACACAAAAAGCTGGTGTAACTCAGTGGGACAGGCAGCATCTCAAGAGAGAAGGGATGAGTGACGTTTCCGGTTGAAGCCCTTCGTCAGACTGCAAGACAAGTCTTGCAGCAAATGCAGCTACTGCAGCCGCAGCAGTCAATACCATGGCTTCACATTGCCCGTACAAACACTTGGCAACTTCTACAAAGTGGACTCATGCCCGCTAAAAGCCTGAGACTTGTCACCTGAGAGCTTTATGCTCATTAGGAAGCAGAGGCTTTCAGCCATCGAGATTGCATTCAAACCCGGAGTGGCTCAGGTGCAAGAATTGTGCAAAATCCTCTCGTGCCGTTCAGGGCGCTCTTCACTATTATTTCATGAAGCTCATCTCCTCCTCTGTGCAGTGGCTTTCAACAGCAACTCACACCGCCAATCCCCACAACAAAGAATACTGCCGTCTGCAGAAATTAGATTTCTCGGCAGCCTTGTTTGATGAATTAGATGAGAATTTTGCTGTCAAACTGAACCAAGTGCCAGTCACTAAAATCAATATAGTTTGCAGAACAAAAAAAAAGAATAGTGAAAATCTCATGTCATTACCCCCTTCCAGTCTTATTAAGACTTCCCAGCATAATTTTACCATTTAGCCAGTCAATATAACCCAGGGTTCATTTGCCATGGAATGTTAGTTCGCCCCTTTGGAAGATCATTGTAAGAAGAAATTCGACATGTCTGAATGATTGCAAGCGTAATGGGTTTTTTGGAAACTATTCATTATAGACTGAACATCATTTGAACTGGGACTTTCATTGTACTGCGGAGAAATCAAAAAGTCAGATGTACTGGGAAATTGCTTCATTGCGAGATATGAAACATGAGTTAGCTCTACAGATTGTAAAACTGATGCAACGCGTTCACAGGGACTTTTCATTGTGCCTGCCATATACTTGCCTCCATTTGTCTTTCTCTTGTGGATGGTGACCATCCAGTGGTGCATTTAACATAGAACGTACCCAAATGTATCTCCCATCTGCGATAAATGTTTATCGGGAAGAGTGAGGAGAGGAGGGGGGAGAGAAGAGGGGGGAGAGAGGAGAGGGGGAGAGAGGGGAGAGAGAGAGGGAGCGAGAGGGAGAGATGGAGAGAGAGGGAGTACGAGAGAGAGGAGGAGGGGGAGAGAGAGAGAGAGGGGGAGAGAGAGGGGGGAGAGTTAGGGGAAAGAGATAGGAGAGAGAGGGAGAGGAGAGGGGGGAGAGAGGGGGGAGGGGGGGAGAGAGGAGAGGGGGGAGAGAGGGGGAGAGAGGAGAGGGAGGGAGGGGGGAGGAGAGGGGGAGAGAGAGAAGGGAGAGGAGAGAGGAGAGGAGAGAAGAGGAGCGGAGGAGAGAGGAGAGGGGGAGAAGAGGGGGGGGGGAGAGAGGGGGAGGAGAGGGGGGGGGAGAGGAGAGAGGGGGGGGGGAGGGGGGGGGGGGAGAGGAGGGGAGGAGGGAGAGGAGGGGAGGAGAGGGAGAGAGAGAGGAGGGGAGAGAGGAGAGAGAGGAGAGAGAGAGAGAGAGAGAGAGAGAGAGAGAGAGAGAGAGAGAGAGAGAGAGAGAGAGAGAGAGAGAGAGAGAGAGAGAGAGTATATATAACACACTCCTTCGCCTCTTGCATAAATCTCCATCAATTTAGGAAATAAATCTTTGAAATCTTGTCAAAATTATTAAAAACAAAACTGGACCCCAATACAGAATTGATCACTTTTGGAACAACAGGTGCCTGCTCTGAGCTATCAATATTTCAAAGACGTTTCCTTAACTACGGCTTGATAATGGCAAAAAAACTTGCACTTAAATTTTGGAAAAATGCATCTACCCCAACGCTTAAGATGTGGATCACAAGCGTGTCTGAGACGCTACATCTTGAAGATATGAGACTCGTCTTAGCAGGAAAATCAGAGCAAGATATGGTCTTCTTTCATTGATTCATTACAAGTATAGTATGGTGCAACACAACTCTGGAATTAAACCGATTCACGAACAAGGTGATGGGTGTGGTGAGAAACGAGGCAGGTATATCAACACATAAGGGTTTCTTTTTTAATTTTTCTTTATTATTTTTGGTTTTTGACTTCTTACTCTTCTATAGGCTTTTACTCATTCACTCCTGGACTGCACCATCTGCTAAGTCTAGGGGTTCACACCTTCACTATTTCTCTCACTTCCTCTCTTTCTCGCTCTTTCTCTCTCGTTCTACTTCTCTCTTGTTAAATTAAAAATAGAAGATGTACATTGAATGTATTTTGTCATATGCCACTGTCTATACTACTGTACACTGCTTCTAATAAAAATACAAATAATAAACAAATAAATACATAACATAGAACGTAGAACTGTGCAGCACAGGCACGCCCCCTTCGGCCCACAGTAGTTGGGGCCAAAACTGAGGCCTAGCTAAAGTGGTCTCATGTGCCCGCACATGATCCCTCCATTCCCTGCACTTCCATGTGCCGATCTAAAAGCCTCTTAAACGCCACTATCATACCTGCCTCCACCACCACTGAGTCCTAATGCAAGAGTCACCAAGTTTCGCTGCCATTTTCAAGCTGCCAGGCCCGTTGCAGCTGTTGCCTCCAATTGATTCATCCCGCAAACTGATCGTTGTGGAACCATGATAGGCACAAAATGCTGGAGTAACTCAGCGGGACAGGCAGCATTTCCTGACGGAAGGAATGAATGATGATTCGGGTCGAGACATTTTTTCAGACTAGAGTCAGGGGAAAGGGAGATAATGTATAGGCGGTGGTGCAGAGATATATAGAACAAATGAATGAAAGATATGCAAAAAAGTAACAGAGATAAAGGAAATATGCTTATCTCATTTATTTGTTCTATATCTCTCTAGTAAAAGTAACAAAGATAAAGGAAATATGCATATCTTTCATTTATTTGTTCTATATCTCTCTACATCACTGTCTATATCTCTCATTGTCCTTTCCCTGGACTCTAGTCTGAAGAAATGGTCTTGACCCGAAACGTCACCCATTCCTTCTCTCCAGAGATGCTGCTTGCCCCGTTGAGTTACTCCAGCATTTTGTGTCTATCATGGATCCACAACTGTCAGCTTGCGGGATTAATTGAATGAAGGCGAAGGCTGCAACGTGCCTGGCAGCAAATGGCGGCAATACTTGGTGAGCCTTGTATTAGGACTCAGTGAGCTGTTTCTCTGCATTCTGTACATAATTGGAGATAATAATAATAATAATAATAATAATAATAATAATAATAATAATAATAATAATAAGTTTATTTATATAGCACATTTATAGTCAATTTTCATTGACCCCAAAGTGCTTTACATAATTTAAAAATCAGTTCCATACAAAGCATAAAGATAATAAAATGCATAAACAGGACACAACATGTAACATAAACATCCACCACAGCATTCATCACTGTGGTGGAAGGCACAAAAAATTTTGGCCGTTCTCCTCCATTTCCCCCCCCCCCCCCCCCCCCGTGGACAAGACCAGAGTCCAGAGTCCAGTCCAGGATCGGTCTTTCCTCACCGGAGACCGCAGCTTCAAGATTGTGTAGGCCGCAGGCCAGCGGTCGAGATTTAAAGTCCCCGCCGCAGCCAGAAGCACCGTAGACTGCAGGGCCGGCGGTCGAAGCTCCCCTCCAGGGGTGATGGTAAGTCCATGCCGGGCCCGCGGTAGAAGTTATCCGCGGGCCGGCAATGGCGGCTTCTTCTTCCCCCGGGTCACCCACGAGGGATCCCGGGCTGTAGACGCCGCAGCAGCTGGAACTCTGCAGACCGCGGCTTCAGGCTGCGACTTCAGGTTGCCGGCTGCCCCGGGCCAGCGAAACGGAACACTCCCCTCCGGCGAGCCCCAGTGAGGGCTCACCCGCTCCACGCCGAGTCCACGCTGCGCTTGCCGCTGAAGCCCCGGGCACGTCTCCGGGAAAGACCTCGCCGATCTTTGATGGTAGGCCACGGGGGAGGCGACCTGGAAAAAGTCGCCTCTCCATGGAGGAGGCGACCAAAGCGGTTTCCCCCTTACACCACCCACACCACCCCCCACACAAAACACAAAAAAACCCCACTAAATACACACTTTAAAACATACTAAAAATAAAAAATAAAATTGAAAGGCTGACGCGCTGCTGCCATGGCTGCTGCCAGAACAGCGCCCCCTTCAAATCTTACTGATCTGAATAAATTTCTCTGTTCCTTGGAACACGTGATAATAAGGAACAACTGATTTTGGAAATGTGAATCACGCAGCCTAGACTGGGTAAAATAAATATCCTGCATTGGTTCTTAGCTAGTCTAACGTGTTGCTAGAGTCCAGTTTAATTTAGTTTAGTTAATGGTCACGTGCTTTTTGTTGCGTACTATCCAGACAGCGGAAAATGTCCTCGGAGGAACTGCGGACGCTCATTTAAACCAAAGATGGCCATAAAAAGCTGGAGTAACTCAGCGGGCCAGACAGCCTCTCTGGAGAAAAGTAATAGGTGACCTAACTCAAGAGAGAGTTAGATACAGCTCTTAGAGCTAATGGAATCAAGGGATATCAGGAGAAAGCAGGAACAGGTTACTGGTTTTGGATGATCAGCCATGATCATATTGAATGGCGATGCTGGCTCGAAGGGCCGAATGGCCTACTCCTGCACCTAATTTCTATGTTTCTATTTCTATGTTTCTAAAACGTCACCTATCCCTTGTCTCCAGAGGTGTTGTCTGACGCGCTGTGTTACTCCAGCTTTTTGTGTCCATCTTCAGCAGAAAATGTTGGAAGATGCAGAAGGTTCATATTGCCTCAACTCTGCACACAACATTGCAGTGCAAAGCTGGGGGGCAGTGTTAGCTGCGAGGAGGATGCTAGGAGACTGCAAGGTGACTTGGATAGGTTGGGTGAGTGGGCAAATGCATGGCAGATGCAGTATAATGTGGATAAATGTGAGGTTATCCACTTTGGTGGCAAAAACAGGAATAGACTGTTATCTGAATGGTGGCCGATTAGGAAAAGGGGAGATGCAACGAGACCTGGGTGTCATGGTACACCAGTCATTGAAAGCAGGCATGCAGGTGCAGCAGGCAGTGAAGAAAGCAAATGGTATGTTAGCATTCATAGCAAATGGATTTGAGTATAAGAGCAGGGAGGTTCTACTGCAGTTGCACAGGGTCTTGGTGAGACCACGCCTGGAGTATTGCGTACAGTTTTGGTCTCCTAATCTGAGGAAAGACATTCTTGCCATAGAGGGAGTACAGACTAATTCCTGGGATGTCAGGACTTTCATGTGAAGAAAGACTGGATAGACTCGGCTTGTACACGCTGGAATTTAGAAGATTGAGGGGGAATCTTATAGAAACGTACAAAATTCTTGAGGGGTTGGACAGGCTAGATGCAGGAAGATTATTCCCGATGTTGGGGAAGTCCAGAACTAAGGGTCACAGTTTTAGGACCGAGATGAGAAAATCATTTTTTACACAGCGAGTGGTGAATCTGTGGAATTCTCTGCCACAGAAGGTAGTTGAGGCCAGTTCATTGGCTATATTTAAGAGGGAGTTAGATGTGGCTCTTGTGGCTAAAGGGATCAGGGGGTATGGAGAGAAGGCAGGGTGGGATACTGAGTTGGATGATCAGCGATGATCATATTGAATGACGGTGCAGGCGCGAAGGGCCGAATGGCCTACTCCTGCACCTATTTTCTATGTTTCTTTGTTCATCTAACTTCTGCTCTATGAATGCCTAATATTAAGTTTCAGTAATGGAATCAATCACGTATCATTTGCGCTGTTTCACTTGTACACATTTTATAGAGTTTTACAATGGAGAAGTAGGCTACTGATTCCTTGATAGAGTTAGTTAATTGGTCCCAATCCCCTGCTCCTTCTACACATCCTAGCAGCTTTTCATTATTTTTCGAGTGTATACTGAATCACTTTTTTAGTTATGATTATATTTTTTCCTTCGCACTTTCAGACAGTTACAGTGGTGATATAATTGAGCCCACAATAATTCACAGAATCAGATTTTTTTTTTCCCTGCATCTTTCAATTATGCCATTGGTATTGTTGTCAGAAAACTACAAGTAACGGGGCGGCACGGTGGCGCAGCGGTAGAGTTGGCGCCGAAGACCCGGGTTCGATCTGTACGGCGTTTGTACGTTCTCCCCGTGACCACGTGGGTTTTCTCCGCAATCTTTGGTTTTCTCCCACAGGTTTGCAGGTTAATCCACATGATATAAGTGTAAATTGTCCCTAGTGTGTGTAGGATCGTGTTAGCGTCCGGGGGTGGCTGGTCAGTGCTTACTCGATGGGCCGAAGGGCCTGTTTCTTCGCTGTATCTCGAAACTAAACTAAACTGAAATGAAACTGTTGAGAGACTTGCAATCTTGTTGCTCTTCTCTATTACAGAGATAGGTTGAATAAGTTAGGTCTTTATTCTCTGGAGCGCAGAAGGTTAAGGGGGGACTTGATAGAGGTCTTTAAAATGATGAGAGGGATAGACAGAGTTGATGTGGACAAGATTTTTCCCTTTGAGAATAGGGAAGATTCAAACAAGAGGACATGACTTCAGAATTAAGGGACAGAAGTTTAGGGGTAATATGAGGGGGAACTTCTTTACTCAGAGAGTGGTAGCGGTGTGGAATGAGCTTCCAGTGGAAGTGGTGGAGGCAGGTTCATTGGTATCATTTTAAAAATAAATTGGATAGGCATATGGATGAGAAGGGAATGGAGGGTTATGGTATGAGTGCAGGCAGGTGGGACTAAGGGGAAAAAAAGTTGTTCGGCACGGACTTGTAGGGCCGAGATGGCCTATTTCCGTGCTGTAATTGTTATATGGTTATATGGTTATATGGTTATTTCAGAACCTCTAAATGCATGGATGAAAAAATCAGATTACTGCAGCTTCTAGAGATCGGAAATAAATGCAGATTATTCAGCAGGTCAGACTGCGTTTCAGAAGAGAGAATCAGTGTTCATGTTTCAGGGTAATGATCTCATTAGGTCATATTATTGATTATTGATCTGAAATATTAACTTAGTTCCAATCTGCATAGATGCTGGCCAAGTGCTTTATATGTCTTGTCAATTGCAATCACGGAGAATTTTATTTCGTCATTTAGAGATACAGCGGAGAAACAGGCTCGTCGGCCCAGCGTGTCCGCGCCGACCAGCGATCTCCGCACACCGACACCATGCCACACACACTGGGGACAATGTACAATTATACCAAGCCAATTAACCAACAAACCTGTACGTCTTTGGAGTGTGGGAGGAAACCGGAGATCCTGGAGAAAACCCACGCAGGTCTCGGGGAGAACTTACAAACTCCGTGCAGCCAGACATCCCGTTGTCGGGATCAAACCTGAGTCTTTGGCGCTGTAACTCTACCACTGCGCCACTGTGTTACCCCTAATTATTATACAGCAAATTCCCACAATCAGCAAGTAATAATATCTGGAAATTAAGATTCCGTATCATATTTTCTCCTGCCATGTATCTGAAAATTTATTTATTTTTTTGCCGTGGTTTGCAGTTACAAACATTGAATCTCACACCTCACAGATATTCAAATGGGAATGTCTTATTATGAATTAGTCTTGCATATCTGATTGAAAATTTATACAAACACACGTATTGATTGATTTCATTCTCCATGCAGTGCTCTTTTGAAGAAATTAAAGAATATCTTTTCCAGGGATGATGATGGTTTATTACCTGAAGAGGTGCAGTAACATTATTTTTTTTGTGCTTACAAAGTCGTCAATAGAGTCACCATCCAGGCTCCGCTGACAAAGCACACCCATTTCTGGGCACTTCTGAAATCGTAATAGGAGCAGGGAGGTTCTACTGCAGTTGTACAGGGTCTTGGTGAGACCACACCTGAAGTATTGCGTACAGTTTTGGTCTCCAAATCTGAGGAAGGACATTATTGCCATAGAGGGAGTGCAGAGAAGGTTCACCAGACTGATTCCTGGGATGTCAGGACTGTCTTATGAAGAAAGACTGGATAGACTTGGTTTATACTCTCTAGAATTTAGGAGATTGAGAGGGGATCTTATAGAAACTTACAAAATTCTTAAGGGGTTGGACAGGCTAGATGCAGGAAGATTGTTCCCGATGTTGGGGAAGTCCAAGACAAGGGGTCACAGCTTAAGGATAAGGGGGAAATCCTTTAAAACCGAGATGAGAAGAACTTTTTTCACACAGAGAGTGGTGAATCTCTGGAACTGAAAGAAAACTGGCAGTGAACATAAAATCTGACTGCAAAAGTTTTTATAGATATGTGAAAAGAAAGAGATTAGTTAAAACAAATGTAGGTCCCTTGCAGTCAGAAACAGGTGAGTTGATCATGGGGAACCAGGATATGGCGGACCAATTGAATAACTACTTTGGTTCCGTCTTCACTAAGGAAGACATAAATGATCTGCCGGAAATAGCAGGGGCCCGCGGGTCAAAGGAGGTGGAGGAATTGAGTGAAATCCAGGTTAGTCGGGAAGTGGTGTTGGGTAAATTGAATGGATTAAAGGCCGATAAATCCCCAGGGCCAGATAGGCTGCATCCCAGAGTACTTAAGGAAGTAGCTCCAGAAATAGTGGATGCATTAGTAATAATCTTTCAAAACTCTTTAGATTCTGGAGTAGTTCCTGAGGATTGGCGGGTAGCAAACGTAACCCCACTTTTTAAGAAGGGAGGGAGAGAGAAAACGGGGAATTACAGACCAGTTAGCCTAACATCGGTAGTGGGGAAACTGCTAGAGTCAGTTATTAAAGATGGGATAGCAGCACATTTAGAAAGTGGTGAAATCATTGGACAAAGTCAGCATGGATTTACGAAAGGTAAATCATGTCTGACGAATCTTATAGAATTTTTCGAGGATGTAACTAGTAGCGTGGATAGGGGAGAACCAGTGGATGTGGTGTATCTGGACTTCCAGAAGGCTTTCGACAAGGTCCCACATAAGAGATTAGTATACAAACTTAAAGCACATGGCATTGGGGGTTCAATATTGATGTGGATAGAGAACTAGCTGGCAAACAGGAAGCAAAGAGTAGGAGTAAACGGGTCCTTTTCACAATGGCAGGCAGTGACTAGTGGGGTACCGCAAGGCTCAGTACTGGGACCCCAGCTATTTACAATATATATTAATGATCTGGATGAGGGAATTGAAGGCAATATCTCCAAGTTTGCGGATGACACTAAGCTGGGGGCAGTGTTAGGTGTGAGGAGGATGCTAGGAGACTGCAAGGTGACTTGGATAGGCTGGGTGAGTGGGCAAATGTTTGGCAGATGCAGTTTAATGTGGATAAATGTGAGGTTATCCATTTTGGTGGCAAAAACGGGAAAGCAGATTATTATCTAAACGGTGGCCGATTGGGAAAGGGGGAGATGCAGCGAGACCTGGGTGTCATGGTACACCAGTCATTGAAGGTAGGCATGCAGGTGCAGCAGGCAGTAAAGAAAGCAAATGGCATGTTGGCTTTCATAGCAAGAGGATTTGAGTATAGGAGCAGGGAGGTTCTACTGCAGTTGTATAGGGTCTTGGTGAGACCACACCTGGAGTATTGCGTGCAGTTTTTTGGTCTCCAAATCTGAGGAAGGACATTATTGCCATAGAGGGAGTGCAGAGAAGGTTCACCAGACTGATTCCTGGGATGTCAGGACTGTCTTATGAAGAAAGACTGGATAGACTTGGTTTATACTCTCTAGAGTTTAGGAGATTGAGAGGGGATCTTATAGAAACTTACAAAATTCTTAAGGGGTTGGACAGGCTAGATGCAGGAAGATTGTTTCCGATGTTGGGGAAGTCCAGGACAAGGGGTCACAGCTTAAGGATAAGGGGGAAATCCTTTAAAAACCGAGATGAGGAGAACTTTTTTCACACACAGAGAGTGGTGAATCTCTGGAACTCTCTGCCACAGAGGGTAGTTGAGGCCAGTTCATTGGCTATATTTAAGAGGGAGTTAGATGTGGCCCTTGTGGCCAAGGGGATCAGAGGGTATGGAGAAAAGGCAGGTACGGGATACTGAGTTGGATGATCAGCCATGATCATATTAAATGGCGTGCAGGCTCGAAGGGCCGAATGGCCTACTCCTGCACCTAATTTCTATGTTTCTATGTTTCTATGTAACTCTCTGCCACAGATGGTAGTTGAGGCCAGTTCATTGGCTATATTTAAGAGGGAGTTAGATGTGGCCCTGCTGGCTAAGGGGATCAGGGGGTATGGAGAGAAGGCAGGTACGGAATACTGAGTTGGATGATCAGCCATGATCATATTGAATGGCGGTGCAGGCTCGAAGGGCCGAATGGCCTACTCCTGCACCTAATTTCTATGTTTCTATGTTTCTATGTAAGGTTTTAAGAGTTTAGTTTATTTGTTTTTAGTTCAGACCTCTGAAACAGGCGCTTCGGCCCACCGAGTCCACGCCGACCAGCGATCCCCGCACACTAACACCATCCTACACACACCAGGGACAATTTACATTTTTGTACCAAGCCAATGAACCCACAAACCTGTAAGTCTTTGGCGTGTGGGAGGAAACCGAAGATCTCGGAGAAAACCCACGCAGGTCTCGGGGAGAACGTACAAACTCCGTACGGGCATCACCATTAGTCATAATCGAACCCGGGTCTCTGGCACTGTAAGGCAGCAACTCTACCGCTGCACCATGTTCTTTACTCGTTGAACTTACTCCCCCCAATCTCAACCCGTATGAGTGTCAACACATTTAATCCCCCAACCCGCACCCTCCGTGATCACAGCAGCCCCTAACATTTGAGTTTGCAGTTTTCCCAATCCTCTCATCCTCCAAATGAGGACTGGATTATGTCCCCATACCACCACATTGCCTTCATGCAGCCATCATCGTTCCTGCAGTATCGCAGGATTATCGCTCATTCCTAATAGAAGTATGTAAAATGATGAGAGGCATAGAGAGGCATAGAAACAGAAACATAGAACATAGGTGCAGGAGTAGGCCATTCGGCCCTTCGAGCCTGCACCGCCATTCAATATGATCATGGCTGATCATCCAACTCAGTATCCTGTACCTGCCTTCTCTCCATACCCCCTGATCCCTTTAGCCACAAGGGCCACATCTAACGCCCTCGTAAATATAGCCAATTAACTGGCCTCAACTACCTTCTGTGGCAGAGAGTTCCAGAGATTCACCACTCTCTGTGTGAAAAATGTTTTTCTCATCTCGGTCCTAAAGGATTTCCCCTTCATCCTTAAACAGTGACCCCTTGTCCTGGACTTCCCCAACATCGGGAACAATCTTCCTGCATCTAGCTTGTCCTACCACTTAAGCATGGAGTATCTCAGTGGGCCAGGCAGCATCTGGAGGACATAGATAGGCCATGTTTCGGCCTGGAACCCTTCTTCAGGTGGATGGTACAAGAGGGGCAAAAGCTGACACTGAACTGACACTGAAGAAGGGTTTCGGCCCGAAACGTTGCCTATTTTCTTCGCGCCATAGATGCTGCCTCACCCGCTGAGTTTCTCCAGCACTTTTGTCTACCACTGAACTTTGTCCTCCTGTTCTGCACTAAGTTGACATATTCTGTTGTGCTGCAGCAAGCAAGAATTTCATTGTCCTATCTTGGACACATGACAATAAAACACTCTTGACACTTGACTCTTGACATAACTAAGGTGATGACAAAGACTAGAGATTTAAAGGAGACCAAAAGGGAGTTGGATGAGAGAAGAGGAGTGAAATGCAAAACCAGGGGGAGGAATTTAGGTAGGTAGAGGTAAAGAGGGGAAGGTGCGGGATAGTGGGAGAAATTAGTGTGATTAGTACGGGGTTATGGGGAGAAGGCAGGAGAATTGGGTTGAGAGGGAAAAAATAGATCAGCCATGATTGAATGGTGGAGTAGACTTGATGGGCCAAATTCTGTTCCTATCACTTATGTACTCTTATGAAATAGGTGCGCTCTCAGTTGAAGCACAGAGGGGGGAACAGTGGGCGGGATTGGAGAATTAATTCAATGTTCATATGCATGGGCGGTGGGGCAGCAGATCGATTCTGACTAGAGATGCTGCCTGTACTGAGTTTGTAAATTCTCCCGGTGACCACATGGGTTTTCCCCGGTTTTCCTTCTACTCTCCAAAGACGTGCAGGTTTCTCAGTTATTTAGCTTCAGTAAAGATTGCAAATTGTCCCCAGTGTGTAGGATAGAGTCAGTGCGCGGATTTTGCTGGTCCGCACTGATTCGGAGGGCCGAAGGGCTGAAAGGCCTGTTCGTACTGTATCTGTAAACTAACTGTTGATAAGCCTCTTCTGTAACTTTTCCAAAGCCTTCACATAGTTCCTGTGATGGGGGAGACCAGAAGTGCACGCGATTCTTAAAATGTGGCCTGGCTGAAGTTTTATAAAGTTACAACATGTTCCGGACATTTTACTCAATGCCCCGACTGATGAAGACAAAAATGCCATACACCTTCTTTATGCTGGTATATACTGGCGTTGCCACTTTCAGGGAGCTGCGGACTATTATCCCATAACCTGCTGAGTTCATAAGTTCTAGAAGCAAATGTGGGCCATATGACCCATCAAGTCTACTCCGTGATTTAATCATGGCTGATACATCTTTCCCTATCAGCCCCATTCTCTTGCCTTCGCTCCAGAACCCCTGGCACCCTTACTGTCAACCTTCACCTTAAAAATATCAATTGACTTGGCCTCCACAGACGTCTGTGGCAATGAATTCCACTGATTCACCACCCTTCGGCTAAAGACATTCATCTCATCTCCTTTCTAAAGGTACTTTCTTTTATTCTGAGGCTGTGGCCTCTGGTCCTAGACTCTCCCACAGGTGGAAACATCCTCTCCACATCCACTCTATCCGGGCCTTTCATTATTCGGTAAGTTTCAATGAGGTCCTCACTCATAGAAACATAGACATAGAAAATAGGTGCAGGAGTAGGCCATTCGGCCCTTCGAGCCTGCACCGTCATTCAATATGATCATAGCTGATCATCCAACTCAGTATCCCGTACCTGCCTTCTCTCCATACCCGCTGATACCTTTAGCCACAAGGGCCACATCTAACTCCCTCTTAAATATAGCCAATGAACTGGCCTCAACTACCTTCTATGGCAGAGAATTCCAGAGATTCACTACTCTCTGTGTGAAAAATGTTTTTCTCATCTCGGTCCTAAAAGATTTCCCCCTTATCCTTAAACTGTGACCCCTTGTTCTGGACTTCCCCAACATCGGGAACAATCTTCCTGCATCTCGCCTGTCCAACCCCTGAAGAATTTTGTGAGTTTCTATAAGATCCCCCCTCAATCTTCTAAATTCTAGCGAGTACAAGCCGAGTCTATCCAGTCTTTCTTCATATGAAAGTCCTGACATCCCAGGAATCAGTCTGGTGAAACTTCTCTGTACTCCCTCGCCATCGTGGAGAGCGAAGGACCTCTACAGTAGAGGGACTTAGTAGAGGGTGAGCCCAGAGGAAGGGGCAGACCATTACGATCAGAGCAGCGCGTTTCAGGTGAAACTCCAAGGGTAGCACAATCTCTCTCTGTACTGCTATTGAGATTGGGGTTAACAGAAAGATTTCTATTAGGAGTTGGTATTAAGGGTTTACAGAACCAAGTTCCCACTGGTGGAAACATCCTCTCCACATTCACTCTATGCTGGCCTTCCAATCTTTTCTGTTTGATGTGGGAATCTGGGAATCTGGGAATAACTGTACACAGTTCCCTGAAAGTGGAATCTCATGTAGATAGGGTGGTAAAGAAAGCTTTTGGTGTGCTGGCCTTTATAAATCAGAGCATTGAGTATAGAAGTTGGGATGTAATGTTAAAATTGTACAAGGCATTGGTGAGGCCAATTCTGGAGTATGGTGTACAATTTTGGTCGCCTAATTATAGGAAGGATGTCAACAAAATAGAGAGAGTACAGAGGAGATTTACTAGAATGTTGCCTGGGTTTCAGCAACTAAGTTACAGAGAAAGGTTGAACAAGTTAGGGCTTTATTCTTTGGAGCGCAGAAGGTTAAGGGGGGACTTGATAGAGGCTTTTAAAATGATGAGAGGGATAGACAGAGTTGACGTGGAAAAGCTTTTCCCACTGAGAGTAGGGAAGATTCAAACAAGGGGACATGACTTGAGAATTAAGGGACTGAAGTTTAGGGGTAACATGAGGGGAAACTTCTTTACTCAGAGAGTGGTAGCTGTGTGGAATGAGCTTCCAGTGAAGGTGGTAGAGGCAGGTTCGTTTTTATCATTTAAAAATAAATTGGATAGTTATATGGATGGGAAGGGAATGGAGGGTTATGGTCTGAGGGCAGGTATATGGGACTAGGGGAGATTATGTGTTCGGCAAGGACTAGAAGGGTCGAGATGGTCTGTTTCCGTGCTGTAATTGTTATATGGTTATATGGTGATGTCCAGCATCTTCAGTTTTCCCCTTAGCTTTCTGACATACAGTGTGTGCGAATACAAACATACCACTTCGGTTGACTCCCAGAAATGAGTTAAAAAGCCATTGAGTTTGGGAACCATTTGCAGTGCCCTTCAGAAAATCAAGTAGTATCCTTGCAGGCAGCGACAACATCCTTTCCATGAATATGAAATAAAATATCCGTCCTGACATTTATTTCTGTGGAATCAAAATCATAAAGTATAACATGAAACTCAATTTGCAGCAGCCATTAAATACTAATCCTCACATTTGAACATACCATAGTAATCTTCTGCTCTGTATGAAGGATTGCCTATTTTGAAAGCCCTCCAAGAGCTTCCCAGTCACATAGCTGGCTGGGTTTCACATTCTCCCTTAATTCAATGGTTCAATGGTCCACTGGTTCTTTATTGTCAGAAGGCTGTGGAGGCCAATACATTGGGTATTTTTAAGGCAGAGACAGGTAGATTCTTGATTAGTACGGGTGTCAGGGGTTATGGGGGAAAGGCAGGAGAATGGGGCTGGGAGGGAAAGATAGATCAGCCATTATTGAATGGCAGGGGAGACTTATGCCCCTGTCCCACTTAGGAAACCTGAACGGAAACCTCTGGAGGCTTTGCGCCCCACCCGAGGTTTCCGTGCGGTTCCCGGAGGTTGCAGGTGGTTGCAGGTTACCAGTGGAAGCAGGTAGGGAGACTGACAAAAACCTTCGGTAACCTCACGGAAACCTTGGGCGGGGCGCAAAGTCTCCAGAGGTTTCCGTTCAGGTTTCCTAAGTGGGACAGGGGCATTAGAGTCATACAGCGTGGAAACAGGCCCTTCAACCAAACTTGCCCACACCGGCCAACGTGTCCCGGCTGTACCCGTTGCACCAGCCTGTGTGTGGCCTATAACCCTCTTAACCTGCCCTATCCATGTACCTCTCTAAATGTTCCTTAGACGGTGCAGCTCGTTCCATACACCCACAACTCTTTGTGTGAAAAAGTTACCGAATGGCCTATATTCTGCTCATCACTTATGAACTTATGCACAACACAGTGACATTTTTTCGCACAAACACAAATGCACAGTCGCAACAACTTTGACGCAGTTTAAAACATTTTTTCAAAACCCTCAGACTGCAGTCTACATTTTGGAAGTGGTGGAGGGCCCCCTGATGCAAGAAGCCTGTAGGAGAAGCCCGATGTCCCTCTCCTCTGCCGGCCGACCGCCCCTGTGTCTCAGGGCATGTGAAATACCTGCCGGATTGTCAAGGCTACTGTACCTTTGTCGGCACTGGGCTTGGACTCGCTGGAGTTTACAAGGTGTAAGGGGAGATCTCATGGAAACGCACCGAATAGTGAAAGGTCTGAATCGAGTGGATGTTGGGACGATGTTTCCACTAGCGGGAGAGTCTAGGACCAGACGTCATAGCCTCAGAATTAAAGGACGTACCTTGAGGAAGGAGATGAGGAGGAATTTCTACAGCCAGAGGGTGGTGAATCTGTGGAATTCATTGTCTCAGAAGGCTGTGGAGGTCAAGTCAATAGATATTTTTAAGGCAGAGATAGATAGATTCTTGATTAGCACAGGTGTCAGGGATTATAGGGAGAAGGCAGGAGAATGGGGTTGGGAGGGGGAGATTGCTCAGCCATGATTGAATGGCGGAGGAAATTGGATGGAGGAATGGCCTAATTCTTCTCCTGTCACCTATGAAGCTATGAAGGACACAAGCCAGGAGAAAGGAGCACAGGGAGTGTGCGTATGGAGGCCATGCCAATGTATATTTTTAAGGCAGAGATAGATAGATTCTAGATTAGTATGTGGGTCAGGGGTTATGTGGAGATGACAGGAGACTGGGGTTAGGAGGGAGAGGTAGATCAGCCATGATTGAATGGCAGAGTTGACGTGATGGGCTGAATGGCCTAATTCTGCCGCCATCACTTGTGAACGCATGTACCTTTTAGACCAATGGTGTGGGTTGCATTCAAAGACAGATCTCAGAGACACCAAGGGATTATCTAACTCACCACTTCCCACATGCTTGTGCATCACTTAATGCTAATAGGCAGAAACTTCTTGAAGATATTACCAGGGAAGAGCATTCCAATTAGTAATCAGAAGGCTAAATAAGATTTATAAAGTCTCCATAGCTCCAAGCACAACACGTTTTAGTTTGTGCAGCTGCAAGGCACAACCTAATTAATTTGAAATCCAATTTTAACTGGTTAAAAATGTATCAACTAAATGTGGCCAACATACAAAGGAAATAGTTGTTAACGTCAGATGTAAGGAAGAAACCCTCTTTGTTTCAACCACGGTGCTTAGCTTGATTAAATCTGATTTGTTTAACAAAGGGTTTAGCTTAGTTTAGTGCTAAAGCACAGAAACAGGCCCTTCGTCCCACCCACTCCCCGCACATTAACACTACCCTACACGTGCTAGGCAATTTTATATTGATACCAAGTCAATTAATCTACAAGCCTGTACGTCTTCGGATTGTGGTAGTAAACCATGGATGCAATAGGGTGGCACAGCGGTAGAGTTAGAAACATAGAAACATAGAAAATAGGTGCAGGAGTAGGCCATTCGGCCCTTCGAGCCTGCACTGCCATTCAATATGATCATGGCTGATCAACCAACTCAGTTTCCTGTACCTGCCTTCTCTCCATACCCCCTCATCCCTTTAGCCACAAGGGCCACATCTAACTCCCTCTTAAATATAGCCAATGAACTGGCCTCAACTACCTTCTGTGGCAGAGAATTCCAGAGATTCACTACTCTCTGTGTGAAAAATGTTTTTCTCATCTCAGTCCGAAAAGATTTCCCCCTTATCCTTAAACTGTGACCCCTTGTTCTGGACTTCCCCAACATCGGGAACAATCTTCCTGCATCTCGCCTGTCCAACCCCTGAAGAATTTTGTAAGTTTCTATAAGATCCCCCCTCAATCTTCTAAATTCTAGCGAGTACAAGCCGAGTCTATCTAGCCTGTCCAACCCCTTAAGTTGCTGTCTAAAGACCCAGGTTTGATCCTGACTATGGGCGCCTGTCTGTACGGAGTTTGTACATTCTCCCCGTTACCCGTGTGGGTTTTCTCCGGGATCACCGGTGTCCCCGCGCACTCCAAAGACACGCAAGGGTTAATTGCCTTGGTATAATTGTAAGTTGTTCCTCGTGTGCAGACGGTAGTGCTGGTGCACTGGGATGGCTGGTCGGCGTGGACTTGGTGGGCCAAAGGGCCTGTTTCCACGCTGTATCTCTAAACTAAACTGTATCTCTAAACTAAACGAAATCACGAGAGCTTTGCGTGTGATCTGTGCCTCCGTGCTCTATTGCTGTGCCACCGTGCCGCCCTTGCACCTGTACATGGCTGCGTAACAGGTATGGGGTTCTAAAATACAGAGAGCCAGAATTCACAAGCTATGGGAGTAGAATTAGGCCATTCGGCCCATCGACTCTACGCCGCCATTCAATCATGGCTGATCTCTGCCGCCTAATCCCATTTTCCTGCCTTCTCCCCATAACCCCTTGACACCCGTTCTAATTAAGAACTTGTCTATCTCTGCCTGAAAGTTAATCCCGCAGATTCTATCACTGGTGGACTGAGCTGTAAACACAGATGTGAGTGGAACAGATGAAGGGTGGTATCAGCATGGCGCTCCAGTAGCTATGGTGCCGGGGGTCGGTTAAAGATCAATTGAACCAGATTGCTCATCAGCAAAAGGCTGTACAATGTCTGTAAACCTTGTCAATCAGCAACATTTGGAACCCTAATCTATCCAATTCAATGGCCTACTGACACTGTTAATGATCACCCTGGAACTGAAGCATGTGCATTTCAGTCAATGCCGCATTAAAGTGGTTATTTTTACAACCTTTTTTATGTATTCTATTTGCAAGTTCCTGAATTACCTTTTTACATTGAAATGGAAGGTTTTCCTTCAATAATCATTCATTCTAGTTTCAAGAAGTGAAGTGATGTGTACGTGATATGAGCTGCCAGAGGAGGTGATTGAGGCAGGTAATACACAGTAATAGCATTTAAAAGCCCTTTGGACAGGTACATGGATAGTTAGTTCAGTTTAGTTTATTGTGACATGTATCGAGGTAGAGTGAAAAGCTTTTGTCAGCGGGAAAGACAATGCATTATTACCACCGAGCCATTCACGGTGTACAGATATACATGATCAAGGAATAACGTTGTTCGATCAAAGGTAGTCCAAGGGCCACCAATGAGGGAGATAGTAGGTCAGGACTGTCTTCTGGCAGCGGTAAGGTGATTCAGTTGCCTGTTGACAGCTGGGAAGAAGCAGTCCCTTGATAGGAAAGGTTTAGAGGGGTATGGACCAAACGTGGGCAAATAGGACTAGCATAGAAGGGACATCTTGATATACATTGTTGAGTTGAGATGAGTTTAAGGGTCTGTTTCCATGCTATATGACTGCCAGGGAACACCTGATATAAGTATATAACGTTATGAGAGGCATAGATAAGGTCGTCAGTCAGAATCTCTTTCTCAGGGTGGAATTGTCAAGGACTAGAGGCATAGCTTTAAGAGGGGGGGGGGGGGGGGGGGGGGGGGGGGGGGGGGGTGTGGTAGAGTTTAAAGGAGATGTATGGGGCAAATATTTAACACAGAGATTGGTGGGTACCTGGGGGGTGGTGGAGATAGATACGAGAGTGGCATCTAAGAGGTTTTGAGATAGGCAGATGCACATACATAGAATGGCGGGATATGAATCACATACGGGCAGTGGAGATTATTTTAACTTAGCATCATGTTCGACATGGTCATTGTGGGCTGAAGGGCCTGTTTGCTGTACCATTCTGTTTTTGTTCATCTTCTGTAGTAAGTAAGTAAGTAAGTTTATTGGCCAAGTAGTCACATACAAGGAATTTGCCTTGGTGCTCCACCCACAAGTAACAACATGACATACAGTGACAGTTACGAATGACTCAGAAAACACTAAACATTAATAATAATAAAACATTAATGATAAAACAACATTGATCAAGCATGTGAACCAACAAAATACCTGATCAAAGGGAGGCTACAGATTTTTGGCGGTTGCGTAGAGCAACTACTCGTGGATAAAAGCTGTTTTTATGTCTGGCTGTGGCGGCTTTGACAGCCCGGGGTCGCCTTCCAGAGGGAAGTGATTCAAAGAGTTTGTGGCCAGGGTGAGAGGGGTCAGAGATGATCTTGCCCGCTCGCTTCCTGGCCCTTATAGTAGTCAGTCAAAGCATTGCAACAACTAAATTTGACTGGCTGAGCTCGATTTTCATGGGTTCAAAAGTGATAGAAGCAGAATTAGACCATTCCGCCCATCAAGTCTGCTCCGCCATTCAATCACGGCTGATCTATCTCTCCCTCCTAATCCCATTCTCCCACCTTCTCCCCTTAAATCCTGACCCGTACAAATCAAAATTATATTATAAATTCCGTTTTTAATTCCTTAAATTTTAAATTCCTTTCAGAGAGGAGATTTGTATTTTTGAGTTTTATAGGAACACTGATTTGCTACACTGACAATTGGCATCAATGCAGAGATAAGGTGTGGCCTGGCAATCTCTACTTGTGAAAATGAAACAGCCACTCCTATAGTGAATAGACAATAAAAAATTGCAAATGGTGCATTTTCTAAATTGAGACAATCGAGTAAAACGACAGTAAGTTCCATCCAAAACTCCAGCACAGTGAGAAGATCAAACATAAAGGAACGTTAACTCAAGATGTATTGATTGACTGACATCAAGCTGACACGGCTGATAAAATATTAACTTTTTATAAGTTTGGTTAGTCTCGTTATTTGTCTCAGCACTTTCAGTTTTTGAAATAAAAGCAAAGAATAAAAATGTAATAGCACTTGTAATCATACAAACACAATGCAAGTATGTTGTAGAGTCATGGAGTCATACAGCGTGGAAACGGGCCCTTCAGCCCAACTTGCCCACACCGACCAACATGCCCTTTCTACACTAGTCCCACCTGCCTGCATTTGGTCCACTTCCCTCTAAATATATCATGTACCTGTTCAAATATTTTTTAAACATTGTGATAGTACCTGCCTCAACTGGCTCCTCTGGCAGCTCGCTCCATATATCTGCCACCCTTTGTGAAAAAACGTACCCCACGGTTTCATATTAAATCTCCCCCCCCTCGCCTGAAACCTATGTCCCCTGGTTCTTGATACCACTACACTGGGTAAGACTCTGTGTGTTTACCCTCTCTATTCCTCTCATGTTACAAGAAAATATTATGTTATATATATATATTTTTAAACTATTTGACCTGACATAAAACATGTGCACTGCCTACTCTGTGAGTGAAGAAGCGTCTCAACCCAAAACATCACCTATCTATGTTCTCCAGAAATGCTGCCTGACCTGCTGAATTACTGCTTGCATTCACTGGAGTTTAGCTTGTATTCACTGGAGTTTAGCTTGTATTCACTGGAGTTTAGAAAGATGAGGGGGTATTCTTATAGAAAGATGAGGGGGTTCATATAAAATTATAAAAGGACTGGACAAGCTAGATGCAGGAAGAATGTTCCCAGTGTTGGGCGAGTCCAGAACCAGGGGCCACAGTCTTAGAATAAAGGGGAGGTAATTTAAGACTGAGGTGAGCCAAAACTCTTTCACCCAGAAAGTTGTGAATTTATGGAATTCCCTGCCACAGAGGGCAGTGGAGGCCAAGTCACTGGATGGATTTAAGAGAGAGTTAGATAGAGCTCTAGGGCCTAGTGGAGTCAAGGGATATGGGGAGAAGGCAGGCACGGGTTATTGATTGGGGACGATCAGCCATGATCACAATGAATGGTGGTGCTGGCTCAAAGGGCCGAATGGCCTCTTCCTGCACCAATTTTCTATGTTTCTATGTTACTCCAGTACTTTGTGTCCTTTTGTGTATCATCCAGCGTCTGCAGTTCCTTGTTTCTGCACTGCCTTCCTAAGGTTGGAATGGTATTAATAAATGGGTTTATCATTTCTTGCCCGACATAATTGTAATGTGCCACAGATATTTGTTAAGTAATGCAGTGGCATTGCATAGAAATATATTGATCCAGAGCAGGTATCAGGACCAGTTTCCAGTGAGGCTGCTTTCTGCCATTCAACTATTCCCTCACTTTTTGCAAACTGTTGGGCTCCAGATGCATAATGGAAGCCTTCGGGCGACACAGTTGTTGCCTTACGGAACGAAGATCTTGGGGGGAAACCCGCCTGGTCGCGGGGAGAACGTACAAACTCCATGCAGGCAGCACCTGTAGTCAGGATCGAACCTGGGTCTCCTGCGCTGTAAGTCAAGTCAAGTCAAGTCAAGTCAAGTCAAGTTTATTTGTCACATACACATACGAGATGTGCAGTGAAATGAAAGTGGCAATGCTCGCGGACTTTGTGCAAAAGACAAACAACAAAACAACCAAACAAATTATAAACACAATCATAACACACATATTCTTTTACATAATAAATAATAGAAGGAAAAACGTTCTGTAGAGTTAGTCCCTGGTGAGAAAGGCGTTTACAGTCCGAATTGCCTCTGGGAAGAAACTCCTTCTCAACCTCTCCGTTCTCACTGCATGGCAACGGAGGCGTTTGCCTGACCGTAGCGGCTGGAACAGTCCGTTGCAGGGGTGGAAGAGGTCTCTCATGATTTTGTTTGCTCTGGAGTTGCACCTCCTGTTGTATAGTTCCTGCAGGGGGTGAGTGAAGTTCCCATAGTGCGTTTGGCCGAACGCACTACTCTCTGCAGAGCCTTCTTGTCCTTGGCAGAGCAATTCCCAAACCAGATGGTAATGTTCCCGGACAAGATGCTTTCCACCGCTGCTGCGTAGAAGCACTGGAGGATCCTCGGAGACACTCTGAATTTCCTCAATTGCCTGAGGTGGTAAAGGCGCTGCCTTGCCTTACTCACCAGTGCTGAGGCGTGTGATGACCATGTCATATCCTCAGAGATGTGGACTCCCAGATATTTAAAACAGTTCACCCTATCCACAGGATCCCCATTTATACTCAATGGAGTGTACGTCCTCGGATGATGTAAGGCAGCGACTTTACCGCTACGCCGCCGCCGTGCCACCAGGTCTCGCCACAATCTCCCAGACGTGTATGTATATGTAATGGCTGTGTCCACAACAGTCAAACACAATTGATAGGTTAATAAGCAGTTTGTTCAACACAGTCTCTGTTGTGATCCGCTCTTCAGGCGGCAAACACCTCTGGAAAGCAGGACTTATTGCTTGAGGAATTTGGAGGGAAGGGTGTAACAAATGAAGTCAACACAATAATCCACACAGTGGAAAAAGGATCTAAAACACTTCAAGGTTAAAACACTGCACAGAGAACAATTTTAACTGTTCATCAAAATGCCAAAAACCTTCATATGCTGGAAATTGGAAGTAAAAAAAAATCAGAAACCAACAGGACAGGCAGTATTTGAGTGAGAAAAATGGAGCTAATATTACAGCTGATGACCTTTCTTTGGAATTGTTGAATTCATTGTTAAATCTTCAGGGCTAAGAAAACAGAAAAGGACAGCACAGGAACTGGTCCTTTGGTCCATAATGTCTGTGGCAATCATGTTGCCAAGCTAATGTAATGTCATCTGCCTGCAAATGATCCACACACCTCAATTTCAGATTCAGATTCAGACTCAGATTCAAACTTTATTGCCATTGTCAGTGTACAGTACAGAGACAACGAAATGCAGTTAACATCTCACTAGAAGAGCGACATAGAATATGAGCAATAAATAAATATATTTACGTGCATACAGTCATAGGAGTGCAATTTTTATTTTTCCTGGTGGAAGGAGTGTCCGGGGGGGGGGGGGGGGGTGAGAGCAGTCTTTGACGATGCTGAGTGCCCTTCGCAGACAACGCTTGCTTTGGACAGACTCAATGGAGGGGAGTGAGGAACTGGTGATGCGTTGGGCAGTTTTCACCACCCCCTGCAGTGCTTTCCGGTCGGAGACAGAGCAGTTGCCGTACCATGTTGCGATACAGTTGGTAAGGATGCTCTCGATGGTGCAGCGGTAGAAGTTCACTAGAATCTGAGGACACAGAAGGACCTTCTTTAGTCTCCTCAGGAAGAGGAGACGCTGGTGAGCCTTCACATCCATGTCTAAAAGCCTCTTAAACACCACTATCATGTCTGCCTCCACCTTCACATCGGCAGTGCATTCCAGGTACCCCCACCCTCTGTGTGTAAAAAAAAACATGCCTCGCACACCTCCTTTAAACATTTTCTCAAACTTCAAGAAAGTTTTCTCAAACTTTTCCTCTCTCTCCATCTCTCCCGCATCCCAGTTCTCCGACCACTCTTACAGTCTCCGACTACATTTTATCCCCATTTGCTTTGTTGTTTCCTTCTCTCGGTTAACAATGATCTATTCTACATTTTCCTTGATCTCTATCCCCATTGTCCTATTTTCACACCTTACACTTCCTTATCTATGTGTCTCCCTCTCAAGAGAGAGTTAGATAGAGCTCTTGAAGATAGCGGTGTCAAGGGATATGGGGAGAAGGCAGGAACGGAACTGATTGTGGGTGATTAGCCATGATCACATTGAATGGTGGTGCTGGCTCGAAGGGCCGAATGGCCTACTCCTGTGTCTATTATCTATTGTCTGACATCAATCTGAAGAAGGGTCTCAACCCAAAACGTCACCCATCCCTTCTGTCCAGAGATGCTGCCTATCCAGCTGAATTACTCCAGCATTTTGTGTCTTCCTTTAAACTTGGCCCCTTTCACCTTTATGCTACACCCTTCAGTTTTTGACATTTCCACACTGAATCAAGTTCTGAATGTCTACTCCATCTAAGGCTCAATGATTCTATGCTTCATTGGAACAGTCGGAGGTTGATGTGGAGCTTGATGGAAGTATCTAAAATGATGAAAGACATAGATAGGGTAGATAGTCAGAGTCTTTTTCCCAGTGTGGAAATATCCAACACTTGAGGGCATAGTTAAGTTTAGTTTTCGTATAGCTTAGAGGTACAGCGTGAAAACGGGGCCTTCAGCCCACCCAGTCCACGCTGACCAGCGATCCTCCGACACTCTGGAGCCAATTTACAATTTTTACCAAAGCCAATTAACCTACACACGTGTACATCTTTTGAATCTGGGAGGAAACCGGAGCTCCCAGAGAAAACCCACCTGGTCTTGTACAAACTCTGTACAGACAGCGCCCGTAGTCAGGATCTCCGCTCTAGTATCTTTGGTCAGGATCGAACCCGTGTCTTTGGCGCTGTAAGGCAGCAACTCTGGCTCTGCGTCAGCGTGCCACCATAGCTATAAAGTGAGGGTTGAACAGTTTGACGGAGATGTGCAGAGTGGTGGGTGCCTGGAACACATTGCCAGGGGAGGTGGCGGAGGCAGGTCCAATAACGGTGCTTAAGAGGCTTTCAGGTTGGCTCTTGGAGTAGAGGGATATGGATCATGTACAGGAAGGAACTGCAGATGCTGGTTTAAACCAACGATACACACAAAAAGCTGGAGTAACTCAGCAGGTCAGACAGCATCTCTGGAGAAAAGGAATAGGTGATATTTCGGGGACGAAGCCCTTCTTCAGACTCTGTCCACTGAGTTACTCCAGCTTTTTGTTCTTTTTATGGATGATGTACAGGCAGATGAGTTCAGTTTAACTTGGCATCATGTTGGGCTCAAACATATTGTGGCGAAGGGCCGGTCCCTGTGCTGGACTGTTCAATGTTCGAAACCCAAAGAGGCGAGGTGAGAATGGTGCGGAGAAGCCAGGCAGAAGCTCAGCCTCACCTACTAGGACCTCTGCCTTTGATCTTCCATGTTGCTTCACCAAAGACCGATGTCTGCTCAAGGAACAGCATCTCACCCTCCAACTGGGCTTTTAGGACTCAATAATGACTTCAACACTTTCAAACTAACAGCTTCCCTGTTTGTCAAGTGTCAAGAGTGTTTTATTGGCATATGTCCTGAAACGGAACAATAAAATTCTTGCTTGGAGCAGGACAACAGATTATGTAAACATAGTACTCTGGAAATGCCATAATAAACAACAGGAAATAATGAGAGGATACTTTCACTTAGTTTAAAGTTATAGTGCGGAAACAGGCCCTTCGGCCCCTTAGCTCTGCGCTGACCAGCGACCCCCGCACATAGATAGATAGATAGATAGATAGATAGATAGATAGATAGATAGATAGATAGATAGATAGATAGATAGATAGATAGATTAGAAGAGATAGATAGATAGATAGATAGATAGATAGATAGATAGATAGATAGATAGATAGATAGATAGATAGATAGATAGATAGATAGATAGATTAGATAAATGAGATAGATAGATAGATAGATAGATAGATAGATAGATAGATAGATAGATAGATAGATAGATAGATAGATAGATAGATAGAAACATAGAAATTAGGTGCAGGAGTAGGCCATTCGGCCCTTCGAGCCTTCACCACCATTCAATATGATCATGGCTGATCATCCAACTCAGTATCCTGTACCTGCCTTCTCTCCATACCCCAGATCCCTTTAGCCACAAGGGTCACATCTAACTCCCTCTTAAATATAGCTAGATAGACAGACAGACATATATATATCGTTACACAAACTGATTTTTAATGAGAATTGGGTGTTTCTATATTTTAAATATAATTTGATGGATTTGATTTAATTTATTGTCATTGTCTTCAATTAAGAGACAACAAAATTCTCTTTCCCTTACAGTCATACAAAAAATAAAATTAAAAAAAACACAAACGTAGAACACGATAGTCCACAACACAAACATCCCCACAGCGGCACCAAAGTTCCCCACTGTGAGGGAAGGAACCAAAGTCCAGTCAACCTCCTCACTGATGTTCCCCAATGTTCACCCGTGGTCGGGGCCCTCCGAACACCCTGTAGTCGCCACTACAGGCGGCCCGATGTTCAGGCCCTCTCGCCGGGAACGATGGAACCCCGACGTCGAACGGAAGAACATCCTCAGCGGCCTGACCCTCTCAATCGGCCACCTTCCACCTTCCACCGGAGCCCGTGGCTCCCGATGTTCACAGGCCGCGCTGGGCGGAGATTCGGGCTGGCGACCCCTGGCAAAGGGTCCCAGGACTCCGTGATGTTAAAGTCAGTGCCGCCCGTGTTGGGAGCTCCGCACCAACAGCTCCGCGATAGACCGATGTGCGGTCCCGGCAGGAAAGCCCGCACCAATCCAGTTGGTAGGCCGCGAGGGGGGGGGGGGCGGGGGGATGGGGGGGGGGGGGGGGGTGGGGGGGGGGCGAGGCCTCGACTCGGATAATAGCCGCATCCTATAAATATGTGGTGGTCACGGGGAGAACGTACAAACCCGTCAGGTTTGAACCCGCGCCTCTGGTGCTGTAAGGCAGTAGCTCTACCATTGCATCACTGTGCAACCCATTTTGGTTTGAGTTTGGTTGAAAAAGCATATGGAACTCTCAGCTTTACAAGAATGAAAATGCTATGATGAATTGTTAAAAAACTGATGTGGTTTCAACTGGAGTATTATAAACAGTTGTATAAGATCATCCCTCATCCTCCTGCACACCACAGAATAAAGTCCCAGCCTGCTCAACTTCTGCCCCCTCGAGTCCTGGCGGCATCCTTGTAAATCTCCACACTCTTTTCAACTTAACAAAAACATCTTTGTCTCTCTCTTTTTTCATCTGTTTCTCATTTGGTCATTTCTTTTCCTCTTGCATTATTTCTTTAGGTTACTTTAGTTTAGAGATACAGCGCAGAAACGCTGTACACGCTAGAATTGTACTCGCTAGAATTTAGAAGATTGAGGGGGGGATCTTATAGAAACTTACAAAATTCTTAAGGGGTTGGACAGGCTAGATGCAGGAAGATTGTTCCCGATGTTGGGGAAGTCCAGAACAAGGGGTCACAGTTTAGAGGATAAGCCACAGAAGGGGAAGTCTTTTAGGACCGAGATGAGAAAATCATTGATTTTCACAGCCAGAGAGTGGAATGGCAGTGCATCTGTGGAATTCTCTGCCACAGAAGGTCGGTTGATAGCGAGCACCCTATTGACACTCCTAGGGATGTGGTCAGTGATAACCTGTCTTTGGGGCTGGGAGGAAACCAGATTTCACGGGATGGAGAGGTAGCTCCAGTTGTTGTCCTGGCTTGACAAACATCTACCACAGCATGATCTTATGATGAAGCCAGCCAATCAAAATGATCTCTTTATAAAGCTCCCATGGCAGTGATAACCTCTGTTTATGATGGAAGGAGTGAGATTTTACAGCTCAAACTCCCCTGAATAGATCGACCCAGGCAACTGCCTCCAATTGCATTTACTAACAGCAGCTGGTAGGTTTTAGTTTAGTTTAGTTTAGAGATACAAAGCGGAAACAGGCCCAGTATCCCAGTACATGACTCACAGCAAAGCTCACAGACTGAGGAAGATCTCTGAGAAAGGCATATCTGAAGAGACTTCTCTTGAAAATAGACACAAAATGCAGGAGTAACTCAGTGCGACAGGCAGCATCTCTGGAGAGAAGGAATGGGTGACGTTTCCGGTCGAGACCCTTCTTCAGACTGAGAGTCAGGGGAGAGGGAGACATAGAGATATGGAAGGGTGAGGTGTGAAAACGAGAGATCAAAGGGGACGAAGTTCAAGAAAAACGTTGAATAGGCCATTGTTAGCTAGGGGAAGTTGACAACGAGGCATATAAAGATAAAATTTAATCAGGAGGACAGTCAGACCGGTCGGAGAGCGTGGGTGGGGGAGGGATGGAGAGAGGAGGAAAGGAAGGGTTACTTAAAGTTAGAGAAGTCAATATCCATACTCCTCTTCCTTCTCCTTCTCCTGTATGTTTCAACAGTTCATTCTCGGAGCCTGTTCACTCTATTTCTACATGGTTACTTGCCCAGTACAGAGACACAGAGTTTATTTGTGGTGTGCAAGTAGATGACAGACTATTTTTCTTAGAGTGAAGGAGACTGAGGAATGACCTAATGGAGATTTATAAAATGAGTAGCACAGATAGCGTAGAGTGTCATAATATTTACCCCAGGTTTGGGGAGACTATAACTAGAGGGCATATGTACAAGTGAGAAGGGGAAACATTTAAAGTTTATATGAGGGTAACACAGAGGGTGGTGAGTCTATGGAACAATCTGCCAGAGAAGCTGGTTGCAGCAATTACAATCCCATAAGATTAAAAAAAAGGGGGATAGGGTCCAAATGCAGGCAGATCAGGGCTGGATTAACCATTAAGCAAAATAAGCACGTGCTTAGGGCATCAAGGGAAGGGGATCTGATCAAAGATCATTAATTTTGAGGATCTGAACAAAGACTTTGCAATTAAAAAAAGTAGGAGAAAACTTTTCAAATATAAAATAAAGTGGAAGTTATACAAAAATAAACATTATTTTCCATCTTACTGTTAGTTTTGTTTCATTTTGAAAAATAAAAAAATATTTTATGGTTTATTATTGTTTATATTTTGAATTACATATAAATGGGGAGCACCAAAATCTTTTAAATGCTTAGGGCTCTATGGGTCTTAATCCGGGCCCCGAGGCAGATGGAATGAGCATCGGTTGGCATCTTGGTCGGCATGGACAAGTTGGGACGAATGGCCTGTTTCCATGCAGTATAAACTTCTGAATCTATAAATCTAAATATTAAAATGCAGTTTGACAACTGTTTGATAATTCAACAGATTATAGTTGAAGTTGAGAAATAATCATTTAAACCTCCATTTCAAATGATATCTATATTTTGTTCAAAATGTAGAACAGCAAAATATATGATATATTTTCTAACAAAATAGAGGGGGGGGGGGACTAATCTCCTCTGCCTGCACATGGTCCATACCCCTCTATTTCCTGCATATCCTTGTGCCTATCTAAAAGCCTCGTAAACACCACTGTCATATTTGCCTCCACCACCATCCCTGGTAGCTCATTCCAGGCACTCTTGCCACACACATATACTTTAAATGTTGCCCCTCTCACCGCAAAGCTACTGTATGCCCTCTAGTCTTTGACATTTCCACTCTGGGTGAAACGGTTCTGGCTGTCTACCCTATCTATCTACGCCTCTCATAATTTTATATATTTCCATCAGATGGTGGAGCCATTTATAATGACGGCAGTTACAATGATGTGGTATTGTATATTTTTGTCGTTAAAACTAATCAAGCAATGATCTACATTTAAGTCTGAAGAAGGGTCTCGACCCGAAACGTCAACCATTCCTTCTCTCCAGTGGTGCTCATAAGGTCATACGATCATAAGTGTAGAATTTGGCCATTCGGCCCATCAAGTCTTCTCTGCCATTCAATCATGGCTGATCAATCTCTTAGGCGTGGCTTAATGGCCACAGGACTTACCATCGTCCGCCGGGGGCTTTAACATCAGAGCCCCAGTTGCCTCAACGTTGCGGTTGGACTGCTGGACCGCGGGTGTAGAACAAAGGGAAGAGATAAGACTTTGCCCTTCACACAGAGAGCGGTGAATCTCTGGAACTCTCTGCCACAGAAGGTAGTTGAGGCCAGTTCATTGGCTATATTTAAGAGGGAGTTAGATGTGGCCCTTGTGGCTAAAGGGATCAGGGGTATGGAGAGAAGGCAGGTACAGGATACTGAGTTGGATGATCAGCCATGATCATATTGAATGGCGGTGCAGGCTCGAAGGGCCGAATGGCCTACTCCTGCACCTATTTTCTATGTTTCTATGTTTCTATCACAGTGAGGAGGTGTTGGAGACTTACTGTGATGAATGTTTATGTAAACTGTGTTAAGTGTGGGTCTTGGGTTATTTTGTAATGTTAAAACTGTAGAAAATGCAATTTTGTTCAAACCAAGTTGTTTGAATGACAATAAAAGGCATTCTATGCTACTATATTCTATTCTATTCTTCCTTCTAACCCCATTCTCCTGCCTTCTCCCCATAACTCTTGACACCCTGTTGCCTCTATCCCGCAGAGTTACTCCAGCATTTTGTGTCTATCTGTATTCAAATCCAGGTTAGAGTGTGGGCCTTTTTGAGAACAAATGGTCCATTAACCATTGCCAGGTTCAGTTACAGTAGAAAGGATGTCTTTGAGGATTGGTAGTAGTTGATGAAGCTAGCAATGCAGATGCTGATCCCATCATTGAAATCATTTCAATATTTAATGTCGGACCATTTGACTAATTATTCCATTAGCCAAACTGAAACACTGCACTCAGGGGCTCTCTCTAAAGTTCTTCCAAACGTAATGCTCAACTAAGGCCTTGAAGGCACATCGGCTCCGCCCAACTAAATGGAAGGAAGCTTGTTGATGTGCTGAACTCTGTCTAACGGACTGTGTGAGCTGCATGCATTCCTTCAGTGTTGATGTAGACACACTTGTGCTTTGACTGTTCTTCCAGATGATCCAGCTGTGTAGTTCCATACTCGCTGATTCCTTGGCAGTAGATTATGGGGGGATGAAAAAGCAATCCAGTGGGTTTTTCTTCTTCACAGTGTAGTTATTGTTGTCTGGCAATTGAAGAAATATTGATTCCAAAAAGAATGATTGAACACTGGAAGTTTCTGTGTCACTTCAATGGCTGAAAGTTGTCGGCGCTACTGGGGGTGGTTTGGGTGGGAAGGGACGAATTAACCAGGGAGTTACGGAGGGAGCGGTAAGGATGTACTCCTGATCTCCCAACCAACCTCTTTGCCCCCCCTTGCAATTTTTTAATCTGCACTTTCTCTGCAGCAGTAACATTATATTCTCCCGCGATGTTTTCTTCTCTTTTTGCGCTATCTGGATTGTGCATGGTGACATGGTGGCGCAGCGGTAGAGTTGCTGCTTTACAGCGCTTGCAGCACCAGAGACCCGGGTTCCATCCCGACCATGGCCGCTGTCTGTATTGAGTTTGTACGTTCTCCCCGTGAGAAGAGTGGGTTTTCTCTGAGATCTTCGGTTTCCTCCCACGCTCTAAAGGTGTACAGGTTTGTAGGCTTGGTGTATGTGCAAATTGTTCCTGGTGTGTGTAGGATAGTGTAATTGTGCGAGGATCGCTGGTCGGTGTCAACATGGCGGGCCGAAGGGCCTGTTTCTGTGCTGTATCTCTAAACTAAATAAAACTAAACTAAAGGAACAAAAAAATCCACATGTGGTTCATCTTTATAGGCTGATCAGTATTGTTATTGGCTTATTACTGTAACTTGTACTGATATGTAGTTTAATACTTGGTTTCATGTACTATCCTGTCAAATCACACCACACTGGGATCGGATAGGTTTGGAGGGATATGGGCCAAATGCAGGCAGGTGGGACAAGTGTAGCTGCGACATGTTGGCAAGTGTGGGCAAGTTGGGCTGAACGGCCTGTTCCTACACTGTATTACTCTTTGACTCTCTGACTCTAACAATCCAGATAGTGCAAAAAAGAGAAAGAAAACAGAGCGCAGAATATAATGTTACTGCTGCAGAGAAAGTGCAGATTAAAAAATTGCAAGGGGGGCAATGAGGTTGGTTGGGAGATCAGGAGTACATCCTTACCGCTACCTCCGTAACTCCCTGGTTAATTCGTCCCTTCCCTCCCAAACCACCCCCTCTCCTGGCACTTTCCCTTGCAAATGCAGGAAATGCTACACTTGTCGCTTTACCTCCCTCCTTGACACCATCCAAGGACCCAATCAGTCTTTCCTGGTGCGGTGGAGGTTCACCTGCACCTCCTCCAACCTCATCTATTGCATCCGCTGCTCTAGATATCAGCTGCTCTACATCGGTGGGACCAAGCGCAGGCTTGGCGATCGCTTCGCCCAACACCTCCGCTCGGTTCGCAATAACCAACCTGATCTCCCGGTGGCCCAGAACTTCAACTCCCCCTCCCATTCCAAATCCGACCTTTCTGTCCTGGGCCTCCTCCATGGCCAGGGTGAAGGCCACCGTAAATTGGAGGAGCAGCACCTCATATTTTGCTTGGGCAGTTTACACCCCAGCGGTATGAACATTGACTTCTCCAATTTTAGGTAGTCCCTGCTTTCCTGTTCTATCCCCTCCCCCTTCCCAGCTCTCCTACAGCCCACTCTCTCCACCTCTTCCTTTCTTCTTCCCGCCCCTCCCCCCCCTCACCCCCACATCAGTTTGAATAAGTGTCTCGACCCGAAACATTATCTATTTCCTTCGCTCCATAGATGCTGCCTCACCCGCTGAGTTTCTCCAGCATTTTTGTCTACCTTCGGTTTTCCAGCATCTGCAGTTCCTTCTTAAACAATCCTTAGCTTACGAGGTAATTTCATGTGATAGGAGCACATGAAATTACCTCATTAGACTGTAGATGCTGATGTAGATTCAGAAACTGTCGATGCTGGTTTAAACTGAAGATAGACACAAAATGCTGGAGTAACTCAGCGGGACAATGCAGCATTTCTAGGATAGGAATGGGTGATATTTCGGGTCGAGACCTATCTTCAGACTCGACCTGAAACGTCACCCATTCCATCTATCCAGAGATTCTGCCTGTCCCACTGAATTACTCCTTAATTATGCTAGCTGCGTTCCCGAGGCAGTGTGACGTGTAGGTGGAGTCGACGGGAGGGGGAAGCCAATTTGTATGATGGACAGGGCTGCCTCTATGATGCTAATGGGCCGTGGGAAGCACTGTGTTGACTCATTTTGCTGCACTGTCACAGAGTTCCAGTTTCAGTTTTAGTTTTCGAGAGTTTTAGCATGGAGGCAGGCCCTTCGGCCCGTCGAGTCCGCACCGACCAGTGATCCCCGCACATTAACACTATCCTACACACACTGCGGACAATTTACACTTAGACCAAGCCGATTTACCTACAAACTTGTACGTCTTTGGAATGTGGGAGGAAGCCAAAGATCTCAGAGAAAACCCACGCAGTCACGGGGAGAACGTACAGACTCTGTACAGGCAGCACGCGTAGTCGGGATCGAACCCGTGTCTCCGGCGTTGCAACACCGTAAAGCGGCAACTCTACCGCTGCGCCACCGTGCCGCCTTATAAAGACACGGAGTCAAACAACATGGATACAGGCCCTTTTGCCGACCAAATCCACCAGCAACCCTCAAGCACCTTTAGGGTGGCGCAGTGGCGCAACGGTAACGCGTAACGCTACTGCCTTGCAACATAAGAGACGTGGGTCCTGACTACGGGTACTGCAGATGCTGGAACATTTAGAAACATAGAAACATAGAAACATAGAAACATAGAAATTAGGTGCAGGAGTAGGCCATTCGGCCCTTCGAGCCTGCACCGCCATTCAATATGATCATGGCTGATCATCCAACTCAGTATCCCGTACCTGCCTTCTCTCCATACCCCCTAATCCCCTTAGCCACAAGGGCCACATCTAACTCCCTCTTAAATATAGCCAATGAACTGGCCTCACACTACCCTCTAGTGTGGCAGAGAGTTCCAGAGATTCACAACATCTCTGTGTGGAAAAAAGTTCTTCTCATCTCGGTTGACACTAAGGATTTTTCCCCCTTATCCTTAAGCTGTGACCCCTTGTCCTGGACTTCCCTAACATCGGGAACAATCTTCCTAATGTGGCATCTAGCCTGTCCAACCCCTTAAGAATTTTGTAAGTTTCTATAAGATCCCCTCTCAATCTCCTAAATTCTAGAGAGTAAATAAACCAAGTCTATTCAGTCTTTCTTCATAAGACAGTCCTGACATCCCAGGAATCAGTCTGGTGAACAGTCTCTGCACTCCCTCTATGGCAATAATGTCCTTCCTCAGATTTGGAGACCAAAACTGTACGCAATACTCCAGGTGTGGTCTCACCAAGACCCCGTACAACTGCAGTAGAACCTCTCTGCTCCTATGCTCAAATCCAATTTCTGGCTCAATGCCAATTTTTATTTGACTGTGCTCCCTGGGATATTTTTGATTACTGAACTTACTTATTGCAACCTGGAAGAGGGCCATTTGGTCCATCGATTCCATGCCAGCTCCCAACAGATCAATCCCCTCAGTCCAATTCTCCCTCTTCTATTTCCCTGAATCCCTGCAACCTGTTCTCCCTCATATCCATCAATTCCATTTTGATTCTTTGTGCCCTCTAACCTCACCAGGGGGCCATTCATCCAAGTAGTCCATCTCTTAATCAATGGGTGACTTAACTCAACGGAGCAGTGAGAGGGTTGCTGCTTTACTGCGCCAGAGACCCGAGTTCGATCCTGAGTTCGATCCTGACTATGCATGGGTTTTCTCCGGGTGCTCCGGATTCCTCCCACATTCCAAGGATGTGCTGGTTTGTAAGCTCATTGACTTCTGTAAATTGTCCCTAGTGTGTAGGACAAATCTAGTGTACCTGTGATTGTTGGTTGGTGTGGACTCTGCAGGCTGAAGGGCCTACAGTATTTCAACGCTGTACCTCTAATACTAAAATAAAACATTCATTTACTGAATGCAGCTGAATTGTGACTTTTTTTACTTACAGTATACGCACATGGCTCTACAGAATTCTCACAGAACATATGCAATGATATCTCACCTGACAAATGGCTGTGGCATTCAAATAATCGAATTACTTGTGTAACACAAACAAGCAAAGCTGGGGATAGCTCTGCCATGGAGACTGGTGGGAAGGGGTTAATTTGAATATATTGGTGCATAGAGTCATAGTCATCGGCAGCACAATGGCATAACTGTTCAAGCTGATGCCTCACAGTGCCAGAGCTATGAGTTTGATCCTGACCACAGGTGCTGTCTGTTTGGAGTTTGCATGTTCTCTGCGCCACCTCGTGGGTTTCCTAGAACATCTCAAAGGCATGTGGGTTTGTAGCTTAATTGGCCTCTGTACGTTGCCCCCAGTAAGTAGGGAGTGGATGCAAAAATTATATAAGTAAGACCTAGTGTGCATGGGCGATCGATGGTCGCATGGACTCGGTGGGCTGCAGGTTCTATTTCAATGCTGTATCTATCATAATAATAATAATAATAATAATTTTATTTATAGAGCACTTTAAAAACAAACATAGCTGCAACAAAGTGCTGTACATCACTAATCATTGACAAAAAGTTAATACACACCAAAAATACCAATCAAAAGAAATAGTAGGAAAAGACACGTAAAATAAAGAAACATCAAAAACACCACAAACAGAAGCAAAGCCTCAGGCATGGTCAAAAGCCAGGGAGTACAAATGTGTTTTAACACTGGATTTGAAGATGGACAGTGAGGGGGCCTGTCTGATGTGCAACGGCAAGGTGTTCCAGAGTGCCGGAGCAGCAACAGAGAAGGCTCTATCCCCTCTGAGCCTCTGACTAGACCTCGGTACCTCCAGGAGCAGCTGACCGGGCAAGAGCGTATGGGCGGAGCAGCTCAGAGAGGTAAGGCAGATTCATGGTGCTATGCAGCATAGAACCAAGTCCTTTCACAGATACACATTATATGGGATGTGTAAGCTGTTAACTTGATGGGAAGAATAACCTTTAACACATTTTCTCGTGTTCCACAGTAGTGCAGCGATAGAGTTGCTGCCTTACGGCGCCAGAGACCCGGGTTCGATCCTGCCTATGGGTGCTGTCTGTATGGTGTTTGTACGCTCTCCCTGTGACTGCGTGGGTTTTCGCTATGGTTTCCTCCCACTTTCCAAAGCCTTGCAGGTTTGCACACCAGTTGGCTTTGGAAAAATGACCCCGAGTGTGTTGGATAGAATATGGGTGATCGCTGGTCGGTGCAGACTCAGTGGGCCAAAGGACCTGTTTTCCATCTCAAAACAAAACTGAACTAAGCTAAACTAAGCTATACTAAACTAAAATAAATGTTAATTAGGCCAATCTTTCTGGAGGGTGGTGTCATCCAGCTAATGTTTGGAGGGAAGCCTACTAAGTATATAAATAAGTTAAGAAGACTTTCAGATCACAAGCTAAAAGATCAAGGATTAAGGGGCTGTCCCATTGTTGTGACCTAATTGGCGAGTTTAGAAGAGTTTTGGAGAGTGAAAAAGTGTCATGTTGAAGACCTCCTTAGACCTCCTTCGACTATGTTGAAGACCAGCTTCGACTAACTTTTGAAAAATTGGATACCGAATAGTGGAGAGAAGACGACCTCCTTCAATCTCCTTCAACCTCCCTTCGACTATGTTGAAGACTATCTACAACTACCTTCGACTACTCGATTGCCTACAACTAACATGCCGACCTACTACGACCTACTTCGACTAGACCTACTTCGACTAAACCTACAAGTAAAAAAATATATATATTTTTTTCCATGGCGACCTTTTTTTACTCGTGGGCATTTTTCAACATGTTGAAAAATACGCCGCGACCTAGCTGAGGCCTCGAGCACTCGGGGACTACTCTCGAGCATGAAACAGAGTCACAAAGACCTCCGAGGACCTCATTTAGATTCAGATTCAGATTCAGATTCAATTTCAATTGTCATTGTCAGTGTACAGTACAGAGACAACGAAATGCATTTAGCATCTCCCTTGAAGAGCGACATAGCAAACGATTTGAATAAAATAAATAAATAAATAAATAAATAAATTAAAAAAAAAAAAAAAAAAAATAAACAAAATTAAAAATTATTAAAAAGAGGGGTGGGGGGTGGTGATTGGCAGTCACCGAGGTACGTTGTTGAGTAGAGTGACAGCCGCTGGAAAGAAGCTGTTCCTCGACCTGCTGGTTCGGCAACGGAGAGACCTGTAGCGTCTCCCGGATGGTAGGAGGGTAAACAGTCCATGGTTGGGGTGAGAGCAGTCCTTGGCGATGCTGAGCGCCCTCCGCAGACAGCGCTTGCTTGGCATCTCATGGCGTCTCATGACCTCATGGCGACCATGCTGCGAGTATGAGTCGAGGGGAAAATCTTCTAAACTTGCCAATTAGGTCGCCGCAGTGGGACTGCCCCTTAACTCCTGAAAATGGAATGAAAGCATTTGTAAATGGACCGAAACGGAGTGTATCCTCTGTCATGCTGTGTCGTTTTGCTGTTCAGTTCTAAAGCTGCTAAGAGTGCAGCTTTTCCACCTGTGCCAACTTAATCAAGCAGGGAAAACAACTGGCATTCCGTGACACTGTGACAGAGGTGACACACTGGTGCAGCGGTAGAGTTGCTGCCTAACAGCACCAGAGACCCGGGTTCGATCCTGACTGCTGTGTGGTGTCTGTATGGTTTTGTTTGTAAGTTCTCCCCGTGACCTGTGTGGGCTTTCCCCTGGGTGCTCCGGTTTCCTCCAACACTCCAAAGATGTACAGGTTTGGAGGTTAAATAGTCTTCAGTAAAGATTGTAAATTGTCCCTGGTGTGTGGAGGATACTGCTTGTGTACGGGGTGATCGCTGGTCGGTGCGGACTCGGTGGGCTGAATGGCCTGTTTCCGCACTGTATCTGTAAACTCGACTGAGGAAATCTTGAAAATACACCTGCAATCACAAAGCTACTTCAGTCGGTTCAGTAAACGGTGGTCTAATTGCTGTCACTGGAAATATCAGGTGGTTTCATGAACAACATGGAAGTAATGACAGTTTGTTGGAAGATTAATTGGCCCAGTTGATTTCTATCCGAGGATAATCCATCAATGTATTAAACAGCTTGAACATTTAGCGTGTGGAGGTGTTCAACATTTAAGATTGTACAAGGGGTACAATTATTGTACGATTACACCCACTCCACAGGTAACACTGTGCCGTTGCCTGCATGCTGCCGACAGCCTTTGCATTCAGTGACTTGGTTATTAGAGTCAAGATTCAAGAGTGTTTTATTGTCATGTGTCCCGGATAGAACAATGGAATTCTTACATAGAAACAGAAACATAGAAAATAGGTGCAGGAGTAGGCCATTCGGCCCTTCGAGCCTGCACCGCCATTCAATATGATCATGGCTGATCATCCAACTCAGTATCCTGTACCTGCCTTCTCTCTATACCCCCTGATCCCTTTAGCCACAAGGGCCACATCTAACTCCATCTTAACAATAGCCAATGAACTGGCCTCAACTACCTTCTGTGGCAGGGAAGTCCACAGATTCACCACTCTCTGTATGAAAAAAGTTTTCCTTTATCTCGGTCCTAAAAGATTTACCCCTTATCCTTAAACTGTGACCCCTTGTTCTGGACTTCCCCAACATCGGGGACAATCTTCCTGCGTCTAGCCTGTCCAACCCCTTAAGAATTTTGTACGTTTCTATAAGATCCCCCCTCAATCTTATAAATTCTAGCGAGTACAAGCCGAGTCTATCCAGTCTATCCAGACTGCTGCTGTCCTTTTATCAGTGCTCTATTGAGAGCATACTAACTTACTGTGTATGCGTGTGGTACACCAGCTGCACAGCGGCTCAGAGGAAAGCGCTCCAGAGGGCCATTGACAACGCCCAGAGGATTGTCGGCTGCCCTCTCCTTACCTTGGAGGACTTACACAGTTCCCGCTGCACCAAAAAATCCCAGAGCATCATAAAGGACATTTCCCACCCCGGACACTCCCTGTTTGAACTGTTGCCGTCAGGCAGACGGTACAGATCTACAAGGACAAGGACGAACAGACTAAAAAACAGTTTTTACCCCACTGCTATAAAAGCACTAAATGTAGCCGCCAAGGAACGCAGGGGCGATACATACTAAGGGACTGTGGTACACTGTGAAATCGACAGAAGGATGGAGGGTTGGGTGTTTATGCGTGCTATTTTCGTGATATTTATTTAGTTGTTTATCTTTTAATATTTTACCTTGTATGTATCGTTAGCTTTTAGAAATGTTTGAATGGTGCACTGACTGGCTGACATTTTTAAATTTCGTTGTACATGGTTCATGTTACAATGACAATAAAGAAACTATTCTATTCTATTCTTTCTTCATATGAAAGTCCTGACATCCCAGGACTCAGTCTGGTGAACTTTCTCTGCACTCCCTTACTTGCAGCAGCACAATACAATATGTAGACATAGTACACTGTAAACAATATAATAAACAAGAAAAGAAGTTCAGTGTGTGTATACATAGACATACTCACACAAACGCACACATAGTTGTCCTGGTCTCTCAAATTGCCCAGAATGCACAGCTCCATGTCATGCCTATCTGTCTGCATTTGCATTGTACAGAAGTTTTGCTTATCACAGGTCAGGTCGGGGGGAGTTCCCCAGCCACGGGTACCATGTAATCCCGTGCTACCTGCTCCACGGTCAGATGGTCGGCGATTAAACCGTCTCCCCCACCTGGTTTGCCAGGTGAGGAGGGGGCTGTAGACCCCCAGCAGGACCAAATACAAGACGTGTCAAAGGGCGGATGAGCTTCTAGCGAGCCAACGGCCATCCACACTTCAGTAGAAGTTGCGATCCCTGTCGTACATAGCATGGTAAGGAATGATGATAATGCACACACACACCAACATCCTATACTTCCAGCGGCGGAAGTCCGCAGGAACTGGAGGTACGTCCGTCACCGTTCCCATCGGAAACCAGCACCACAACGTTGCTAATGTTTTCAACGATGATGAATGATGAATTATCACAGAATGTCTTAAGAACCCATGTGCACAACAGAAACATAGAAAAGAAACATAGAAAATAGGTGCAGGTGGAGGCCATTCGGCCCTTCGAGCCAGCACCGCCATTCATTGTGATCATGGTTGATCGTCCCCTATCAATAACCCGTGCCTGCCTTCTCCCTTGACTCCACTAGCCCCTAGAGTTCTATCTAACTCTCTCTTAAATCCATCCAGTGACTTGCCCTCCACTGCCCTCTGTGGCAGGGAATTTTCATAAATTCACAACTCTCTGGGTGAAAAAGTTTTTTTCTTACCTCAGTCTTAAATGACCTCCCCTTTATTCTAAGACTGTGGCCCCCTGGTTCTGGACTCGCCCCACATTGGGAACATTTTTCCTGCATCTAGCTTGTCCAGACCTTTTATAATTTTATATGTTTTAATAGCGTTTGACTCCTAATATTTTCCCCTATTACCTACAAGATTTCAAGATTTAAACATCATCGTCATATTATAACTATATGTTCAAAAAATATCCATGTTTTGAGCATATCATTGCAATATATATAAATCCTCAATTTGTGTGGAAACAAGAAAATGGAGACCTGGTTTGACAAGGAAAGACACAACGGAGTGGAGGGGCAGGACACAACTTGGTTCCTGTACCTCTGCTCATAGGGTCATGGAGTCATAGGTTCACATGTTACAGGAGTAGAATTAGGCCATTCGGCCCATCGAGTCCACTCCGCCATTCAATCATGGCTGATCTCTGCAACCTAATCCCATTTTTCTGCCTTCTTCCCGTAACCCTTGACACCCATTCTAATGAAATACTTGTCCATCTCTGCCTTAATAATATCCACTGTCTTGGCCTCCACAGCCCTCCATGGCAATGGGTTCCACAGATTAACTACACTCTGACTAAAGAAGTTCCTCCTCACCTCCTTATTTAAACGAGCGCCCCTTTAATTCTGAGTCATACATACAGCATGGAAACAGGCCCTTCGGCCCAACTTGCCCACACCAACCAACACGTGCCATCTCCACTGGTCCTACCTGCCTGCATTTGACCCATATCCCTCAATCTCAAATCTGTCCTATCCATGTACCTACCTAAATGCTTCTAAAACACTGCGACAATACCTGCCTCTACTACCTCCTCCTGCAGCTCGTTCCATATGCCCAACATTCCTCTAGATTTCTTTCCCCCCCACCCCTGCAATCAGTCTGAAAACGGTTCCCAAACTGAAACGTCACCTATCCATATTCTCCAGGGGATGTTGCCTGACCTGCTGGACTACTCCAGCATTTTGTGTCCTTCCTTATTTCATGTGGACTTTGTTTAGCTATATTCAAACATGACAGTGTCCTGTACTATGGGCTTTGCTCCTTCACATTGACATTTGGTGAAGTGTTTCTGCCAGCATTGTGTATAATGAATATTGTGTTAAATAGAACACATTGACTCTGCTCAATTTGGACACCAGTGTGTTGACATCATGACAGCAACACATTACCCTCAATTGTCACTACCCAATGTTTCATTTCGAACTCTGCTATGTTTATAGCCTTGTACCTTGGTGACAAGGGTAAATGAGAATGCCTTCATTAATTATTGGAAATCTAATTACATTTTTCTTCAATAGCAATGAAAGAAGAAAAAAACTCCTTCCAGTTAAACCAAGGGTGGTTCATCCCTTTAACATCTAATGCAAAAGCACAGTGAAGAACTAATTAAACATTTTTAAAAATTCAGACGACTGTGCGAAACATCAACAAATAACTGATCTCACGTCACCTTGAGCCCAAGTTTCATGACTTCCTGGACTTTAGTGGCATAGCTCGGTGGAAGAATCAAGCACAGACCTGTTGCGATCTACTAGATGGGAATTTAGCTTGGACGGTTAGTGTTGAGGTACAGAATGGAAACGGGTCCTTTGGCCATCGAGACTACAGTGACCATCCATCGCCAATTCAATGAAGCTCTGTTATCCCACACTCTCTCATCCATTCGCTGCGCTTTGGGGCAATTTACAGAGGCTAATTAACTTACAAACCCACACGTCTCTGGGATGTTGGTGGAAACCGGAGCACCTGCAGGAAACCCATATGATGACAAGGAGAACGTGCAAACTCCACACAGAGTTTGCCTGGAAACCAAAGCTTCACCCTGGTGCATTTTGTAGGTGTAATTACTCAAGCAATAGATGTTTAAGAATAATTAGGAATTGGAGCACTGGGCAGTTTAGTTTAGTTTAGTTTAGTTTAGTTTAGAGATACAGCGCGGAAACAGGCCCTTTGGCCCACCGAGTCCGCACCAACCAGCGATCCCTGCACACTAACACTATCCTAGATACACTGGTGACAATTTATGTATACAAAGTCAATTAACCTACGAACCTGTACGTCTATGGAGTTTGTATTTCAAATAAAAATTGCAACATGTACAACCCATAGGTTATAACACAGGCACCGTCTATTGGTCAGGATCCAAGATGGCGCCCAAGCCAGCCAGCTCTACATAGGAGGACCTCTTGTAGTATCTAATTGTAATATCGAATGTTGTGAGCAAGTTTGGGCACAATATCTGAGGAAGGATGTGCTGGCTTTGGAGAGCACAAGAATAATCCCAGGAATGAGTAGGTTAACATATGATGAGCGTTTGACAGCACTGGGCCTATATTCGCTGGAGTTTCGAAGAATGAGGGGGGACCTCATTGAAATATAAAGAACAGTGAAAGGCCTGGATAGAGTGGACGAGGAGAGGATTCCACTAGTGGGAGAGTCTAGGACTGGAAGTCTTAGCCTCAGAATTAAAAGATGTTCTTTTAGGAAGGAGATGAGGAGGAATTTCTTTAGTCAGGCGGTGGAAAATCTGTGGAATCCTTTGCCACAGAAGGCTGTGGAGGCCAAGTCGGTGGAGATGGATAGATTCTTAATTCTATATTTCCTTGATGGTTGCCCGCTTTGATCAGTTGTTTTCACACCTTGCTCTTCCACCTCTCGCGTATCCCTCCCCCCCCCCCCCCCCCCCCCCCCCCCCGCCTGTCAGTCTGAAGAAGGGTATCTAACCAAAGCATCATCCATTCTTTCTCTCCAGAGATACAGCCTGAGTTACTCCAGCATTTTGTGTCAACCTGTGACACTTTTTTTTTTATCCTAGCAGGAAATATATTTGTAAAGAGACAATAACAATACAGTGAACATTTACATTTGGAGTCTTTGGAAATTGAGGAAGACTCATATTTCAGTTACCAATCACAAGTTTTTTTTAAATCTGGTCTCCGGACCTGTTCCAAATTTCATTCACTGCAGTTGTTTCGGCTTTGAAACCCTATGTGAAAAGGCCAGCCACTTTGAACAATTGCGGATGTGGTAACTTATCCAGCGTATATCTTTAGTTTAGTATTCGGCCCTTTTCACATCTTTCAACTTTATGCCCTTCCATATCTCTAGTATCCCTCTCCCCTGACTCTCAGTCTGAGAAAGGGTCTCAACCCGAAACGTCACCCATTCCTTCACTGCAGTTGTGCCGAGTTACTCCAGCATTTTGTGTGTATCTCAAGTATTCTGAAGACAGACACAAACTGCTGGAGTAACTCAGCGGGACAGGCAGCATCTCCGGATAGAAGGATTGGGTGACGTTTCGGGCCGAGACCCTTCTTCATTGAAAACTAAATTGCCAAGAATTCCCGGGATCTTTCTCCAGGGATTGTGACTGTTGTGTGGGTGGGAATTGGAATTGAGAGACCAATGGTTGAAAGGGAAGTATTTCTGCAGTTTCAGACAAGGGGCACTGGATGGCGTGGGGAAAAAAAACGTCATACCGACAACTTCATGTGCAGCGGTAGAGTTGCTGCCTAACAGTGCCAGAGACCCGGGTTCGATCCTGACCTCAGGTGCTGTCTGCTTGGAGTTTGTACGTTCTCCCTGTGGCCTGTGCGGGTTTTCTTTGGATGCCCTGGTTTCCTCCCACGTGCAGGTTTGTAGGTTAATTGGCTTCTGTAAATTGTCCCCAGTGTGTAGGATAGAACTAGTGTACGGTTGGTCGGTGTGGACTTGGTGGGCTGAAGGGCCGGTTTCCACGCTATATCCCTAAAACTAAATATTGGGGCTTGGAAAGATGCTGTCTCGAGTTTGGGAAATTGGGACTTAGGTATGAGTCGCTGAAGGGTAGGTTTAGAATCATTCCATCTCCCTACACAGATTTTTCTGCTACTCCCTCTATTCTTTGACAGTCGGATCTTGTTGTATTAATTTTCAAGAGGAGATTGTTTCCCCTAGCTATAAAAGTCTGAAAATCTTTTATATCTCTATGATGTCAGTCACAACCTTGGGCCATCCATGTGTATTACAGACAACAAGGTACTCTGGAAATAGAAACATAAATGTCAGAAATACGGTGTAGGAATGAACTGCAGATGCTGGTTCAAACAGCACACAAAAGCTGGAAAATCTGTACAGAGAAGATTTACGAAGATGTTGCCAGGACTGGAGGGTGTGAGCTTTAGGGAGAGGTTCAGTAGGCTGGGACTTCATTCCTTGGAGCGCAGGAGGATGAGGGGTGATCTTATTGAGGTGTGAGGAATAGATCAGGTAGATGCACAGAGTCCCTTGCCCAGAGTAGGTGATTCGATGACCAGAAGACTTAGGTTTATGATAAACAGGAAAAGATTTCATAGGGATCTGAGGGGTGACCTTTTCACCCAGAAGGTGGTGGGTGTATGGAACGAGCTGCCAGAGGAGGTAGTTGAGGTCTGAGATTGTCCCAACGTTTAAGAAATAATTGGACAGGTACATGGATAGGACAGGTTTGGAGGAATATGGACCAAACGCAGGCAGGTGTAGCTGGTACACATCGGCCGATGTCGGCAAGTTGGGCCGAAGGGCCAGTTTCCACGTTGTGTTACTCTATGACTATGACAAAATGCTGGAGTAACTCAGTGGGCTAGCCAGCATCTCTTGAGAAAAAGAATGTGACGTTTCGGGTCAAGACTCTTCTTCAAACTGAGAGTCAAGGGAGAGTGTATGTAACTCGACGTATGAAAAGGTGCAAATCAAATCAGAGCCAGCAACGATGACCAAGGAAAGGTGGAACTCATACTTGTGTCCATTGTTGTGTGTGGAAGAGGTGATAAGGAAGGGATACAAACAGTGAAACTAGCAGGATGACTCGGGTGGAGGAGGGGACTGAGAGCGAGGGAATGCAAGGGTTACTTGAAATTAGAGAAATCAATATTCAGCAGGTCAGGCAGCATCTGGAGAGTTGAGAGAAACAAGTTTACCATTTCAGGTTGTGTTAGATATTCACTCACCCACAGTGTTTTGTTGTTTCTTTTAAGAAACGTAGGAATCGTGACAATCAAATACGGTTACAGACAAGTATGCTGAGCGCCCTCCGCAGACAGCGCTTGCTTTGGACAGACTCAATGAAGGGGAGCGAGGAACCGGTGATGCCCAACGCATCACCGGTTCCTCGCTCCCCTCCATTGAGTCTGTCCAAAGCAAGCGCTGTCTGCGGAGGGCGCTCAGCATCGCCAAGGACTGCTCTCACCCCAACCATGGACTGTTTACCCTCCTACCATCCGGGAGGCGCTACAGGTCTCTCCATTGCCGAACCAGCAGGTCGAGGAACAGCTTCTTTCCGGCGGCTGTCACTCTACTCAACAACGTACCTCGGTGACTGCCAATCACCACCCCCTTATTTTTTTTTTATTCAAATCGTTTGCTATGTCGCTCTTCCAGGGAGATGCTAAATGCATTTCGTTGTTTCTGTACTGTACACTGACAATGACAATTAAAATTGAATCTGAATCTGAATCTGAATCTGACAAGGCTGGTAAACATTAGTTGCTCAACTCCAATACTCACCCGCACAACAGTCACAATCCCTTAAAAATCCCCCGGAGAATGATCCTAGGAATTCTTGGATAGTGATCAGATAGTCTGGTTTGCGAGCTGGGTAAGTTAAGGGCCTGTCCCACTGTACGAGGTAATTCAAGAGTCTCCCGAGTTTCCCCTGATTCGAACTCGGAGAATTACGGTAATAGCCGCTCGTAGGTACTCGGGGCTCTCGTGGACATTTTTCACAGTGCTGAAAAATACTTCACAAGTTACCGTGTTTCCCGAGTACCTGCCGTTAGCGTTACGAGCCGCTACGGGACATCCACGAGCTCCGACGTAGCCGCTACGTACATTCTACGTACTTACCACGAGTTTGATTTTTTTTTAAACTCGTTAGAGCTCTTGAATTACCTCGTACAATGGGACAGGCCCTTTACGCTCTTTGTAAAATATAACCATATAACCATATAACAATTACAGCACGGAAACAGGCCATCTCGGCCCTACAAGTCCATGCCGAACAAATTTTTTTTCCCCTTAGTCCCACCTGCCTGCACTCATACCATAACCCTCCATTCCCTTCTCATCCATATGCCTATCCAATTTATTTTTAAATGATACCAATGAACCTGCCTCCACCACTTCCACTGGGAGCTCATTCCACACCGCCACCACTCTCTGCGTAAAGAAGTCCCCCCTCATATTACCCCTAAACTTCTGCCCCTTAATTCTGAAGTCATGTCCTCTTGTTTGAATATCTTTTGTTCAGGAAAACAGAAAGCATTTCCCTGCTCTTCTTTAAAGAGAGTTGTGGGTTGCTTGATGCCCACTAGAGTGAGTGTACATAGTTCATGTAAAGTGAAGTACCCCCAATGTTGGAGCACCAGATTAGTACAGCGTCAGGCTAGATCTCTTCCTCTAAATCTCTGACGTGGACCTTGAACTGCCCCCCCCCCCCATCCCACCCCCTCCCCTCCTACAGGGAACCTCAGTAGTGATTCCGCCTGGTCTTCCCTCGTTACCCCGATTACCCCCCACCCATACTATAATCCTCATAACCCCCCCCCCCCCCACCTCTCTAAACCTCCACAACCCCCGTGCAGGACTTCATCTTAACCTCCTCTGACCCTCAACCTAAGATCATAAGAACACTTGATAGGAGCAGAATTCGGCCATTCGGCCCATCAAGTCTTCTCCGCATGGGGGAAACACTTCCCCCTGTCAGGTACAGAATGGTCTGTCCTCAACTGGGGCCTCGCCTTTATTTCCCTCCTCCCCCACCTCAATGAGTTCCGGGGTCCTCCATGACCGAGAGCTTAATATTAAAAAAAAAGGTTTGGACACGACCCGAAACGTCACCCATTCCTTCTCTCCTGAGTTGCTGCCTGGCCTGCTGAGTTGCTCCGGCATTTTGTGTCTACCTAGGGTTTCCCTCTCCCCTGACTCTCAGTCTGATGATGGGTCTGAACCCAAAACGTCATCTATTCCTTCTCTCCAGAGATGCTGGCTGACCCGCTGAGTTACTCCGGCCCTTTTATGTCTGTCCTTGGATCTTGAACTTGCACCCTCTGGCTCAGGAAGCTGCCAGCTTGCTATCCAGCAAGGCCGTGCATTCCTTTGCGAGTATTTAATGTAGCGTCACATTAAATGGGCGTGCACATCAGCAAAGAACAATTCAGAAATGTAAAACCCTCAGAAAGGTGAATAAATGGAACCTCAACAAAGCCAGCTATTTACCTAACCTGGGAAACACCATTTGCCGCTCGGAGTATTTGAACGGGTGGACTGCAGCAGCAGATAAAAACAATTTGATTAATTCCCTTGAATCAGGAAACTGTGCTGTGGCTTGATCTATCTTTATTTGTGTTATCATTGGTTCTGTCACCTGGGATTGTCCAGATATGAAGAGGAAATTTTAGCCGTAGTGCTTTTAGATTATATTACTTATCCCTGCACTCCATCACCTTCAATGCCTTTGCCGTTCCTTGTTCCTCAGAGTACGTTGGCAGAGTTACTAGGAAGCATTGAATGCTCTTGGGTATGGATAAGTAATGAGAACATGGGCAGACATAAGTGTTTCAGGTCCTTCCCTATAGTACTCTTCTCATGTAATTAATTAACAGCTGGGGAAGAGTGAGATTGGCAGAAGGACTGTTTAATCCTAGATTACGTTATTCAGAGTTGGGGGCGGGGGGGGAGGGAAATAAAAAAGTTGTCATGGCAACCGAGATTGTCTCCACAGATGAACACAGGGTTTATTTTAGAGAGACAGCACGGATACAGGCCCTTCGGCCCACCATGTCCGCACTAACCTGTGATTCCCCCACACTAACTGTATCCGACCCACAGGATGAAGGTGAAGAAGAAAAGATTTAGTACGAATCGGACCAGTAACTTTTTCGCACCAACATAGAAACATAGAAAATAGGTGCAGGAGTAGGCCACTCAGCCCTTCGAGCCTGCACCGCCATTCAATATGATCATGGCTGATCATCCAACTCAGTATCCCGTACCTGCCTTCTCTCCATACCCCCTGATCCCTTTATCCACAAGGGCCACATCTAACTCCCTCTTAAATATAGCCAATGAACTGGCCTCAACTACCTTCTGTGGCAGAGAATTCCAGAGATTCACCACTCTCCGTGTGAAAGGCAAAGTCTTATCCCTTCCCTTTGTTCTACACCCGCGGTACAGCAGTCCAACCGCAACGTTGAGGCAACTGGGGCTCTGATGTTAAAGCCCCCGGTGAAAAATGTTTTTCTCATCTCGGTCCTAAAAGATTTCCCCCTTATCCTTAAACTGTGACCCCTTGTCCTGGACTCCCCCAGGACTAGGTGTCCTGGGTGGTGGGTGTATGGAACAAGGGTGGCGGGTGTATGGAACAAGCTGCTAGAGGGGGTAGTTGAGGCAGGGACTATCCCCAACATTTAAGAAACAATTAGACAGGCACAAAGATAGGACAGGTTTGGCGGGATATGGACCAAATGTAGGCAGAGGGGATTAGTGTAGCTGGTACATGTTGGCCGGTGTAGGCAAGTTGGGCCGAAGGGCCAGTTTCCACACTGTATCACTCTATAATTCGATGACTTTTGAATTCTTGTCAACCTGCTCCATGTAAAACCCAGTCAGAGGGTAGAGCGAGGAAGAAGGAGAGAGGGGAAGGAGAGAGAGGGAGGAGAGAGAGAAAGGAGGAGAGCTATGAAGGAGAGAGAGAGTTCAAGTTCAAGTTCTTCGAGTGAGTTTATTGCCATGTGTCCCTGTATAGGACAATGGAATTCTTTCTTTGCTTCAGCATGCAGAACATAGTAGGCAATTACTACAATCAGTGTGTCCATATACCATAATATAAATATATACACACATGAATAAATAAACTGATAAAGTGCAAATAACAGATAATGGGTTATTAATAATCAGAGTTTTGTCCGAGCCAGGTTTAATAGCCTGATGGCTGTGGGGAAGTAACTATTCCTGAACCTGGTTGTTGCAGTCTTCAGGCTCTTGTACCTTCTACCTGAAGGTAGCAGGGATATGAGTGTGTGGCCAGGATGGTGTGGGTCTTTGATGACTTTCATAGCAAAATGATTTGAGTATAGGAGCAGGGAGGTTCTACTGCAGTTGTACAGGGTCTTGGTGAGACCACACCTGGAGTATTGCGTACAGTTTTGGTCTCCTAATCTGAGGAAATACATTCTTGCCATAGAGGGAGTACAGAGAAGGTTCACCAGACTGATTCCTGGGATGTCAGGACTTTCATATCAAGAAAGACTGGATAGACTCGGCTTGTACTCGCTAGAATTTAGAAGATTGAGGGGGGATCTTATAGAAACTTACAAAATTCTTAAGGGGTTGGACAGGCTTGATGCAGGAAGATTGTTCCCGATGTTGGGGAAGTCCAGAACAAGGGGTCACAGTTTAAAGATAAGCGGGAAATCATTTAGGACCGAGATGAGGAAAACCTTTTTCACACAGAGAGTGGTGAATCTCTGGAATTCTCTGCCGCAGAAGGTAGTTGAGGCCAGTTCATTGGCTATATTTAAGAGGGAGTTAGATATGGCCCTTGTGGCTAAAGGGATCAGGGGGTATGGAGAGAAGGCAGGTACAGGATACTGAGTTGGATGATCAACCATGATCATGTTGAATGGCGGTGCAGGCCCGAAGGGCTGAATGGCCTACTCCTGCACCTATTTTCTATGTTTCTATGTTTCTATGATACTGCCAGACTTTTTGAGGCAGCGACTGCGATAAATCCCCTCGATGGAAGGAAGGTCAGAGCCGATGATGGACTGGGCAGGAAGGTGAGAGAGAGGAAGTGAGGCAAAGTGAGACGTCTCCCTGCTAGCTGTGTTCCCCTGTTGCAGGTTTGAGGAAGACTGAGCCACTGGGACAAAACCGAGACCACCAGCTCCAGTGTTTTGTCTAGACTGGATTGCCGGGAAGTAACCCTAGACTGAGGCTTAGACTGAGTGGTCAGGACAAACCTGAGACGCCAGAATCTCTTCCTGCCCGCAGACAAGGAAGAGATTTTTTTTTTTTTTGTTCTTATTGATTGATTGTGTTGTGATGTGTTTAACATGTTTATTTAACATCAACCTGCCAAAGGGACTAATGATGGAAATTAGCTACACGCTATAATCTTGCATATTTAGATGTAAATGTTTATCAATATGCACTGTCCCTGTTTAATTTAAAAAAAAAATGTTTTTAAATGAGGAACTGAGCCCACACACACACTGAGTCAAAGAGTGGCCACCAGGATAATCCAGAGACTACTCATGTTGCTACTTCAAGCCCAAAGCTGGGCCGTCGGGAAGAAACCTGAGACCACCAAACGCCTCCTCTTGAGGCTTCTCCTTTGAAGACCAGGACTAAGCTGCCGGGACAAGTTTAAGATCGGCAGAGCCTCCTCTCGAGGCAAGGGTGAACTGCAGGAAGAAGCACCAGACTGCCACGCCTCCTTCTCAGCCCTTTCATCTCAACATGCAGATTCATTATCTTACTAAACCTCAGATAGATGTAGGTTTAGATTTATTGTTGCCACTTGTGCGGAGGTAGAATTAATCAAATAATATAATTCTGGAATCTATCTGGACTCTTGTCTAACGAGGAAAAAATCCAGAGTACAGAATAGAGTTCTCAGCTTTATAGTGCACCAGTTCCAGAGTCAAAGCCCAATGTCTACAATGAGATTCAGACTGTAGATAGACACAACATTTTGGAGTTACTCAGCAGGTCAGCCTGCATCTCTGGAGAAAAGGAATAGGTGATGTTTGGGGTCAGAACACTGATGAAGGGTCTCGACCCAAAATGTAGCGAGTCCAAACTTTGTGATCAAACGGTTACTTTACTCGGTGAGATAAGTTTGACATACATGTGGGACTCTCTAACATATTGAGTCATTGCTGCTGCTGAGCGAGGGTGTTGACTTGAGCTCAACTGTCTGTTGACTGGTGATCTCAAAGTAAGATCTACTGATGTAGCAGGACACTCCCCTTTACCCATGGTGTTCAGGAACAGTCCTCGTATCCACTGACGAAGGTTCGACATTAAGTGGTCAGACCATCAGGTGACGCCACACCTATTTCTTTTCTCCAGATATGCTGCCCAACCCGCTGAGTTACTCCAGTGTCTACCTTCGGTGTAAACCAGTATCTTCCTACACATTTTGTCCGCTCCCTATTGTCAAGTTTTTCACTGAGGATGGACACAAAATGCTGGAGTAACTCAGTAGGATAGACAGCATCTCTGGAGAGAAGGAATGGGTGACGTTTCGGATCGAGACCCTTCTTCAGATACTGAGGATGCACTTGTATGTACACGATATGTTATGCTACAGTTGTAAAAGACATCGGTGATGCCACATTTGGAATATTGTTTTCAGTTTTGGTCATTCTGCTATAGGAAAGACATTGTTAAGCCGGAAAGAATGCAGAGAAGATTTACAACGATGTTGCCAGGGCTTACAATACAATATTTATTCATTGTCATTTGAACCTCAAATGAGGCTCAAACAAAACTCTGTTTCTACAGCCATACATACAAAACAATTTCTACAAGACACACAAACAATTTAATTCACACAAACATCCATCACAGTGAATCTCCTGCTCACTGTGATGGAAGGCAAAGTCTTTTCTCTCCTCTGTGTTCCATTCTTCTCCCGATGTTAAAGCCCCTGGCGGGCGATGGTAAGTCCCACAGCCGTTATGGCCGCGCCGGGCGATGTAGGGCCCCGCTCCAGGTCTTAATGTCTCAATGTGGGAGCCCCCGGCAGGCGTTGGCATGTCCCGTGGCCGTTAAAGCCGCGCTGGGTGATGTAAGGCCCCGCTCCGGGTCGTTCCAACCCCGCGACACGAGCGGGAGAAGTTACGTTGCGGGAGCTCCGAAAAGCGGTCTCCCACCCGGACCCGCGAGCTCCCGATGTCACCGTCCACCGGACCTGTGGCTGGAGCCTCCGAGCTCCGGAGTCGGGTCGCAGCCGCAGCAGTGAGCCACCACTGCTCCCCACGCTCCGAGTCTGACCAGCCCCACGATGGCGAGTCTGCAGGCTCCGCGACTGGAGCCCCCAGGTCGTTCCGGTTGGAGGCTGCTCCACGGTGCTAGGCCCCAACGACAACGGAGACCCGACAGGAAAAAGGTCGGGTCTCCCGTGCATGGAAGAGATTTAAAAGTCCCCCCCTCCCCCCTCCGCATATACACAGCCAAAAACAACATAAAAATAATACAACAAACTACATTCAACTGGACAAATAATTAAAAATTAAAAAAAAGACAGATAGGCTGCAGGGGCTTGACCTATAAGGAAACGTTGGACAGGCTAGGACTTGCAGTACAGAGGATGAGGGATGATCTTACAGAGGTGTATACGATCATGAGAGGAATAGATAGGATAGTATGCACACTCTTTTACCCAGACTATGGGAATCAAGAACCAGAGGACATTGTGGTTGAGGTGACGGGGGAATAATTTAAAAGGAACCTGCAAAGCTGATCACATTTAAATTCCTGTACACATTCCTGATTTGAACTGTTTCATGCAGTAATGATTCGCTTCATGGCCACCACTCTTAAAGCAAAGAGGGTTTACCTTAAATCCCCTATTGATTTTGTTAGTCACTATCTGCTGTTCATGACCGGCAGCATTGGGCTCTCCCGTGTTTGGACACTTGCTCTCTATTCTACCGTTCCAATATATTTACTCATGTCCTCCTCTAATCCCTGTGCACTTGGTGGATGCGGTATCTGATTCATGTCACAATCCCAGGGGCATAACAGGACTCCTGAGCTGGAAGGCTGTAAGCATTGCAAAATAACCTCTCAGCCTTTCAAGCAGAAACTCCCAAGTAGAGGGCGAGAGTTGAGCTGTCAGGCTAACAAAAGACTCATCAGGGGCTTCTTTAATAACCTGTGGGATGTCGAGGCAGCCCTCTGTTATTTCCGAGGTGATTATAGCTCGGCCCAGCTCTGCGGAGAAGGATGGAGGGCTCATCAAAGGAACCCAGCTGCATGCCGAGAAGAAAGATGCACATTGATTTTGGAGAACCGACAGAGTTTCCACTGTTCAAATCAATTGCACTTGTAATTCATCTGCCTCTTCGGGCCTTGAGTGGGTATTCGACGTTAGCTACCATTACACCATCGCAGGAATGGATGCTGCACCTGCCTCCATCTTACCGTGTTCAATTAATGGGGGCAAAAAATGAATCACGAGAGGACTGATGCTATTGTGGGTTAGAATAGACACAGAGTTATATATCATGGAAGCAGGCCTTCCGGCCCAACTTGCCAATGTCAACCAAGATGCACGGTGGCGCAGCGGTAGAGTTGCTGCCTTAAAGCACCGGAGACCAGAGTTCCATCCTTACTGCGGGTGCTGTCTGTACGAAGTTTGTACTTTCGCTCCGTGACCTGCGTGGGTTTTCTCAGGGAGCTCCGGTTTCCTCCCACACTCCAAAGACATACAGGTTTGTAGGCTAATTGGCTTGGTAACATTGTAAATTATCCCGTGTTTGTGTGTAGGATAGTGTGTGGAGATTGCTGGTCGGTGTGACTTGGTGGGCCGAAGGGCCTGTTTACATGCTGTACCTCTAAACTAAACTAATCTACACTAGTCCCACCTGCAAACGTTTTGTCCATATCTCTCTAAACCTTCCCTATCCATGTACCTGTCCAAATGTCTCCTAAATGTTGTTATAGCATCTGCCTTAACTACCTCTTTTAGCAGCTCGTTCCATACACTCACCACTCTTCATCTGTGCAAAAGTTGCCCCTCAGGTTCCTATTAAATCTTTGCCCTCTTGCTTTTAACCTATGTTCTCTGGTTCTTGATTCCCCTACTTTGGGTTTAAAAAAAAAACTGTGCATCTACCCTATCTCTTAGAAACATAGAAAATGGGTGCAGGAGTAGGCCATTTGGCCCTTCGAGCCTGCACTACCATTCAATATGATCATGGCTGCCAGTACCCCGTTCTGGCTTTTCCCCCATATCCCTTGAACTTCCCCTCATGAACTTATTCACCTTCATAAGATCAGCCCAAATCCTCCTGCAATGCAATGCTAGCCCTTGCCTGTGCAACACCTCCCTATAGCTTTGGCCCTGACAACACTGTTGTAAAATGTTCTCTCTCCACTCTTAACAATATTTTTCCTATTGCAAGGTGACCAAAACTGAACACAATACTCCAAATGCGGCCTCACCAATGTTGTGTACAACTGCAATGTAACGTCCCAACTTCCAACTCAATATAGACACAAAAAGCTGGAGTAACTCAATGGGTCAGGCAGCATCCCTGGAGAAAAGGAATAGATTACTTTTCGGCTTGTGACTCTTGACCCGAAACGTCACCTATTCCTTTTCTCCAAAGATGATGACTGACCCGCTGAGTTAGTCCATCTTTTTGTGTCTGCCTTCGGTTTAAACCAACATCTGAAGTTCCTTCCTACACATTCTATACTCAATAGCCTGATAGATGAAGCCCTATATAACAAAAGACTCTTGGCCATTCTATCTATTTGTGATGCCACTTTCAAAGACTATGTACCTGCACTCCTAGATCTCTCCGCTTTGCAACATAGTTAGGGTGGCACAGTGGTGTAGTGGTAGAGTTGCTGCCTTACAGCGTTTGCAGCGCCGGAGACACGGGTTCGATCCCGACTATGGGTGCTGTCTATACGGAGTTTGTACGTTCTCCCCGTGACCGCGTTGGTTTCCTCTGAGATCTTCAGTTTCCTTCCACTCTCCAAAGGTTTGAAGGTTAATTGGCTTGGCCAGAACCAGGGGCCACAGTCTTAGAATAAAGGGGAGGCCATTTAAGACTGAGGTGAGAAAAAAACGTTTTCACCCAGAGAGTTGTGGATTTGTGGAATTCCCTGCCACAGAGGGCAGTGGAGGCCAAGTCACTGGATGGATTTAAGAGAGAGTTAGATGGAGCTCTAGGGGCTAGTGGAATCAAGGGATATGGGGAGAAGGCAGGCACGGGTTATTGATTGGGGACGATCACAATGATCAAAGGTGCTGGCTCGAAGGGCCGAATGGCCTCCTCCTGCACCTATTTTCAATGTTTCTCTCTTTCTATGGTATATTAAAAAATGTACAAATTGTCCCTAGTGTATATGGGATAGTGTTAATATGTGGGGATCGCTGGTCGGTGCGGACTCGTTGGGCCAAAGAGCTTTTTTTCTGTGCTGTAACAAACCTAAAAAAAATTAAATTCCCCAGGCCCTGCCTAGCACCTTAGACTATAGGCTCCATATCAATATAACTCCTTGACTTAATACTCAGTTTCCTTATGTGTTTAGGCAATGGTCGGGTGGCTAACATTTATTGCTCATCCCTCACCTTCCTTTATCTGATTACCTTGCTAAGACACCATAGACTCATTCACATTTCCGTAGGTCTAGATTACCATAGGCAAAATTGTGCAACACTGCATATGTTCTTCCCTAATGGACATAAGTTAAACATGTAGTTTTTTCCACCAATCCAATTGACTTCACATTCAGCGTTATTACGGAGATCAACATTTATATAGAATTATTTGTAACTGGATATAAATTCCCTAGCTACCATGATGGGATTTGAACTAATCCATTAGCCCCTGACTCTGGATTGCTAGTTCATTAACCTCTAAGTTATTATTCCGTCTATATCTCTCGTTTCCCTTTTCCCTGACTCTCAGTGTGAAGAAGTGTCTCGACCCGAAATGTCACCTATTCCATTTTCTCCAGAAATGTTGTCTGACCCGCTCGCTGAGTTACTACAGAAATTTGTGCCAATCCAATGTTATTGTACCAGTCTGACGAAGGGGCTTGTCCTGAAACGTCAGTTATTAATTTTATCCAGAGATGCAGACTGACTCGCTGAGTAACTCCAGCATTTTCTGTCTATCTGCGGTGTTAACCAGCATCTGTAGTTCCTTCCTACACATGTTATTGCACCCATTGCCATGAAAAGAACTGAATATGAGCTGGTATTTCACGGTATGCTGATGTGAAATTGAGCTGAATTGCCACTCAGAATATCTGTAGATCGATGATAGGTAGTGAAACATCTTATTCAAATGGATTAATATTATTCACTTATCGCAAGTATTGGTTCTAAAGCTTTTCCCTCTCTTTCCTGTGGGAGAAAAACCTAGCTGGTATTTGGCTGCTGTCCACATTGGTGGTGCTGAATTCTATATTGTAGACTGGAGCAATGCAGCATTCTGGAAATTAGCCTGGAGGCTATGTTTTTTAGCTTAGTTTAGAGATACAGCACGGAAACAGGACCTTTGGCCCGCCGAGTCCGCGCTGACCAGCAATCCACGCACACTAACGCTATCCTGCACTCACTAAGGACAATTTACAATTATACCAAGCCAATTAACCTGCAAACTTGTACGTCTTTGGAGTGCGGGAAGAAACCAGAGAAAACCAACGCAGGTCATGTACAAACTCCGTGCAGGAAAGCACCCATAGTTTCTGGCGCGAGAAGGCAGCAAACCTACCACTGCACCAATGTGCTGCCCCTACTATGCAGTTCTGCTTTTGGAATGTGGGCCTCGATGAAAGAAAATCTTCTACTCGTTTTTCAGCAACAGTGCTTCAGAAGGTATATTGCTTATTGCTTATGGTCCTCATGCATAATGGATGCAAGGAAAGATGTTTCATTTGAGACATTGGAGGCTTTGAACTCCAGTGTCAATGGTCTCCTTGTCTCTCAGCCACCCACCACTAGGTACATCTGCACTCAGCCAAACATTAGGTGGGCTTATGGACTTGCACAACACTGATGTAACCAGCAGTTATCAGGCAACTGAACCATTAGTCATAAGGTCATAAATAAGAGGAGCAGAATTAGGCCATTCAGCTCATCAAGTCAACACCGCCATTCAATCATGGCTGATCTATATATCCCTCCTAACCCCATTCTCCTGCCTTCTCCCCATAACACCTGACACCCGAACTAATCATGAATCTATCTAACTCTGCCTTAAAAATATCCACTGACTTGGCCTCCACAGCCTTCAGTGGCAAAGAATTCCACAGATTCACCACCCTCTGACTAAAAAGAATCCTCCTCATCTTCCTAAAGGAACGTCCTTTAATTCTGAAGCTATGACCTCTAGTCCACGACTCTCCCTCCTATCTTTGGTAAGTCTCAAAGAGGGGACCCCTCATCCTTGTAAACGCCACAGAATACAGGCCCAGTGCCGTCAAATGCTCATCACATGTTAATCATACTATCAACAACTAGAGAGCAGACCTGAGCCACCCCACTGGAGACCTTTGGATTATATTTAAGGGAACTTTAGTGGACTTTATCTTGCACTAAACGTTATTCCCTTTATCGTGTATCTGTACACTGTGGATGGCTTGATTGTGATCATGTATTGTCTTTCCTCTGACTGGTTAGCACACGCCCAAAGCTTTTCACTGTACCGCAGTACACATGAATGAATGAATAAGTTTATTGGCCAAGTATTCACATACAAGGAATTTGCCTTGGTGCTCCACTCACATGACATACACAGTTAAGAATGACACATAAAACATTAAACATTAATAATAAAATATTAATAATAAAACATGACAATCAACTAAACTAAAATAAACTAAACTAAACTATTTTCCCTTTTCTTGACCTTTCACATCGCTACATTTGGTAGCCAGTATATATTAGGCACCATTACCTAGCGTATAACTTTTGATAGTAAAATGTACCGTGTTTATTTTGACTTAACTCTACACTGACAGAGTTTAACACAAACTTACAGGCCATTTAAATAAAGGAGTCCCTTCTTCCACTTACACCCCAATTATCTCCAGGGATTTGGCTACAGTTGTGAAAAACAGAATTTCTATCATTAATCCTAAATGTGCCTTTTACCAGGGCAATACCTATTTCTCATTTTTATTATGTGCCTCAAATAGGAAAAAAATCAATCTAATAACCCCCTCAGGCAGAAAGAAATCAGCATAACAACGCAGGACCCTTTCCCACTGTCATTCCCGAATTCCATTGGGCAGAAGATACTAAAGCTGGAAAGCATGTCCTGTCCACCAGATGCAGGAACAGGGGCGGCACGTTGGCGCAGTGGTAGAGTTGCTGCCTTACAGCACCAGGGTGCAATTTGCATGGAGTTTGTACTGTACGTTCTCCCCGTGACTTGCGTAGGTTTTCTCCGGCTTCCTCCCACACTCCAAAGACGTACATGTTTGTCGGCTAATTGGACTGGGCATTATTGTAAATTGTCCCTAGTGTGTGTAGGAAAGTGTTACTGTGCGGGGATCGCTGCTTGGTGCGGACTCTGTCGGCCAAAGGGCCTGTTTCTGAACTGTATCTCTAAACTAAACTAAGCTAAATAGCTTCTTCTCCTTTATTATCAGACTACTGAACAGTTCTCCCGTATGCTAGGGTGTAGTCCTGATCTTCCAACCTACCTCATTGCGGACCTTGGTTGTATTTTAATGTGTTTATAATTGTGGATCTTTATTGTCTCTCCTTGAATCATATATCTTGTTTATCTTGCTTGTTTTTTGTCACCTTCACGTGCCTCTCTGTCTGTGACTTTGCATTTGTTTTCCTCCCTGTTGAGTGAATATTTTATGGAATGAGTATAAACATTTGGAGGGTTGGGGGGGAGGAATAAAAAAAATAGGTATAAGACAGAAAATAGGAACTAAGGGTGGCACGGTGGCACAGCGGAAGAGTTGCTGCCTTACAGCGCTTGCAGCTCCGGAGGCCCGGGTTCGATCCCGACCATGGGTGCTGTCTGTATGGCGTTTGTACGTTCTCCCCGTGACCTGCGTATGTTTTCTCCGAGATCACCGGTTTCCGCCCACACTCCAAAGACGTACAGGTTTCTAAGTTAATTGGCTTGGCATGAGTGTAAATTGTCCCTTGTTTGTGTAGGATAGTGTTAATGTGCAGACTTGGTGTGCTGTAGGGCCTGTTTCTGCGCTGTATCTCAGAAACTAAGCTAAAACTAAAACATCCTTCCAAGTTCAGTTCAGCAATGACTGTGGCAATGGGCTCATGGGTTTGCCAAAGGGGAGTGGACCTCCCGGAGCCTTTAACATCTTTGCACAGCGGTATCTGCCAGCTTCACTTGGGCTTGGCGCTGATCCAACGTGTTAGCAAGTGGCTTGTTAGAGGGAGCTTTGGTATCACCTATCAAGGTGTTACATTGAATTCTGCAATTGAGGTTCTTGTCGAGAATTTGCTTGGACTGAATACAGAACCAGAGCAAAGTGTCGATATTTAACGAAAGACAGCTCACCACACGTTCAATGTCAGGCGCATGACAACCAAGAGGGGAAGACACTGTTGTCTTATCACGGACTGACTTCTTGGCTCTCTGGAAGTTACGTTCAGGTTTTGAGGGTTCTTCCTTCCAGATGTTCCAGACTTTTCAACTCATTGTGAGCTAAACTTTCACACAAGAGTCTCCAAAGGCAATGGCAACAGACCTTCATGGTCAGGTCAAGATCCCTGCAGTTACAACTGGGACTTGAAAATGGCACCTAACTGGCGACCCTGTCTTCTGTTGCAGTGTACTGCTGTTGTACACTTGTACTGTATCTGAGATGCTTGTCTCATATATATTGAAGTGTTTATGTATAGTGGTACTAACACTGAACTGTACACAAAAATGAATTTCACTGTATGTCGGTACATGTGATAAATAAAGTAGCATAGCATAGATAGACACAAAATGCCAGAATAACTCATCGGCCCTCCACCTGGCATCTGGGTGGGTGACGTTTCAGGTCGAGACCCTCGACACCCATTCCTTCTCTCCAGATATGCTGCCTGTCCCGCTGAGTTACTCCAACATTCTAGTTAAACCAGCATCTGCCGTTCCTTCCTACACAGTTACCATACATTACTATTAAAAAACAAAGTACTTGTGCTATAACACCAGGATAAGCGCTTAACCCAGAAAAACAGGCCCAAAGCCAAAGTAGTATCTAAACTGCCTATGCCCACTTCTGCTATAGGACAATAATTAACTCCATATTCATTAATAATCTATTTACAACACAATACAATTTATTTGTGTCATTTGAACCTCATTGAGGTTCAAACGAAATTTGGTTTCTGCAGTCATACACACAAGAAAAAGAACCAAGACACAACACAATTTACACAAACATCCATCACAGTGAATCTCCTCCTCACTGTGATGGAAGGCAAAGTCTTATCGCTCCCCTGCACTCCTCATTCTCCTCCCGATGTTAAAAGTCAAAGCCCCCGGCGGGCGATGGTAAGTGTCCCGCGGCCATTGAAAGCCGCGCGGGGCGGTGATGTAAGGCCCCGCTCCAGGTCATCCTCAACCCCGCAACTCGGGCGGGAGAAGTCGCCGTTGCGGAAGCCCCGAAAAGCGGTCTCCCAGCAGGGACCCGCGGGCTCCCGGTATCACCATCCACCAGACCTGCGGTTGAAGCCTCCGAATCTCCAGGGTCGGGTCGCAGCCGCGCGCCACCACAGCTCCTCCCGCTCCGAACTCGGCCAGCTCCGCGATGGTGGGTGAGTCCGCAGCTCCGTGACTGGAGCCCCCGGGTCGTTCCGGTTGGAGGCCGCTCCACGGTGCTCAGCCCTAACGACAACGGAGACCCGACAGGGAAAAGGTCGGGTTCTCCGTGCAGGGGAAAGATTTTAAAAGTTTCCCCTATTCCTCCGCCCCCCACACACACACCCCGTTAAAAAAAAACACTTTAAACTACATTCAAACATTCAAACATGACAACAACAACAAAAAAACGACAAGAGACGTACTGCAGAGGCCGCTGCGACGTAATGTTAACAAGCATATACAAACTCATGGTGTAGATGCAAGTATATCATTGAGGTTATCAAGTGGGCATCTTCCTTCACTGGTGTTTCGTTGAGTTAGACCCACGACACCTCTGGAAGACTCGTCACTTGGTTCTGGCGTCCCACAACAACCCCCCTCACTACCTGCTCTCACCACCTATGCTACCAGTACACTCTATTAAGCAGTGGACCATGTAAATATCTGCCAAGTAAAGGAAGCTACAGAAACTTTGGATGGAAGGGTGGTGCAGTGGTAGTGTTGCTGCCTTACAGCACCAGAGATCCGGTTCGCTCCCAACTGCAGTTGCTTGTCTGTACGGCGATTGTACGTTCTCCCTGGTTTGCTTCGAGATCTTCCTCCCACACTCCAAAGACATATAGGTTTGTAGGTTAATTGACTTGGTATTAATGAAAATTGTCCCTGATAGAGTTGATGTGCGAGGATCGCTGGTCGGCGTAGACTTGGTGGGCGGAGGGGCCTGTTTCCATGCTGTATCTCTAAACTAAGCCAAACTCGACAATTAGTTCACTGAAATGTATGCCAAACAAGCGCATCCTGTATTACACTCATCCTAACCTGTCATCAAACAATCGTAGCGCCACAAATATCAACCTCACATACAAAACCAGGATACGCTTACCTCGCTTCCTATCATTCATCAACTCAGTTGTGACTTGAATTGCAGATTTTGAAATACAACAGCAGTGCAAAATGATGTGAACATCTGAAGATAAAATTACAAAATTTCAACCCACAATAAATTAGTTTGTGCAAATCATAGCGTTTAGCCAATTTGGGTTTCCGTAGTGCTGGGTTACCAGCAGGGAAAGTTAGGAGGACAATATTAGGTGGCTGCACACAGGTGAGTAAAATATATCTTCCTCTCTATTACTCCAGGCACTCCTCAACTTACATATATGTTAGGTGTAGGAAGAAACTGCAGATGCTGGTTTAAACCGAAGATAGAAACAAAATGCTGGAGTAATTCAGCGGGACATGCAGTGTCTCTGGAGAGAAGGAATTTGTGATATTTCGGGTTGAGACTGTATCCGCTGTTCCAGGTGTGGACTCCCGTATATCAGCAAGACAAAACGCAGGCTCGACGATCGTTTCGCTGAACACCTTAATTCAGAACCTACCTGTTCTCCCGGCTGCTAAACGCTCTAACTCCCCCTCCCATTCCCACACTGACCTTTCTGTCCTGGGCCTCCTCCAATGTCAAAGTGAGACTAAAAGCAAATGGGAGGAACAACACCTCATATTTCGCTTGGGCAACTTACGCCCCAGCGGTATGAATATTATGTTCTCTAACTTCAAGTATCCCCTGCTCTCCATCCCTCCCCCCTTCCCAGTTCTCCCACCAGTCTGACTGCCCTCAAATTACATTTTATCTCTTTTTGCCTTGTTGTTACCTTCTCCTAGCTGATAATGATCTAATCTGCATGTTTCTTGATTCCCATCCACCTTTTATCTAATTTTCACACCTTGCAGCTCCTTATCTCTGTATATCATAGAAACATAGAACATAGAAATTAGGTGCAGGAGTAGGCCATTCGGCCTTTCGAGCCTGCACCGCCATTCAATATGATCATGGCTGATCATCCAACTCAGTATCCCGTACCTGCCTTCTCTCCATACCCCCTGATCCCCTTAGCCACAAGGGCCACATCTAACTCCCTCTTAAATATAGCCAATGAACTGGCCTCGACTACCCTCTGCGGCAGAGAGTTCCAGAGATTCACCACTCTCTGTGTGAAAAATCCCTCTCCCCTAACTCAGTCTGAAGAAGGGTCTCGACCTGAAACGTCACCCATTCCTTCTATCCAGAGATGCTGCCTGTCACAGTTTAAGAATAAGGGGTGGGGCATTTAGGACAGAGATGAGGAAAAATAATTTCACCCAGAGAGTTGTGAATCTGTGGAATTCTCTGCCACAGAAGACAGTGGAGGCCAATTCACTGGATGTTTTGAAGAGAGAGTTAGATTTAGTTCTTAGGGCTAAAGGAATCAAGGTATATTGGGAAAAAGCAGGAATGGGGTACTGATTTTCGATGATCATCCATGATCATATTGAATGGTGGTGCTGGCTCGAAGGGCCGAATGACTTACTGCTGCACCTATTTTCTATGTTTCTACTTGGACATTGCCAATGGCTCACTGACGACAGAACTTGAGTCCACCTCTGCCAACTCTGAAGGTAGACGTGGAGCTATTGAATGCTTGTCATTTTACTTTAAAGAGTCAACCACATTAGTGTGCCTGGGTTGACATAAACACCAGTCCAGATCAAGGGAGAGCAGAGTTCCATCCCTCTAGTTTTATTTTTACAAATACCCATTCGATTTAATTTCAGACTCAAATACTTGATGCCCTAAGCTGCCGTGATGATATTTGAAGTCACGTCTCCAGAGCACGTCTTTGGGTACTCGTCCAATTACTTAATTATTGTACGATTAGATTTCCTGAGGTGCCTTCAGGGAGTCAATGCACGTGGCGATGGTCCGTTTCAGACTTAGGTGTAATAATGTATTGTGGAGCATGCTTCAGGGTACAGATGGTGGACTCCTTATGCTCTTCATCATTAGCTGTTCCTAATTACTCTTGAGAGCGTGATGGTGAATCATGTGCAGACAATTCCTGGCATTCTAAACTTGAACACAGTTTTTTATCAAGATATTGCTCATCAGTAACCGATTGCAATGCTTGAAGCATCGTAGGTAAATCTATTTTTGCCTTAAGGGCGGCACAGCAGTAGTCCTGGGTTCGATCTTGACTGCGGGTGCTGTCTGTATGGAGTATGTACGCTCTCCCCGTGACCTGCGTGTGTTTTCCACGGGTGCTCCGGTTTCCTCCCACACTCCAAAGAAGTGCAGGTTTGTAGGCTAATTGGCTTGGAAATATTGCAAACTGTCTCTAATGTGTGTTGGATAGTGTTGATGTGTGGGGAACGCTGATTTCAGCGCGGACTTGGTGGGCCGAAGGGCCTGTTTCCACGCTGTATCTCTAAACTAAACTAAACTAGACACTTGTTGGTTTCTCTGCTCCCTGACTTGGATGGTAGCAGCACCATTTTGTGTTGTGTAGACCAAAGAGGTAAGGTGGATCCTGAAATCAGAATGGGGAATAAAACATGTGGCGTTAATGGTTTACAGTTCAGTATAGGGCCTGTGCCACTTGGGGGTCATTTGAATCCCAAAATCCTAGGGAGCTGCGCGCGACCGTGCGTCACTGCCTACGCCACCATGTCTCACCACACGCCATATGCCCGTAATGCACGCTATGCGCGTGTCACGTGCGCGTCACGACGTGTGCATGATGCGTAAATGATGTTGCGTCGTGCGTCGTGACACGTAAATGCGTAAATGACGCGCAAATAACTCCCGCGTGGGACAGGCCCTTAAGTTGCATTTTTGTTTCAGCCAGACGGTTCTGCATTCAAGTCTTGTTGAGGAAGTGCTGCACTGTTAGACCTACTGTCTTTTGCACAACATGTTAAAGTGAGACTCTGCCTGGACCGTATTTCTGCTCAATCAGCCCCAAACATCAAATAAAATGTTCTCAGTCATCATCTGTCCTTAATTGATCTGGAGAACGTGTTGGTGACGGACGAGTCCAGAACCATGGTGATGTAAGACCATACGTCACTATAACGTCACCATCTGCCATGGAGGTAGATTTACATTGAATTGATTGAAAGATCAAGATTACAGCATGGAAGCGAATATTGTTTCATGCACGATAAAGTCCAGCAAAGTTCAATTAAGGATGAAGTTTCGGACCCCTCTCTAATTCTATGTTATCGTACTCTTGCATCCACCTCTTACACACCAGGGACAATTTGCAGAGGCCAATTGACCTACAAACCCGCGTATTCTTTGGGATGTGGAGAGGAAGCCGGAGAACCCGAAGGAAACCCAAGCGTTTGCAGAGAGAATGTGCAAACGTTACAGAGCTAGCTCCGAAGGTCTGGATCCAACTCGGGTTCTCGGGCGCTGGGAGAACCGGGTAGAATCACCATTGCAGGTGATTCTCTGGGTCTGACTGCACAGATAAGTACTGCAGTCCCTGCAGTTGAGTAAGTATAAGTGTATACATACACCACGGGTTTCAAATTTCGATTAGTTTAAGTTTAGTTTAGGTTTAGAGATATAGCACGAAACAGGTCCTTCGGCCCACCGAGTCCGTGCCGACCAATGATCACCCTGTGCACTGCCACTACCCTACACATTGGGAGTGCACAATTTCACTGAAGCCAATTAACCTACAAACCTGTGTGTCTTTGAAGAATAGGAGCATGAGAGCAATATTAGTTAAGCCTGCCATGAATTCATGTTCATACGTGACAGGAGCAGAATTAGGCCATTCTGGTCTACTCTGCCATCAATCATGGCTGATCTATCTCTCCATCCTAACCCCATTCCCCAGCCTTCTCACCATAACCCCCGACGCCCATATATAACCATATAACCATATAACAATTACAGCACGGAAACAGGCCATCTCGGCCCTACAAGTCCATGCCGAACAAATTTTTTTTTTCCCCTTAGTCCCACCTGCCTGCACTCATACCATAACCCTCCATTCCCTTCTCATCCATATGCCTATCCAATTTATTTTAAAATTATACCAATGAACCTGCCTCCACCACTTCCACCGGAAGCTCATTCCACACCGCCACCACTCTCTGCGTAAAGAAGTTCCCCCTCATATTACCCCTAAATTCTGTCCCTTAATTCTGAAGTCATGTCCTCTTGTTTGAATCTTCCCTATTCTCAAAGGGAAAAGCTTGTCCACATCAACTCTGTCTATCCCTCTCATCATTTTAAAGACCTCTATCAGGTCCCCCCTTAACCTTCTGCGCTTCTGCGCTCCAGCCCGTACTAATCAAGAACCTATCTATCTCTGCCTTAAAAATATCCATTTAACGGCCTCTGCGGCAATGTATTCCACAGATTCACCACCCTTGGACTAAATAAATTCTTCCTCACCTCTTTCCTAAAGGAATGTCCTTTAATTCTCAGTCACTTTCCCAATTAAGATAAACCTAATCTTAGTTCCAATTGATCAATGAACAGGAGAGGTTTGGGGGCTGTATCAATGGTAATGGTATATTTTGGGTAAGATGCGTTATGGATCCTCACAACCTCTGACACCTCCTGTAGCGTATTATATGAACCATGCAATTTATATGAGATTCAGATTTGGATCAGATTATTGTCATATACACTAGGGTGCATTAAAATTCCTTGTTCGCATAAGATCAAAGTAGATGTACACAATAATGATAGACCACAATAATAAATGAAGACATCCATAACAGCAGCACGGTGGTGCAGCGGTAGCATTGCTCCCTTACAGCGCCAGAGAGTCGGGATCAATCCTGACTACGGGAGCTGCCTGTGTGGAGTTTGTAAGCTCTCCCCGTGACTGCGTGGGTTTTCCCCGGGTGCTCCGGTTTTCTACCACACTCCAAAGACCTACAGGTTTGTAGGTTAATTGGCTTTGGTAAAATTGACCCCCCCCCCCCCCCCCCCCCCCGTGTGTAGGATAATGTTAGTGTACGTGGATCGCTGATCGGCACGGACGCGATGGGCAGAAGGGCCAGTTTCCATGTTGTATCTCTAAATTAAACTAGACTGAACTAACTTAAAACAGCTCATATTACTTTAACGGTTGGAATAACATTATCCTCAGCATCGCCAAGGACTGCTCTCACCCCAACCATGGACTGTTTACCTTCCTACCATCCGGGAGACGCTACAGGTCTCTCCGTTGCTGGACCAGCAGGTCCAGGAACAGCTTCTTCCCGGCGGCTGTCACTCTACTTAACAACGTACCTCGGTGACTGCCAATCACCCCCCCCACCCCCCCCACCCCCCGGACACTCCTCCCACAGGAAAAACACTATGTCTGTATATATGCTAATGTAAATATTTATTCAAATCATATGCTATGTCGCTCTACCAGGGAGATGCTAAATGCATTTTGTTGTCTCTGTACTGTACACTGACAATGACAATTAAATCTGAATCTGAATCTGAATCTGAATCATATAGGTGCCACTGTATTATTCACACCAGCCAGCTATGATGATTCTTTCTTGTAATTATAACCCATTTGTCCAAGTTTACAGACAAACCCTTTCCCTCTTCAATACTTCTCAGGGGCTTCTCCTGTCTGTTAACATAATGTATGTGTTAATGTTTCTCGGTATGTTTTTATGTGGGGGGGGGGGGGGGGGTGGGGGGGGGGGGGGGGGGGGGGAGAAATAGGGGGAAGCCGTTCCCAGTCACTTACCTCGACGGAGATGCGACTTTTCTCCTAGTCTCATTTTTGCCCTCCCTCGTGGCCTAACAACTTGGATTGGTGCGGCCTGTCCCGGAGACCGCACAGAACTATGACTACATTATACCTCCACCATGTATGAATGCTTCAAAATCAAGTGGTCGAGATTTATTGCCATATACTCAAGCATAGACACATAGAAAATAGGTGCAGGAATAGGTCATTCGGCCCTTCGAGCCATTCAATATGATCATGGCTGTTCATCTAAAATCAGTACCTGTATCTCTTTCCTGTTTTTTCCCCATAACCCATGATTTCGCTAGCCCCAAGAGCTAAATGTAACTCTCCCTTGAAAACATCCAGTGAATTGGCCTCCATTGCCTCATGTGGCAGAGAATTCCACAGATTCACGACTGTCTGGGTGAAGAAAGTTTGTCTTCATCTCAGTCCTAAATGGCCTGCCCCTTATTCTTAAACTGTGACCCCTGGTTCTGAACTCTCACAACGTGGGGAACATTCTTTCCTGCAGTTACAGTATGTGAAAATCTAGCAGGCAAGCAGGATGCTTTCTCCAACCACCCCCATTTGAAAGCCACTATCCTTCTACCCAGTGCTTGGTACCTACTTCCAGCAGCCACTGGTTGTCCTCCAGGATGCACCGAACTGCAGCCTGGTTTATGCCGGTCACCAGGGTGAATTCGGCAAAGAAACTCTCATCGCCGCGACGCAACACTTCCGACACCTCCGACGCCTCCGACGGCCCGGGACCCTTGCACTGAGGCTGGAGCTGCAGAGAGCGACTTGCCAGCCCGGCAAACATTCGCCAGCCCCGTCTCCCCGTCTGCATTTGCCCCCACCGCTGCTTCTGCTTCCATCCCTCCCTCCTCCCCGGCTCTCCAACACCCATGACCAGGTTGCTCAGAGCACAACAGCACCTCAAGCCGGAGACATTGAAACATGTCTAGCCAAAAAAGTGTGTGGAGCAGCTCCCCCCTGGTTCCGTGAGCCCATGTACCTCTCTCCTGCCGTTCGCCGGCCTCGCTCATGTCCGCCGCTTCCCGCAAATCCTTAAATTCCGTCTCCCGCTGGGAGCAGGACATGGCCTCACTTGCTGCGCTGGGTGACACTCATTCACTGCCCGGTCCGTGTCTTTCAATGTAAATTTGCATGGGGACATGCTTTGGAGGTGTGTGACGGTTCGGTCAAGTGAGAATAATAGAGAATAAGAATGCTGCTGTCTTGTCAACAGACGCGCACACAAGCACTTGATATTAGTTTTGAAAGTCTCTTGATCACAGAATTTCTCACGACAGAGCGTGAGGAATTCTGTGATCAGTGTGAGAGCGTGAGAATTGGGTGAAATGCGTGAGTCTCACGCTCAATGCCTGAGAGTTGGCAGCACTGGTAGCGGCGACTGCGGAGGGTCAAGGCCCCAAACACGGGTGAACAAAAGGAGGAAGACTGACTGAACGTTATTGCCTTCCATCACAGTGATTGATCACTGTGGTGGATGTTCATGTTAAGGTCTATCGTTCTTTTAATTGTACGGCTGCCTGGTAACTCAAATATCACTGTACCTTAATTGGTGCATGTGACAATAAGTGTGAATGTGAATCTGAATCGGTTTCATTATTGCTATAACTCCTGATCTTTGACAGTTGCTGTAAACTGTGTGGAGGGGGGGTACTCCAGAGGGGTCGGGTACTTTTCGGCGCTGCAAAGGAAACGATCTGCTTTAAGCTTACAACTTATTTCCTTCCCTATGGCACATTAGCACAGTCTTATGTCAGTGCTAATGCTAAATACATCCGACAAAATAAATTCAAGAGCGTGCTGTAGTGTGAATAGAAAACATATTAAATGAAATGCAAGTCAGTAAATTTTGATGAACGTTAAAAACCCCCATCGGCCATCCCTCACGAAAAGCAGTCCTGAAATCTTCCAAAACGGAGGCGCCGAAACGGCGGCGCCAAATGGTACCATTCCGATTCGAGAGAGGAGAAATTCTGGCTGATTGGCATTGAATTGTATCTGATCACGTTAAATGCATGGTATAGATCAGTGGTTCCCAACGTGGGGCGTACGCCCCACAGGGGGGCAATTTGATTTTTAAGGGGGGCAATTGAGCGCGACTGAGAGGTCTGGGTCCAAATTTTCGATTTTTATTTTTTAGGATTTTCCATCAGGTAAACATATGTAGTTTATGTTTCAGATGTTATTTTGAGTAAATAATTTTTTGGGGGTAAAAAAGGTCTTTATTGTGTAGTTATTACAACCAAGGTATTGGCGTTTTAAGCTTCTTCAGCTGAAACGGAGTTCACTTTTTAAATGATAAGAATTATATATCACCACATGGGGGGGGGGGGGGGGGCATCAGGTTTTTAGAGGTGATTAGGTGGGGCATGGCAAAAAAAAGGTTGGGGACCACTGGTATAGATAGATTTTGAAGGGCCTCAACCCGAAACGTCACCTATCCCTTTTGTCCAAAGATGCTGCCTGACCCGCTGAGTTACTCCAGCCTTTTGTGTCTATCTTCGGTGTAAACCGGTATCTGCAGTTCCTCCCTGCGCATGAATAGATCTTACAATCAAGACACAGTACCTTCCGTGGGTGTAGTACTAAGATAAGCAAATTGAAAATCGTCTGTTTGCATCTCACTCTGAGGTGTTGCAGAGTTGAATAGTGGTAAAAGCTTCTTTCAACATGAGGTAAACAACACCAGGCATTACTCATTCTGCAAATGGCAAGCTGAAGATTATACACTGTATGAACAACCTGCTGTCCTGGCAGTACTGAACCTGTTCGGGCACCGTGCCATCAGTGTTTATAGGCCCTGCTCTGTGTCAGCTCGCTGCTGTATTTGCTTCATTGCAGAAGTATTTCACTTGGTCTGAGGCGGTGCACACTGCAGAAGACTTAAACAGGCCCAGGGCCGAGACTACAAGACAAAATCAAAATTATCTTTAGTTTATTATGTAGGGAGGAACTGCAAATGCTGGTTTACACTGAAGATAGACACAAAAAGCTGGATTAACATAGAAACATAGAAAATAGGTGCAGGAGGAGGCCATTCTGCCCTTCGAGCCAGCACCACCATTCATTGTGATCATTGCTGATCGTCCCCAATCAATAACCTGTGCCTACCTTCTCCCCATATCCCTTGATTCCACTAGCCCCTAGAGCTCTATCAAACTCTCTCTTAAATCCATCCACTGCCCTCTGCGACAGGAAACTCCGCAAATTCACAACTCCCTGGGTGAAAACGTTTTTTCTCACCTCAGTCCTAAATGACCTCCCCTTTATTCTAAGACTGTGGCCCCTGGTTCTGGACTCACCCAACATTGGGAACATTTTTCCTGCATCGAGCTTGTCCAGTCCTTTTATAATTTTATATGTTTCTATAAGATTTCCCCTCATCCTTCTAAACTCCAGTGAATACAAGCCTAGTCTTTTCAATCTTTCCTCATATGACAGTCCCGCCATCCCAGGTAATTCTGCGGGTCAGGCAACAGCTCTGGAGAAAAAGAGTAGGTGACGTTTCGGGCCGTGTATGAAGAAGCGCCTCAACCTGAAACATCGCCTATTCCTTTTCTCCAGAGAAGCTACCTCACCCGCTGAGTTACTGCAGCTTTTTGTGTTGATCTTTAGATCAGTTTAGTTAGGTTTAGTTTAGCTAAAGGGGCTGTCCCACTGTGGTGACCTAATCCGCGAGCTAAGAAGAGTGTCTTCGACCTTCAAGCTCGAGGGCACTCGCCTGGAAAACCTCGAGCTGAATCGACCGTGCGAGTTGAAACCGCGAACTGGATTGACCGACCGCACGCGCCACACACGCACACACACACACGCACACACACACACACACACACACGCACGCACGCACGCACGCACGCACGCACGCGCACGCACGCACACACACACACACACCACACGCACGCACACACACGCACACGATCAGGCGCACACCCACACACACATGCGCACACACAGAAACGCATACACACACACACACACACGCACACACACACGCACACACACACACACACACACACACACACACGCACGCACGCACGCACGCACACACACACACACACACACACACACACACACACACACACCACACACACACACACACACACACACACACACACACACACACACACGCACGCACGCACGCACACACACACACACACACGCTCACACACGCACACACACGCACGCACACTCACGCTCACACACGCACACACTCACACACACACACACACACACACACACACACACACACACACACACACACACACACACACACACACACACACACACACACACACACAACCACCATCGCAAAGGCGGGGACCAGGGAAAGCGGGGGAGCGCGCTGTTTGAAATTCACATCCACGATGAAGGGGAAGGTAAAGACGGCGTTCACAGTGTAGGGTAAATCCTTTAGAGAGAGCGCGGAGGGGGGGGGGGGAGAGTAGGGGAGAGAAAGAGAGAGGAGAGAGAAGGGGGGAGAGAAGGGGGGGGGGGAGAAGGAGTGGAGACATTTTTAAGAAGTATAATAAAGTTTAGCGGCCATTCAACCTACCGGTCGGTTTTCCTTGGTCCTGTAAACTCCAATGAGCCAATCAAAATGCCCGGTCAGTGAAGGAGATTGCGTACAGCTGCCCTCGACTGCCTGTAACTAAATAGCGACCCCATTCCACTGCACTACGAATCAAAAAGAACCATGCCGGCCAAACTTTAATCGCAGAAAATTTTTCAACATGCTGAGAAATGTTCCGCGACCTAGCTGAGGCCGCGAGTATGCGGGAACTTCCCTCGAGCATGAAGGAGAGTTTCAGTGACCTCATAGGACCTCCTAGGACCTTGAGTCGACTATGTTGCGAGTTTGAGTCGGGGGGGGGAAACTCTTCTAAACTGGCGGATTATGTCGCCGCAGTGGGACAGCCCCTTAAGTTTATTGTCACGTGTACTGAGGTACAGTGAAAAGCTTTTGTTGAGTGCTATCCAGTCAGCGGAAAGACAAAACATGATTACAATCGAGCCATCCAGAGTGTGCAGATATACGATAAGGGAATAACGTTTAGTGCAAGATAAACTCTACTAACGACTAAATTAAAGGATTAAAGATAGTCCAAGAGTCTCCAATGAAGTAGATAATAGCTCAGGACCACTCTATGGTTGTTGATAGAATGGTTCATTTGCCTGACAAGCTGGGAAGAATCTGTCCTTGGATCTGGAGGTGTGCGTTTTCACACTTCTATACCTCTTGCATGATTGGGGAGGAGAGTAGAGTGAGTGAGCAGGGTGAGACTTGACCTGATTATGCTGCTAGCCTTGCTGAGGCAGCGTGAGGTGTAAATGGAGTTAATGGAAAAGAGGTGGGTGTGTGTGACGGTCTGGGGTTAATTCTGCAATTCCTCGTGGTCTTGGACGGAGCTGTTCCATAGAAACATAGACATTGAAACTTAGAAAATAGGTGCAAGAGTAGGCCATTTGATCATGGCTGATCATCCAAAATCTGTACCCTGTTCCTGGTTTTCCTCCATGTCCCTTGATTCGTAGAAACATAGAAATGTAGAAAATAGGTGTAGGAGTAGGCCATTTGGCCCTTCGAGCCAGCACCACCATTCAATATGATCATGGCTGATCATCCACAATCAGTACCCCGTTCCGGCTTTTCCCCCATCTCCCTTGATCCCCTTTGCCCCAAGAGCTAAATCTAACTCTCTCTTGAAAACATCCAGTGAATTGGCCTCCACTGCCTCATGTGGCAGAGAATTCCACAGATTCACAACTCTCTGAGTGAAAAAGTGTTTCCTCATCTCAGTCCTAAATGGCCTACCCCTTATTCTTAAACTGTGGCCCCTGGTTCTGGACTCCCCCAACATCAGGAACAATTTTCCTGCATCTAGCCTGTCCAATCCATTTTTAATTTTATATGTTTCTATAAGATCGCCTCTCATCCTTCTAAATTCCAGTGAGTACAAGCCCAGTTGATCCATTCTTTCATCACATGTCAGTTCCCAAACCATGCTGTGTTGCATCCCGATAAAATGCTTTCCGCTTCATTACTGACAAATCTCAGTTACTTTTTTATTCTTCTGAATTAAGATTTAGCCAGCTTTCATAGATTCCATGTAAGCCCCCTAACCTTTTGCCTAACCAACATAGATATTACTCATGCTACTCAGAATCTGATGCCGACACACTTTAATGGTGACTTGGAACTAATGAAAACAGAGCACAATTGAGTGGGATGACCTAGATACAGTGTTTAAGAAGGAACTGCAGATGCTGGAGAATCGAAGGTACACAAAAAAGTTGGAGAAACTCAGCGGGTGCAGCAGCATCTATGGAGCGAAGGAAATAGACAACGTTTCGGGCCGAAACCCTTCTTCAGACTGATCGGGGGCGGGGGTGGGCGGGGACAAGAAAGGAAAAAGGAGGAGGAGCCCGAAGGCTGGGGGATGGGAGGAGACAGCAGGGGGACTGAGGAAGGGGAGGAGACAGCAAGGACTAACAAAATTGGGAGAATTCGATGTTCATGCCCCCGGGATGCAGACTCCCCAAACGGAATATGAGGTGCTGTTCCTCCAATTTCCGGTGCTGCTCGATGTGGCCATGGAGGAGACCCAGGACAGAGAGGTCGTAGACGGAGTGGGAGGGGGAGTTACAGTATTGGACGGTGCTGCGGAGTACAAGCTGGTAGTTCAACTACAAATGGTCCAGTGAAAATGATATGCCCTGGCATATGCCCTGGATGGTCCAGTGAAAATGATATGCCCATGCATGAAATAAAATAAAATTAAAAATATTGATTTTTAACTGGAAGATGGTTTGAAATAGCTAGACAGGAATATATGCACAACTTTGTCACTCTTGGGAAACATGCATGCCTTTAGAAGGGAGACGAGGAGGAATTTCTTCAGACAGAGGGGTGTGAATCTGTGGAATTCATTGCCACAGACGGCTGTGGAGGCCAACTAATTAGATATTTTTAAAGCTAGATTGATAGGTTCCTGATTAGTAAGGGTATCTATCAATGGTTACGGGGCAGAAGGCAGGGGAACAGGGGCTGAGAGGAAAAATTAGATTTCGCCATGATCGAATGGCAGAGCAAACTCAATGGGCCGAATGGCTTAATTCTATTCTGTGTTTTGATGCTATGATGCAATCTGTACCATAGGTGGCTATTAATTGCATACATTGAACAATTGGCCCACAAAACCTCAATGCTAATTAATGGCAACCCTGTTAGAAGTATTGAGCTTTCAGTTTTACAAGGCTTCAGGGCCTTGCGAATGTCATGAAGTGTGCTTTATGACTCCTCGTTCCAAAGGCAGTGCACACTCAAACACTGACTGAAATCCGAATCCAAGAATCCAAGACTCTATCTCCCCCCTGACACCAAACATCGTCAAACTTGAGCCATGAATCTTGAACTCTATGCAAGCTAATTCGACCTCGCGGCTCGCCGAAGCCTGCGGCCACCAGTGGCAGTGTCCGTGGAGCCCGTGGCTGGGGCCTAGCTCGGCACCATGGGGGCGTCCGGAGAGGACCCTGGCAGCGATAGTGGAGAGGTCGGTGCGCCGGCTGACGGGGACACTGACCGGCGGTCGAGGACGGACACGTGGAAGTGTGGACGCCGCTGCCCGGGGGAAGGAACAACTGAAAACCCGGCGTGGGGGGACTGGGGAGAGCAATGGGGATCCGGAATGGGGGGGGACCGCCATAAGGTAGGGGGGAGGGGGGGGGGGGGGGGAAGAACAAAGGGGAACCTGGCGCGGTGAGAGGGGGGTGGAACTTGTGACATTGAAAGCGCCCTTTATGAGCGACTATTTGCATACCTTGGATATGCAAGCAAAGAATTTCACTGGGACTTCTCACATGTAACAATAACATAGAAACATAGAAATTGGGTGCAGGAGTAGGCCATTCGGCCCTTCGAGCCTGCACCACCATTCAATATGATCATGGCTGATCATCCAACTCAGTATCCCGTACCTGCCTTCTCTCCATACCCTCTGATCCCCTTAACCACAAGGGCCACATCTAACTCCCTCTTAAATATAGCCAATGAACTGGCCTCGACTACCCTCTGTGGCAGAGAGTTCCAGAGATTCACCACTCTCTGTGTGAAAAAAGTTCTTCTCATCTCGGTTTGAAAGGATTTCCCCATTATCCTTAAGCTGTGACCCCTTGTCCTGGACTTCCCCAACATCGGGAGCAATCTTCCTGCATCTATACGTATTCAAGTCAAATTCTAAACATAGAACATAGAACAGTACAGCACAGGAATGGGCCCTTCGGCCCATAATGTTTGTGCCGAACATGATGCCAAGTTAAACTGATCCCATCTTGCCTGTACATGATCCCTATCCCTCTATTCCCTGCACTTCCTTGTGCCTATTTAAAAGCCTCTAAACACCACTATCATATCTGCCTCCACCACCACTCACAGCAATGCTTTCCAGACAGCCACCACTCTCTGTGTAAAAGACTTGTGCTGCATACCTCCATTAAACTTTCTCTCTCACACCTTATAGCTATGCCTTGTAGTGTAGGATGTTCTCACCCTGGGAAAAAGATTCAGAATCTTTACCCTATCTATTCCTTTCATCATTGTATACATTCCTGCATTGCTTTTGTTACTATTTACACCAAATGAAGGAAGCCTCATTTAAACTGGACCATAATACTTTTTTTTTTCACACAGTCAACGCATTCTTCCACAGCAAAGAACTTTACACATTTTAAATAGTTTTCGCTAAAATAATAGAATTTTACTGGCGTTTTTTTGTCCTGTGCTACTTGAGAAATAACTGGATAGTTCTTCTACCCGGAAAGCAGGAAACATGTTCCCGATGTTGGGGGAGTCCAGAACCAGGGGCCACAGTTTAAGAATAAGGGGTAAGGCATTTAGAACGGAGACGAGGAAACACTTTTTCACGCAGAGAGTGGTGAGTCTGTGGAATTCTCTGCCTCAGAGGGCGGTGGAGGCCAGTTCTCTTGATACTTTCAAGAGAGAGCTTGATAGGGCTCTTAAAGATAACGGAGTCAGGGGATATGGGTAGAAGGCAGGAACTGATTGTGGATAATCACAATGAATGGTGGTGCTGGCTCGAAGGGCCGAATGGACTGCTCCTGCACCTATTGTCTATTGTCTATTGCCTATTGTCTATTGTCTAAGAGATAAAGTGCTGGAGTATCACAGTGGATCCGGCAGTATCTCTGGAGAACATGGATGGGAACCGTTTTGAGTTGGGACCCTTCTTCAGAAACATCACCGCTCCATGTTCTCCAGGGATGCTGCCTGGCCCATTGAGTTACTCCAGCACTTTGTGCCTCATTTGGTAAACCAGCATCTGCAGTTCCTGGTGTGTCGGCCTTCTCCCTGCTTTTATCTCCAGAATCCTACAGATTTTCAAACTTCAAGCACTCACCAAATTCCCCCTGAAAAACTGCTTTTGAATTTACTTGTTTTCTTGATCATAAAAAATGTGCAGTCATGTCACATGTAACGCTGCGACAAGGTAAAACTACATGTACAGTGCAATGATGTGTATAAGCTTATAATCCATTGTATCTCACTGGGAAATCAAGGCAACGTTAAGATAAATCAGTGAACAGTTTACACCAGCTTGAGTTTTATATGGAATAGGAAGAAAATTCTGAGAAAATGAATGAATTTGGAAGAGTGGGATGATCTTTTTATTTACCGGAGGGGAAATGTTACTGCCCATAGAGTTTATCAAGCAGTTGTCTTGTATTAGTACAAAAGAAAAGATCGTATGGCCTTAAAATTGGAAATTACTTCAATGGTTCAATGGTGGTTTATTCATCATATGTGCAACTGGACAGTAAAATGATTGTTGCATAGATAGTCATAGAGTCTTAGATAGAGTCAGCGATTAATACAGTGTAGAAACAGGCCCTTCGGCCCAACTCGCCCACACCGGCCAACAATGTCCCAGCTACCCCAGTCCCACTTGCCTGCGCTTGGTCCAAACCTGTCCTATCCACGTACCTGTCCGACTGTTTCTTAAACGATGGGATAGTCCCAGCCTCAACTATCTCCTCTGGCAGCTAGTTCTATACACCCACCACCCTCTGTGTGAAAAGGTTAAGGGTCTGTCCCACTGTACGAGGTAATTCAAGATTTCTTCTGAGTTTCTCCTGATTCGAACTCGGAGAATTACGGTAATTGCTGCCCGTAAGTACTCGGGGCTCTCGTGGACATTTTTCAACATGTTGAAAAATCTTCACGAGCTTACCGCATTTCCCGAGTACCTGCCGTTAGCGTTACGAGCCGCTAAGAGACGTCCCGAGCTCAGACGTACCTGCTATGTACATTCTACGTACTTACCACGAGTTTGATTTTTTTTTAAACTCGGGAGAGCTCGTACGAATTACCTCGTATAGTGGGACAGGCCCTTAAATCTTTTTTCATTCACCTTGAACCTGTGTCCTCTGGTCCTCAATTCCCATACTCTGGGTAAAAGACTGTGCAACTACCCGATCTATTCCTCTCATGATTTTGTATACCTCTATAAGATCTCCCCTCATCCTCCTGCGCTCCATGGAATAGAGACCCAGCCTGCTCAACCTCTCCCTTTTGCTCACACCCTCTAGTCCTGGCAACATCCTCGTAAATCATTTCTGATCCCTTTCAAGCTTGACGATATCTTTCCTATAACATGGTGCCCAGAACTGAACACAACATTCTAAATGCGGTCTCACCAACGTCTTATACAACTGCAACATGACCTTCCAACATCTATACCCAACACTTACACATGCAGGCGCCACCATGTTTTGGCACTATTTCCACAAGTCCAAAGTCCGGTCTGCCCTTGTGTTTGGTCTAGAATCATAGAAACAGAAAAACAGGTGCAGGAGTAGGCCATTTGGCCCTTCGAGCCAGCACCACCATTCAATACGATCATGGCTGATCATCTAAAATCAGTACCCCGCTCCTGCTTTTTCCCCATATCCCTTGATTTCTTTGGCCCCAAGAGCTAAATCGAACTCTTGGAGCAGTTCCTGATCCTGGTTAGCCCCAGGCTTCTGCAGGGCCTTCCTCTGATGCCTTCGATAGGATCAGCCCTCGATCCGACGTCCCTCTCCTTGCCCGGCCATCATTTTGTCCCAGGGGTGCCTCCTGCAGCTGACCTTGAAGACGCTGGAGGCAATACCCTGGTTCACCCTCCTACCGACCCTTGCTCGTCACCCTCCTACCGACCCTTGCTCGTCAACCTCCTACCGACCGGCGCCTCCAGTGGCTTCCTCCTGGCACCATGGCCCACAGAGTCTTCGAGGCTTCGCGTCCTCAACGCGGATCCCCTGTTCCGTGTCCGACTGAACCTTCTGGTCCTCCGGAAGGTTGCACGGCCACCGCACATCAGAAACTTGTACTGAACCTCAATATTCAATTATTATGGAAGCAATGGCAGAGAGTGTACAAAGGTACAAATCACACATTTCACTCAACAGTCTGATGCCCTTGTCCCACTTAGGAAACCTGAACGGAAACCTCTGGAGATTTTGCGTCCCACCCAAGGTTTCCGTGCGGTTCCCAGAGGTTCCCGAAGGTTTTTGTCAGTCTCCCTAATGGTCAAAAGTGGTTTCCGCTTCTTCTCTGTTCTGGCGATTACTTCAAAAAATTCGAAACCGGTCGCGACTAAAAATAGAGAGAAATGGAAAAGGGGTGGCACGGTGGCGCAGCGGTAGAGTTGCTGCCTAACAGCTTCAGGGACCCGGGTTCGATCCTGACTACGGGTGCTGTATGTACGCAGTTTTGTACGTTCTTCCCGTGACCACGTGGGCTTTTCTCCGGGTGCTCCGGTTTCCTTCCACACTCCAAATACGTACAGATTTGAAATTAATTGGCTTCAGTAAAATTGTAAATTGTCCCTCGTGTGTGTAGGATAGTGTTAGAGTGCGGGGATCGCTGGTCGACATGGACTCGGTGGGCCAAAGGGCATGTTTCCATGCTGTATCTCTAAACTAAAAACTAAACTGAACTAAAATAGTGAGGGTGGCAGACATCCTTGACAATACTTCCAACCTTCCTGATCAACGCATGGTGGAGATGGACTGGACGGAAGGAGGTAAAGGGCCCGTCCCACTTGCATGCGATAGCATGTGTTTGGCGCAACCAAACGGAAGCGGAGTTCACGCAAAGTTCACGTTATATACGCGCTCAGTAGACGCTAAGTTCGCACGTGACCTCATTTGCGTCATGCTTACCAATCAGCTGGGCAGGAGGCGGGCAGACTGTATTTGGGCGTCGCATGGCGCCGGGCGGTGACGTCATCGCGCAACACCACGCACTAGGCGTACGCTGTCAAGACGCTGCGTACGACCGCAATGCGCCTGCGTGCCGACTGGCCATTGGCGCGCGATGATTTCGGAAACTGTCAGATTTTCGGAGCCTCGCGCAACTCCGCGCTTCTAAGCGGGACCGGCCCCGTGCGTCCATACGGTCGCGCCAAACGCATGCAATCGCATGCAAGTGGGACAGGCCCTTAACGAGACTATGATGCACTGGGCTGTTGTCACCACTCTCTGCAGGTTCAGTTGGTCAAGGCCAGAACCTTGCCACACAAGACCGAGATCAGTACCCCATCAGTATACTATCCACAGCGCCATCTGTAAAAGTTCAATTATTGAGGGTCAGGGTGGAGAAAATCTTCTAACAAATTCTGACTGAATGGGGTCCGCCAGTAAGGAGGTCGAGAAGCTAAATGCAGATGAAGGCTCCAAGGTGGTCACGGTGGGGCAGCGGTAGAGTTGCTGCCTCACAGCGCCAGATACCCGGGTTCTATCCCGACTACGAGTGCTGTCTGTACGGAGTTTGTACGTTCTCCCTGTGACGTACGTGGGCTTTCTCCGAGATATTCGCTTTCCTCACACACTCCAAACTCGTACAAGTTTGCAGGTTAATTGCCTTGGCAAATGTAAAAAAAAAATTGTCCGTAATAGGTGTAGGATAGTGTTAATGTGCAAGGATCACAGGTCGGCGCGGGCCCGGTGGGCTGAAGAGCCTGTTTCCGCATTGTATCTCTAAACTAAACTAAACTAAAGCTAAGGTTCAGGAGTTTAGAGATAAGGATGTTGGTAACATGGTGTTGATGGATGAGCAATGGTCAATAAGTAGCAAACTAACACTCTGTAGGTATGGCATGGAAATAGGTCTATTGGCCCACCTTGTCCATGCATTGTTGTCAGGCCCCACATTTTTGCTGCGTTTGGCCAATATGATCCATATATCTGTCCAAATGCTTTTGAAAAATCGTAATTGTATTCGCATCTGTATCTTCGATGGTAGTTTATTCCATATATGGACTACCCTCTGAACATAAGTGGTCAGCTTTTTGTATAAAGATGGAGCAAATCAAGAATAGAAACATAGAAAGATAGAAAATAGGTGCAGGAGTAGGCCATTCGGCCCTTCGAGCCTGCACCACCATTCAATATGATCATGGCTGATCATCCAACTCAGTATCCTGTACCTGCCTTCTCTCCATACCCCCTGATCCCTTTAGCCACCAGGGCCACCTCTAACTCCCTCTTAAATATAGCCAATGAACTGGCCTCAACTACCTTCTGTGGCAGAGAGTTCCAGAGATTCACCACTCTCTGTGTGAAAAATGATTTTCTCATCTCGGTCCTAAAGGAATTTCCCTTTATCCTTAAAGAATCCAATGCAATTATAAGCAACGGTTGCCCTGATCCTTGGCTCCCCTTGCTGTATGAATAAAAATTACATGGCAGCCTTGTTACACCTCGCAGAACATCACAAAACAACTCACCAGCATTGAGGTACACCATTTGAATCAGCTTCATACAGGTTTATCAAAGTAAACTTTGAAGGCATTTTGTGTACAGCGTGACCTCATAACATGGGCAGCACAGTGGCGCAGCGGTACAGTTGCTGCTTTATAGCACCAGACACCCTGGTTTGATCCTGACTACGGGTGCTGTCTGTACGGAGTTTATACGTTCCCCCCGTGACCTGCGTGGGTTATCTCCGCGTGCTCCAGTTTCCTCCCACACTCCAAAGACGTACAGGTTTGCGGGCTAATCAGCATGGCATGATTGCAAATTGTCCCTGTAAGTTGTGTGTGTAGGATAGTGTCAGTGTGCGTGAATCACTGGTTGGCGCCGTCTCAGTAGCCCAATAGGCCTGTTTCCATGCTCCATCTCTAAACTAAACTAAGCATCAACAAGACCACATCGTCTGTGGTTGGCATTGGGTTTGAAAGTGGAATGAAGACCAAGGCACTGGGAGAATTTGCCTCAACTATGTAGCGCTGTTAAATGGTTAAATATAGCATTTGTTTTACATTGGGGAGAAGGCAGGCACGGGTTATTGATAATGGGACGATCAGCCATGATCACAATGAATGGCGGTGCTGGCTCGAAGGGCCGAATGGCCTCCTCCTGCACCTATTTCCTATGTATCTATGTATTGTCTGCCCTTCACGGAGACTCCGCTCTATGGAAATCTATGGAAAGTAGCCATTTTCTATTTGGTCACTATTTACAGAGGTCAATTGTTTCGATTTGCCCAACAGAAAGTGAATGGTTAACAGTACTGACGTTGCAGAATAACAGTAAACCTAATTGTCAGGGTCAGTGGGCTGAGCTATTATACACCATTTGAGATATTGGATTGGGGAATAAATGCAATTTATTTGAATGCTTCAAAAGATTTTTAATTTAAATGATAAATCAGAAAAGATCCTTAATTATATGTCATAGATCCTAGTTGAAATTCTGCACACAAAATGAGAAGCTCGGTAGCTGAATACACGGCTAATAATTTCGAGGAGTCACAATTATGTATTGAGAATAATAAAGAGCTCCTTTTGATTTGATTAAACACTGTTTGTTAATTATTATTTGCTATTTATAGGTAGGAATAAAACGAAAAAAACAAAGTGGTTTTCACTCTCATATGCTATCATTCCAGTACATTATAACAGGCTGCAATCTCATCCGGTTGCCAAGGACTTACACTCACTCAACGCCCACAGATATATTTGTTTATGGGTTGTGCGATGAGTACCTCAGATGAATTTTGACATTTTCCTTCAGATTGGTCAGTAACCACACCACCCCCCCCCCCCACCCCCCATACACTCCCCTCCCCCCCCCCCCCCCCCCCCCCCCCACTGCCTACACTATCCAGTTTCGACATGGGAACATTGATTGTGTTACCATCGCTATCCGCAGTCAATTCTCCTGGTACCTTCAAGTCCACATATAGCTGGCTGCCGTTGACAACATGTATGTCGGCAGCACTGCGAATGTATTCAGACTCACTAGACGATTGTCAACATGTGGCCACGACATTGAGGCTTGGCCTAGGTCCACATCGTCCACTGACCCAGAGCATCAGGGGCATGTGGTAACACCAGCAAACTTGATTTATAAGGCACTTTTAATGCACAAAATTGGATGCCATGGCATTTGAGGAGAAAGTAGGATATACGTTTCACAGCGCCAGAGACCCGTATTCGATCCTGGCATCGCATGCTATCTGTGTGGAGTTTGCAGGTTCTCACTGTGACCAAGTGGGATTTCCCCAGGTGCTCCGGTCTCCTCCCACATTATAAAGACGGGCGGCTTTCTAGGTTAATTGACGTGAGTGGAAGTGACAGTGGGATAACGAGGAAACTTGCGTGAGCAGGTGATCGCTAGCCAGTGTGGACATCGATCCGTGTCAAATTTGGCGAGATAAGTGGCTATAAGGTGTATATTAAAGGAAGAAAGAGAGTGCTGGGCATCATGTTATAGGAAAGATATTGTCAAGCTTGAAAGGGTTCAGAAAAGATTTACGAAGCTGTCACCAGGGCTAGAGGGTGTGAACTATAGGGCGAGGTTGAGTAGGCTGGGTCTCTATTCCATGGAGCCCTGGAGGATGAGGGTTGATCTTATAGAGGTGTACAAAATCATGAGATGAATAGATTGGGTAAATGCACAGTGTCTTGCCCAGAGTAGGGGAATCGAAGACCAGAGGACATAGGTTCAAGGTGAAGGGGAAAGATTTGATAGGAATCCGAGGAGTAACTTTTTCACACAAAGTATGGTGGGTGTATGGAACAAGCTGCCAGAGGAAGTCGTTGAGGCTGGGACTATCAATGAAAAGCTTTGTTTTCCAGTGAAAAGCTTTGTTTTGCCTGCTGTTCAAACTGATCAAGTATACCATACATGGAAAGTAGACAAAAATGCTGTAGAAACGCAGCGGGTGTGGCAGCATCTATGGAGCGAAGGGAATAGGCAACGTTTCGGGCCGAAACCCTTCTTCAGATACATGGATGCAATCAGTTCAAACTCAAGTGCAGTAGATGGAGCTATGGGGAAGATACAGAAGACGGAATAGAGATCTAAGCATTGTAGTTCATAGTGCTCCTTAGACAAAGTCCAATGTCCTCATTGTGGTAGAGGTGAATTGAACAACACCCTAGCTTATGGAGTGGAAGGTGAATTTATGGGGGAGATTTGAAACAGATGCGGGTATTGAAATCAAGCACTTCATTAAGTGGGACCCTATACGGGTAAACACATTGGAGGAACAGCATCTCATATTTCGCTTGGGCAGCTTACATCCCAGTGGTATAAATATTGATTTCTCTAACTTGAAGTAAGCCCTGCAATCCTTCTCTCTCCATCCCTCCCTCACCCAAGTCACACCAGGTCGCCCTTATCCCTGAATAGTCTGAAGAAAGGTCTCGGTCCGAAAACGTCATCTGTCCCTTCTCTCCAGAGGTGCTGCCTATTCCGCTGAGTAACTCCAGCATTGTGTGTCTGTCTTCGGTTTGCACCAGCATCCGCAGTTCCTTCCTCCACTCAACAAAGTGTGGGGTTGACTAGTGAAGGGATACTGCGTGTTATGCCCCCGTCCCACTTAGGAAACCTGAACGGAAACCTCTGGAGACTTGGCGCCCCACCCAAGGTTTCCGTGCGGTTCCCGGAGGTTCCCGGAGGTTTTTTGTCAGTCTCCCTACCTGCAACCTCCGGCAACCACCTGCAACCTCCGGGAACCGCACGGAAACCTTGGGTGGGGTGCAAAGTCTCCAGAGGTTTCCGTTCAGGTTTCCTAAGTGGGACAGGGGCATTACTGACAAAGGGCAGCAGAGTTAAGGGTGACCTCGGTTTTGAAGAGAATAGAGAGAGGGCCATTTATCACCATCCCACAGAAGAAATCAGCGATCAAATGAGCTGCTTGAGATCCCAACTCGTGGGTTACGAACGTTTTCGAATAGGCTTCCACCAGCTGCATCAGTACAGGATGTAAAGTCACGGGAGACTTTATCCATGAGCTAGTATCTTGCAGCTCACCAAAATCTATTCAGTTCAATTCACAGCCAAGTAACACCAGGTTTGTGTTGAGGCAAAGCTTTGCATGTACTCATAATGTGTAGTCACAGATACAGTATTTCCAGTTTTGAGTATCAGATTTGAGTTGTAGTAACAATATTTTTTCTAAATGTAATCCATGTTTTCTTTCATTTGAGCTGTTTTCCCCATTCTCCTGCCTTCTCCGCATAACCCCTGACTCCCGTACTAATCAATAATCTATCTGTCTCTGTCTTAAAAAATATCAATTGACGGCCTCCACAGCCTTCTGCGCCATTGGATTCCACAGATTCACCACCCTCTGGCTAAAGAAATTAACCATATAACATATAACAATTACAGCACGGAAACAGGCCATCTCGGCCCTACAAGTCCGTGCCGAACAACTTTTTTCCCTTAGTCCCACCTGCCTGCACTCATACCATAACCCTCCATTCCCTTCTAATTCATCCTTCCCTTCAATTCCTCCTCATCTCCTTCCAAAATGAACATCCTTTAATTCTGAGGCTATGACATCTGGTCCTGGACTCTCCCACTAGTGGAAACATCCTCTCCACATCCACTCTATCTAGGCCTTTCACTATTCAGTAAGTTTCAATGAGGTGTCCCCTCACCCTTCTAAACTCATTAACCCATTATAATCGTAAGATCATATTACCATATAACCATATAACAATTACAGCACGGAAACAGGCCATCTCTGCCCTTCTAGTCCGTGCCGAACACTTACTCTCACCTAGTCCAATCTACCTGCACTCAGACCATAACCTTTCCTTTTATTCCTTTCCCGTCAATATACCTATCCAATTTATTTTTAAATTATAAAATCGAACCTGCCTCCACCACTTCCACGGGAAACTGAGTGAGCATAATTAGGCCATTCGGCCCATCAAGTCTACTCCACCATTCGATCATGGCTGATCTATCTCACCCTCCTAGCTCCATTCTCCTGCCTTCTCCCCCATAACCTCTGACATGTGTACTAATCAAGAATGTATTCATGTAATCGTGTATTGTCTTTCCACTGACTGGTTCGCACAATAAAGGCTTTTCACTGCGCACGATAATAAACTAAACTAAACTAAATAGCTTGTCGGCAACCATCACCTTGGGTCTTTGAATCTTAAGATTGTTATTTGACAACTGTTATTCAGCACAAGACAGCCCAGCCAACCCATTGTGTGACTTTCCAAATGGATGATGGTTAATTAGTCCTGATTTTCATTCAAATGTAAGGCAAGAGATGGTTTGCAAAGGACCAAGTCATTATTGTTTTCTCTAACATGCAAGTAAAGATTGATTTATTTAATTTCAAGTTCGAATATTGACTTCCCTAACTTCAAGTAACCCTTGCATTCCCTTTCTCTCCATCCCTCCCTCACCCTAGTTGGTGTACTGGTTTCACTGTTGTCCTGCTGGGTTTCACTGTTTGCATCACTCATTAACACCTTCCCCACAGCCAACAATGGACCATTGTGGGCTCCACCTTTCCTTGATTTCCGTTGCTGGCTTTGATTTATCCTTTTACATATCTTTCATTCATTTGTTCTCTCTAATCTTTGACATCTCCTGTTTCCATCCCCTCATTCTCTGGAATTCTCTGCCACCGAAGGCAGTGGAGGAAAATTCACTGGATGTTTTCAAGAGAGAGTTAGGTTTAGCTCTTAGGGATAATGGAATCATGGGATATGGGGGGGGGGGGGGAGGGAGCAGGAAAGGGATACTGATTTTGGACGATCAGCCATGATCATATTGGATGGCGGTGCAGGCTCGAAGGCCCGTGGCCTACTCCTGCACCTATTTTCTATGATTCTATTTGCTATATTCCCAGACTCTCAGTCTGAAGAAGGGTCTCGACCCGGAATTAGACACAAAATGCTGGAGTAACTCAGCGGGACAGAGAAGGAATGGGTGACGTTTCAGGACGAGACCCTTCAGCCCAAAACCTCATCCTATTCCTTTTCTCCAGCTGTTTGTGTCCATCTTCGATGGTTGTAAAAGCTTTTGCTGATTGCTGCCACCTAGTGGTGGTGGAGGTATGGAGGAGGATGGCCACCCATTATTTGTATTGGTGTTTCTTGCAATGAACTACCAAAGCTGTGAGAGGAACTGGGGACAAAGCAGCTTATCTCCACCCAAACCTTTTTTTCTTGCACTTTATTACAGCAAGTCACACCTCAAAAGTCTACCAGCCAGCTACTCTCATGCTCTGCATCATATTAACACCAATCTTAACATGGAAGGGATGTGCTGCTTCAGTTATTACGATGCCTGGGTCTTGGGTAATGTGTTACTATGGGAGCAGGAAGGACATTATTTTGCTATTCGGTGGGAACCGATGCAATAATAAATTGACTGTTTCCTGAAGCTGTGTTTACCGTGTGACTTCACACAGACCAAACCTCTCACCAATTACTCCATCTACACTTCACGCTAATATGGAGAAGCAGCCGACATAATCAGAGACTTTATCAGTCTGAAGAAGGGCCTCGACCTGAAACGTCACCCATTCCTTCTCTCCAGAGATGCTGCCTGTCCCGCTGAGTCACTCCAGCATTTTGTGTCTATCTATAATCAAAGACTTGTCCCACCCTAGTCATCCCCTTTTTCTCCATGCCCCTGTCCAGCAGAAGATACGGGAGCTTGAATGCACACACCACCAGACTCAGGAATAGTTTATTTCCCTCTGTTATCAGGCTTCTGAACGCTCCTTCCATAAGCTAGAGCATTGTCCGATTCACCTCTGCCCCATTGAGGACATTGGACATTGTCTACGGATCTGATGCACTACAATGCTGAGAACTACATTCTGCACTCTGTATCTTCCCCTTTACTCTTTTTATAGTTAGTTTCACTTTAGTTTATTGCCATGTGTACCAAGGTACAGTGTATAGGTTTTGTTGGGTGCTAACCAGTCAGGAGAAAGACAAAGCATGAGTACAATCGAGCCATTTCCAGTGTGTAGATACTTGAGTTTGATTTGATTGTATTTCTGTTTAGATTTGTTTATTGTCACGAGTACCAGGTACAGTGAAAAGCTTTAAGACATGGTATATGTGATCTGCTTGGATAGCCTGTAAAACAAGGCTATTCACCGTGCGGTACACAAAAAAGCTGGAGAAACTCAGCGGGTGCAGCAGCATCTATGGAGCGAAGGAAATAGGCAACGTTTCGGGCCGAAACCCTTCTTCAGACTGATCGGGGGCGGGGACAAGAAAGGAAAAAGGAGGAGGAGCCCGAAGGCTGGGAGATGGGAGGAGACAGCAGGGGGATTGAGGAAGGGGAGGAGACAGCAAGGACTAACAAAATTGGGAGAATTCAATGTTCATGCCCCCAGGATGCAGACTCCCCAAACGGAATATGAGGTGCTGTTCCTCCAATTTCCGGTGATGCTCGCTGTGGCCATGGAGGAGACCCAGGACAGAGAGGTCGGAGACGGAGTGGGAGGGGGAGTTGAAGTGCTGAGCCACCGGGAGGTCAGCTTGGTTATTGCGGACTGAGCGGAGGTGTTCAGCGAAACGAACGCCCAACCTCCGATTGGTCTCACCGATATAGATCTGCTGACATCTAGAGCAGCGGACGTAATAGATGAGGTTGGAGGAGATGCAGGTAAACCTCTGTCGCACCTGGAACAATTGCTTGGGTCCTTGAACGGAGTCGAGGGGGGAGGTAAAGGGACAAGTGTTGCATCTGACTGATCGGGGGCAGGGACAAGAAAGGAAAAAGGAGGAGGAGCCCGAAGGCTGGGGGATGGGAGGAGACTATTCACCGTGCCTTTGGTACATGTGTCAGTAAAGGGCCTGTCCCACGAGCATGCGACCTGCATGCGGCAAGCGCGACCTAAAGGGCCGGTCCCACCAGCATGCGCCTGCATGCGGCAAGCACGACCTAACGTGGTCGCTTGAGCCGTACGGCCTCACGGGGTCGGTCCCACTTCGATCGCCGGAGCCGTATGGAGTTGTGCGGAGCTGGTCCCGACATCGCGCGGGGCTTCGAAAAACTGACCGTGTTCAAACATTCCCCGCGGCCACGGCCTGTTGGCCCGCAGCCGCCTTGACGTCGTGTCACTCACTCGACCTCCGAGCGGCTCCCGCTTCTGGTTTGGTCGCGCTTGCCGCATGCCATACGGCTCAAGCGACCACGTTAGGTTGCGCTTGCCGCATGCAGGCGCATGCTGGTGGGACCGGCCCTTTAGGTTGCGCTGGCCGCATGCAAGTTGCATGCTCGTGGGACAGGCCCTTTAGGTTGCACTTGCCGCATGCAGGTTGCATGCCCGTGGGACAGGCCCTTTATAATCTTAAACCTAAACTAACTTACCAAAGAGTTCTGCTGAAATTGCAATTGGCAAAGCTCTGCAGAGTCAGAGACAGCTAGAGCAGACAGAATGGTTAGATCAGTATCTATAGTCAGTAAACAGATATAGCGTCTACATACACTCTGTATGGAACATATGGTGCTGAGGCAGGGAGCAGACATAGGCATTGATTAGGCCCATACGCACAATCGGGAAAGAAACAAATCTTTGGGGGACAGTGTTGTGGTGCAGAAGTCGGAACAATATCTACCAGGGAGCCAGATAATGGTTTGATCAGAATCTGCAGACTCAGCAGGCTGCCAGAATAGACAAAGGCAAGATTACAACGCTGTTTGCAGAACAGAGTACAATCCTGGGCAACCATCTGAACGATGTGGATTGTTTAGAGGTAGAAATGCTAATTTACCAAAATGGTTGCTTCCTGTTATTGGGGTATTATGAAAGGATATATCTTTTTTAAAGGTGTATGTGGGCCAAAGAGATGAGGGTGTGAGGCAGAATATGCCAAATACTTGGAATTCTGGAAGATGATGGGGTTACTACTGAATGTAGGTAGGGATCAGCGAAAAGTGCTTCACCATTGATATATATTCATCTGACCAGTAAAATAAAGATCAATTATTTATTATTTTACTAATAATCTGGAGCTTGGGGGTCTTCAGTTGGATAACACAATGCTAATAAAATATTTTATTGGTCAGACGAATATATATCAATGGTAAAGGGTACGGCTGAACAGAGCAGCATAGTGGCGCAGCAGTAGATTTGCTGCCTTATGCCCCTGTCCCACTTAGGAAACCTGAACGGAAACCTCTGGGGACTTTGTGCGCCACCCAAGGTTTCCGTGCTACCTGCAACCTCCGGCAACCACCTGCAACCTCCGGCAACCACCTGCAACCTCCGGCAACCACCTTCAACTAGCATCGCAACCGGCTTCGACTAAAAAATTACCGAATTTTTAAAACGGCAACCTATTTTTAGTCGCGGCCGGTTTTGAATTTTTTGAAATAATCGCCGGAACATAGAAGAAGCGGAAACCACTTTCGACCATTAGAGAGACTGACAAAAACCTCCGGGAACCGCACGGAAACCTTGGGTGGGGCGCAAAGTCTCCAGAGGTTTCCATTCAGGTTTCCTAAGTGGGACGGGGGCATTACAGCGCCAAAGACCTGGGTGCAATCCTGACTAAGGGTAAGGTCTGTACAGAGTTTGTACGTTCTCCCCGCGACCACGTGGTTTTATCTAGATGTTCCGGTTTGCTCCCACACACCAAAGATGTACAGGTTTGTAGGTCAATTGGCTTCAGTAACATTGTAAATCGCCCTTAGTGTGTAGGATAGTGTTAGTGTATGGGGTGATCACTGGTTGACACAGATTCAGTGGTCTGTGGGGCAAATTTCCATGCTGTGTTTCCAAAGTCTCAAGTCTAACCGAATAAGCATTACCCTAGGGCAAAGTTATTACGTATTTTGAAATATCATCAGTTTATTATTTTATTAATAATATGGAGCTTGATGTTGAATCGTGGAAGGCCTGGATAGAGTGGATGTGGAGAGGATGTTTCCACTAGTGGGGGAGTCCAAGACGTTCCTTTAGGAAGGAGAGGAGGAGGAGGAATTTCTTTAGTCAGAAGATGGCGAATCTGTGGAATTCGTTGCCACAGTCAATGGATATTTTTAAGGCAGAGATAGATAGATTCTTGATTGGTACGGGTCTCAGGGGTTATAGGGAGATTGCAGGGGAATTGGGTTAGGAAGGAGAGATAGATTAGCTATGATTGATTGGCATAGTTGACCTGATGGGCCGAATGGCCTAATTCTGCTCCTATCACTTATGAACTGAAGTCAGATAACACAGTCTGACTAAAGAAGGACATAGCCACAACAGTCCACCAGCAGAAGGTACAGGAAGATCTCAATAGACTGACGAAGTTGTGGGAAAGAGACAACTGAAAATCCCATGATTATTGCTTCATTAAAAATGAATGAAAAACTGTTTGGGAAATAATGGCAATCAAAGGCTCTCGATTGACAATAAATTCAACCCATTTAATACCTAATTGGCAGAACAAGTATTTTTGAAATTCAGATGAATAGATAGAAACTGCAGACACTTGGTTTACACCGAAGATAGACACAAAATGCTGGAGTAACTCAGCGGGACAGGCAGCATCTCTGGAGAGAAGGAATGAGTGGCGTTTTCGGATCGGGACTCTTCTTCCGACGAGCATTTTGTGTTACTTTCTTTGAAATTCAGATGTTGGGATGCACTGAAATTGCTATATTAAGTGAAAGTAGGAAGATGTTCCTGCCTCTTTCCAAATCATTTGATAAATTCACTCCGGAACTATTGTGGCTGTTCTGTTTCCAGTTTGTCTGATCTCCGATCGAGGTTTTCACTTTCACAATGGGTCGGAGCATTTGATACCTTTTTCTGTAACCCGCCATCTGCAAGTTTTTGTTTCTAGATGAGCATTATTCGTGGATCAGTCATAGACATTCAGAGCCGGCTCGCATGGATCTGATTGCCCGTGTGTAAGCTAGCTGAGTTGTTAGAATGGGCTCGGTTCTTGCTTGCACCAATTTCCACTCGAAAATCTGCTTTGCAGGGAAGAACAATCAGGGTGCAATGTGCATAGCAGTGTATGTTTGGAGTAATGCAAGACCTGCAAGCGGGCTCTTGTACCATCTGCTCCACTTCCTATACAGGTTACAAGCATCCCCATGTTAAGATGCAGTTTGCACTCTAGATTTTACACCGGATAAAAGGAAGAGAAAGATGAGATCATGCTGTTTTTGAGATCACTGAACCACCTTCTGTCACTTAGCATCATCACAGAATACATTTATATTGTTACAGCAGTTTACCAGGAAGTACATGTGCATAAAAACCTTTATGTGTTGGTATAGAGACATTTGATTTTTATTATTTTTCATGTGTTACTCTGCTTGGATATCACTATGCAATAAAGAATCCAAAGGAGAGCATTCAGACATAGAAATATAGAAACATAGAAAATAGGTGCAGGAGTAGGCCATTCGGCCCTTTGAGCCTGCACCGCCATTCAATATGATCATGGCTGATCATCCAACATTGTATCCATATCTGTACCCCCGCTCTCACTGCTCCCCCACTGTGATTCCTCCTGCTCCCCAGCTCATGGTCCCCTTTGATCTGTGCTTTCACACCTTACCCTCCCATATCTCCATGCCTCCCTCTCCCCGTCTCTCAGTCTGAAGAAGGGTCTCGATCCGCAACTTCACCTGTTCCTTCTGTCCAGAGATTCTGCCGCTACTAGTGAGTTACTCCAGCATTTTGTGTCTATCTTTGGTGTAAACCAGCATCTGCAGTTCCTACCTGCACCGTGTCTGCTCCACTCTGAATCTCCGCAAGGTATGCTTACTTTGAAGATGTTCTCCTTCTCTCTGACGAGAATTCTGCAACTCCCTCTCTCACTGCTCCCCCTCTGTGACCCCTCCTGCTCCCTAGCTCACCATCCCCTTTCATCTGTGTTTTCACTCCTTGCCCTTCCATATCTCCATGTCTCCCTCTCCCCTGACTCCCAGTATGAAGAAGGGTCTCGACCCGAAACATCACCCATTCCTTCTCTCCGGACTTACTGCCAGCCCCGCTAAGTTACTCCAGCATGTTGTGTCTTTCCATATCTGTACACCATGGGTGGCTCGATTGTAATCATGTGTAGCCTTTCCGCTGACTGGATAGCACGCAACAAAAAGCTTTTCCCTGTACCTCGGTACATGTGACAATAAACTAAACTACTGGGCAAAGATGGAAATATTTGGGTTACTATTAGGCATTTACTATAGAGAATTAGCAACTCATTTTGTGGAGTTTTTTTCAGACCACCAAATAATTCACAGTTTAAAAGTGTTAGGTTGGATTCATTATGGACCCCGAACCAAGACTCAAAACTGCCTGGATCTCATTTTGAGCATCCCAAGGGGATTAATTCGTGTGAGATCACACCTGGAGTATTGTGTGCAGTTTTGACAATAGACAATAGGTGCAGGAGTAGGCCATTCGGCCCTTCGAGCCAGCACCGCATTTCTTCTCCAAATTTGAGGAAGGCCATTCTTGCTATTGAGGGAGTGCAGCGTAGGTTCACAAGGTTAATTCCGGGGATGGTGGGACTGTCATATGCTGAGAGAATGGAGCGGCTGGGCTTGTATACTCTGGAATTTAGGAGGATGAGAGGATCCATATTGAAACATATTTAAGATCATTAAGGGTTTGGACACGCTAGAGGCAGGAAACATGTTCCCGATGTTGGGGGAGGCCAGAACCAGGGGCCACAGTTTAAGAATAAGGGGTAAGCCATTTAGAATGGAGACGAGGAAACACTTTTTCACACAGAGTGTTGTGAGTCTGTGGAATTCTCTGCCTCGGAGAGCGGTGGAGGCCGGTTCTCTGGATAATTTCAAGAGAGAGCTCGATAGAGCGTTTAAAGATAGCGGAGTCAGGGGATTATGGGGAGAAGGCAGGAACGGGGTACTGATTGGGGTTGATCAGTCATGATCACATTGAATGGCGGTGCTGGCTCGAAGGGCCGAATGGCCTACTCCTGCACCAATTGTCTATTGTCTATTGTCTATTGGGGCTGATTCACACGTTGTGGCCACTGGTTCTAATGGGAATGACTAGTCTTCCTTCAGCCACTCATCTCTTTGGCACATGTTCATGGATAAAATCATGAGGGGAATAGATAGCATGAACACACACCCATACTAGGGGAATCAAAAACCAAAGAGCATAGGTTTAAGCTGAGAGGGGAAAGATTTAATAGGAACCCAAGGGGAATCTTTTTCTCACAGATACACCAATCCTGGTGGTGGATATATGGAATAAGCTGCCAGAGGAGCTAGTTGGGGCAGGTATTATAGCAACATTTAAAAACATTTAGACAGGTACATGAATAGGAAAGATTGAGAGTGATATTGGCCAAACACGGGGAGGTGGGATGAGCATCGATGAGGCATCATGATCATCGTTGTGCCAAAGCACCTGATTCTGACTCTACGTAATAATGTCTGAGGTAAGAACGTCCTAGACTCACTTAACGCTGCCATGAGGCTAGAACACACTAAGCAGCAGATATACAAACCCTATCAGCCCATCACTGGACATCAGTGGTGGGACCTTGTAATGTTGGGAGAATCATCTTTCTGATCTGGAACCAACCAGGCCTTGAAGTTGAATTCAATCATTCCTCTCCTGGAGACTAGAAGAAAAAATACTAGTTTTTAACTTTTTTTATTATAATATTTAAATATAATTATTTTTTATGTTTTAATGGATTGAAATTAATTAATAATGATTTATAATGTTCAGATAATTTTACTTATTGCTAATCGCGAAGTTATTGTTGTTAAGTTGGAAAGGGTACAGAGAAATGGGGCCAGGACTGAAGTGTCTGAGTTATAGGGAAAGGTTGAGCAGGCTGGAACTCTATTGCCTGGAGTGCAGGAGTATGAGTGGGTGATCTTATAGAGGTGTATAAAATCATGAGAGGAATAGAGCAGGTAGACACACAGTCTCTTGCCCAGAGTAAGGGAATCGAGAACCAGAGGACATAGGTTTAATGTGAAGAGAGAAAGATTTTATAGGAATCTGCGGAGTTACCTTTTCACACAAAGGGTGGTTGGTGTATAGAACGAGCTGTCTGTGGAGGTAGTTGAGGCTGGGACTAACCTTCCCTCTTAACTCCATTGGCCTGTCGTTTCCCCATCAGCCCTGACACCCGTACTAATCAAGAATCTATCTATCTCTGCCTTAAAAATATCTATTGGCCTCATAAGCCATCCGTGGCAATGATTCCATAGATTTACCACCCCCTGACTAAAGTTCCTCCTCATCTCCTTCCTAAAGGCAAGTAGATTCTAAGACTGTGACCTATAGTCCTATACTCTCCCACCAGTGGGAACATCCTCTCTATATCCGCTCTATCCAAGCCTTTCACTATTCGGTAAGTTTCAATGAGGTCCCACCTCATCCTTCTAAACACCAGCGAGTAGAGGCCCAGCGCCTTCATATGCTCATCATATGTTAACCCACTCATTCCTGGGATCATTCTCAGTTTAATAATAAGGCGTAGGCCATTTACGACTGAGACGAGAAAAACATTTTCAAACCAGAGTTTTGTGAATCTGTGGAATCCTCTGCCACAGAAGGCAGTGGAGGCCAATTCACTGGATGTTTTCAAGAGAGAGTTAGATATGGCTCTTAAGGTTAACGGAATTAAGGGATATGGGGAAAATGCAAGGAACGGGGTACTAATTTTAGATGATCAGCCATAATCATATTCAACATGCAGGTAGACTAGAAAAATCAGGTTGGTATTGGACCCCAAGAAAGGGACTTTGTAGAGGCAGGAACGGGGTACTGATTGGGGATGATCAGCCACGATCACATTGAATTGCGGTGCTGGCTCGAAGGGCCGAATGGCCTACTCCTGCACCTATTGTCTAATATCTATTGAATGGCAGTGCTGGCTCAAAGGGCCAAATGGCCTACGCCTGCACCTATTTTCTATGTTCATATGTAAACCTCTTCTGGATCCTCACTAACGCCAGCGCATCCTTCCTCAGATGTGGGGCTCAGAATTGCTAACTCCAAATACTCCAAACGCAGCCTGACCAGCGCCTTATAGAGCCTCAGAGATAGCCCTTCCAAATTCCACCTGGCATCTGACTGCTCATTCAGCTGCGTAACAAATGGCCAACGGTGGAATCTCTTCCCCCAAGTGCTGTTCCTGAATTAGTATCAGACTGAGGAATGTTAACTCATCACAGTCCTGTCTGTCTGTTGGTGCCTCTCTGAGGTTTACTTTATGAAGCAGAGATTCAACCGAGTGTCTGCACCTGGGGTGTTGGCCAGCCAAGCACAAGCTTGTCTCTGGCATTTTCTGTTTCCAACCTTCAATGTCTTGCTTTCTCACTTCTATAAAATTATCTTTATGTTCTCTTACCTCCCCCTCAAGCAAAATGAAAAGCTTCACAAGTGTGCAATTTTTTTCTTTCCACGAAAAAAGACATTAATTCTGACTGATTCATGTTTCCAGGCCTTGAAGGCAGAACAGGGACATTGAGTTGAGATGGTAGCGGTAAACAAACCAATGCATTGATACAAGCAGAACGTGGAATAGGCACCTGGAACAGGGCGGCACAGTGACTCAGGGGTAGAGTTGCTGCCTTCCAGCGCCAGAGGCCCAGGTTCGATCCTGACCACGGGTGCTGCCCGTACGGAGTTTGTACTCTCTCCCCCCGTGGATTTTCCCTGGTTGCTCCCATTTCCTCCCGCAGTCCAAAGACGTACAGGTTTGTCGGTTCATTTAGCTTGTGTAAATTGTAAATTGTCACTAGAGTGTAGGATAGTGTTAGTGTAAAGATTGATCACTGGTCGGTGCGGACTCGGTGGGCCGAGGGACCTGTTTCCCTGCAGTTTCTCTGAACTAATCTAAACTAAACTAAACTAATCGGGCGGAGATTGGTGGGCAACATGGTTGTGGGGTGGAGTGGAAGTCAACTATCTAAGGCATGTCCTAAATATATGGCAAATTGGTGCTTCCATACTGCCTTATGACACAGAAGGGAACCCATTTTTTACTAGAACAATGCCAGGATTAGAAACATAGAAACATAGAAATTAGGTGCAGGAGTAGGCCATTCGGCCCTTCGAGCCTGCACCGCCATTCAATATGATCATGGTTGATCATCCAACTCAGTATCCCGTACCTGCCTTCTCTCCATACCCCCTGATCCCCTTAGCCACAAGGGCCACATCTAACTCCCTCTTAAATATAGCCAATGAATTGGCCTCAACTACCCTCTGTGGCAGAGAGTTCCAGAGATTCACCACTCTCTGTGTGAAAAAAAGTTCTTCTCATCTCGGTTTTAAAGGATTTCCCCCTTATCCTTAAGCTGTGACCCCTTGTCCTGGACTTCCCTAACATCGGGAACAATCTTCCTGCATCTAGCCTGTCCAACCCCTTAAGAATTTTGTAAGTTTCTATAAGATCCCCTCTCAATCTCCTAAATTTTAGAGAGTATAAACCAAGTCTATCCAGTCTTTCTTCATAAGACAGTCCTGACATCCCAGGAATCAGTCTGGTGAACCGTGTCTGCATTCCCTCTATGGCAATAATGTCCTTCCTCAGATTTGGAGACCAAAACTGTACGCAATACTCCAGGTGTGGTCTCACCAAGACCCTGTACAACTGCAGTAGAACCTCCCTGCTCCTATACTCAAATCCTTTTGCAATGAAAGCTAACATACCATTCGCTTGGGGGGGTATTCGCTATTGGGAGAGATTGGACCGACTAGGATTGTTTTCTCTGGAACGCTGGAGAGTGTGGGAATACCTGATAGATTTATAATATTATTAGAGGCATGGACAGGGTACATTACAGGGTATATTACAGTATAATAATTGGGAAAAAATTGATATTAAAATTTTGGAAAAACCCAATCAAGATGTGGATTATGGAGATGTCGGAGACCTTACATTTGGAAAAAATAGATTTGTCTTAATTAACAAACCAGAATTATTTACTAGAACATGGTCTCCATTTATAGATTATTACTTGAAGGGGTAGATCGGACCAACACGGAGGCCGGACTGAAGCCTGAACCCAGGACTAGATGAATAGTTATGTCTTCTGACCTACGGACCTATCTCCTAAGTTGTATTATTGATAGTTTATCCTATTTTTCTAATTTCTTTCTTTCTTTATTTATTTATTTCCTATCTATAAATATTTATTTATTTATTTATTTTCCTATCTATAAATATAAATAAATAATTAGAGGCAATGTTAATATGTAACGGATAAAGGAGGATCCCAGCTACTTTGGTAACTGGGTCCCTGGAAACCTGGATATTTAATATGTAACCGTTAAACAAAGTCTGTATTGGTTTGGACTATGATATGCAGATGCCTCTAATAAAAATTAATTAATTTAAAAAATAAGAGAGGCATGGACAGGGTAGACAGTCAAAACCTTTTACACAAGGTGGAAATAAATATCATATAGATGTCATATAATTCTGCTCCAAAAGCTTTTGAACTTATGAACAACATTGCCAACACTTTAATTCACTGAATAGAGGGGGGACATTTAAAGGAAATGTGCAGGGCAAGTGTTTTTATGCCCCTGTCCCACTTAGGCGTTTTTTCAGGCGACTACAGGCGATTAGGCATGTCGCCGGGGTGTCGCCTGGATGGTCGTGACTCGTCTCCTCCGTTGCCCAAAGAATCTTAGCGTCTTTCTGGTCACCGCTGGATTTTGAAATGTTTTCAACTTTTCGGTGACAGTGGGTTTGACGCCAATGAGCGTAGCTTGACTTCTCCTGGCGCAGGAGCTGTCGTAGGTTGTCACCAGGATGACGTAGGTTGCCGCCGATGCTGGCTTTGGTGGATTCCATTGAAGACTATCTTTGTCAATCTACGTCAACCAGCGACAGGTCCCGGTGACTGAATTGTCTTGCCTTGTCGTAGCTTGTAGGTGGACGCAGGTTGTCGAAGGTTATCGTAGGTGTGGTCGTAGGTGGATGTCCTAATGGATCGCTGGTTGTCGGTAGCTTGCCGTAGCTGGACGTCGACTAGGTCGGTAGGTTGTTGTAGACATTGTCGTAGGCATTGTCTTAAGGGGGTCCAGTCGCCGGTTTTTCGGAGACCTGCTACGACTATGACAGTCGCCGGCAATCGCCTAAAAAATCGTCTAAGTGGGACAGGCGCATTACACAGAAAATGGTGGGTACCCGGAACATGCTGACATTGACGGTGGTGGAAGCAGAAACAATAGTGGTGTTTAAGAGGCTTTTAGATCGGGGAATGGGGGATATGGAGTGCGTACAGGAGATTAATCTGGCATCAAGGTCACCATGGAATAGGGCTTGTTCCTGTGCTATACTGTTCAATGCTATATGCTTAAGCAACACTCCGGATCTTGGATGACATTCAATTCAATTCAATTCAACTTTAATGTCATCGCACAAATACAAGTATCAGTACAACAAAATGCAGTTTTGCGTCAGTCCGTAGTAGTTGTGCATAAAGAAAATTAAAAAAATAGAAAGAGGGAAGATACAGAATAATCAGGAAATACAGAATGATTAAACAAAGGGGGATGGAGGGACCGGAGAAATCTATCGGCGGGACTCCGAGTTCAGCAATGTGATTGTGTTGTTGTAGAAGCTGTTCCTCATCCTACTAGTACGTGACCTGAGGCTCCTGTACCGCCTCCCTGATGGGAGGAGGGCAAACAGTCCATGGTTGGGGTGGGAGGGGTCTTTGATGATCTTCCCAGCCCGTCTCAGACACCGTTTTCGATGGAGGGCATCCATGGCAGGGAGCGGGGCACCGATGATGTGCTGCGCGGTTTTCACCACCCGTTGTAGTGCCTTCCTGTCCGCAGCAGTGCAGCTGCTGTACCATACCGTGAAGCAGGTGGTCAGGATACTCTCTATGGTACAGCGTTAAAAGTTGGTCAGGATCCGGGGGGACAGGTGGGCTTTCTTGAGCCTCCTCAGGAAGTAAAGGCGCTGCTGTGCCTTTTTGATCAGCTTGGAGGTGTTGAGGGACCAGGACAAATCCTCCAAGATATGTACTCCGAGGAATTTATAGCTGGAGACGCGCTCCACCTCAGTCCCGTTTATATGGATGGGGGTATGACTGCCTCCTCTGGTCTGCCTGAAGTCAACAATAATCTCCTTCGTCTTCTTGGAGTTGAGGACGAGGTTATTGTTGGCACACCAGGCTGTCAGGTGCTGGACATGTTAAAATAGTGGGAGAGTCTCGGACCAGAGGCCATAGCCTCAGAATAAAAAGGACGTCTTTTTTTTAAAGGAGATGAGGAAGAATTTATTTTGTCAGAGGGTTGTAAATCTGTGGAATTCATTGCCACAGACGACTGTGGAGGCCAAGTCAATAGATGTTTTTAAGGTGGAGATCGAGTAGTTCAGTTTAGTTTAGTTTATTGTCACATGTATCAATGAATAATGAAGAGTTTTTGTGGTGTGATATCCATTCAGTGGAAACACAACACATGGTTACATTCGAGCCATCCACAATATACAGGATACATGGTAAAGAGATTGAGATGAATACATTTTAGTGCAAGATAAAGCCAGTAAAGTCCGATCAAAGATAGTCCGAAGGTCTCCAGTTAGGTAGATTCTTGGTTAGCATGGGTGTCAGGGGTTATGGGGCAAAGGCAGGAGAATGGGGTTGAGAGGGTAAGATAGATCAGCCATGATTGAATGGTGGAATACATTTGATGGGCTAACTGGCCTAATTCTCCTCCTAGAACTGCTCTCCGGTTGTGGTATGATGGTTCAGTTGCATAGTTACAGCTGGGAAGAAAGTGTCCCTGAACCTGGAGGTGTGCGTTTTTACACTTCTATACCTTTTGCCTGATGGGAAAGGGGAGAAGGGATTCTTGATCCATAATGGTGTCAGGGGTTGTGGGGAGAAGGCAGGAGAATGGGGTTGAGAGGGATAGATAGATCAGCGATGATTGAAGGGCGGAGTAGGCTTGACGGGCCGAATGGCCTGATTCTGCTCCTGTAGATTATGAATTTATCAGCAACATTGCCAACACTTTAATGCACTGCATAGTTGGCCAACATCCTTGCTGTGAGATTTCATCTGCACAGAGCAGCCTGTATTAAAATGGCATTGCATTGGTGGCCTACAATAATTTCATTGCGTGGCATCAGGGAATGTTTTTTTTGCAGTCAAATCTATGGCGCTAGCGTGACTTGTGGATCTTCAGTGCAGTTCAAGGCATCTCAGTACAATTTCCATCTGAACATTTGAGGTACAATCCCTCATTGTGATGTCGGAAACACGAGTCAATATGTGCACTCTAGACTACACAAACTCTTCATTATCCTTATTAATGTTTGCCTTCTTGTTTTTGGTAGTGTACACTGGGAACATGGAAGAATATAGCTATTGTCCAGCTTAAATAGCTTAACTAGCTAAGAAAATACACTCTGCCATCTACACAAAGGTAGAGGGGAAAGCTTAAAGGAGATTATAAAAGAACTGGACAAGCTAGATGCAGGAAAAATGTTCCCAACATTGGGCGAGTCCAGAACCAGGGGCCACACTTAGAATAAAGGGGAGGCCATTTAAGACTGAGGTGAGAAAAAACTTTTTCACCCAGAGAGTTGTGAAATTGTGGAGTACCCTGCCACAGAGGGTAGTGGAGGCCTAATCACTGGATGGATTTAAGAGAGATTTAGATAGAGCTCTAGGGGCTAGTGGAATCAAGGGATATGGGGGGAAGGCAGGCACGGGTTATTGATCGGGGATGATCAGCCATGATCGCAATGAATGGCTGTGCTGGCTGGAAGAGCTAAATGGCCTCCTCCTGCACCTATTTTCTATGATTCTATGATTCTATGATGTGCGGGCAATTTGTTTACACAGATGGTGGTGGGTGTCCGGAAGGAGCTGCCAGGAGTGGTGGCGGAGGCAGATATGATAGGGGCAATTGAGAATCTTTTAAATAGGCACCCGGGCACACTGAGAATATAGTTCTCTACATTCTATATACATCACACTAAAAGGAAAAAGATAGCTAATTTCTCCCAGGCTTCTGCTTTCTGCACTATCAACTGTATCTGTATCTCAGGCCTTATCGGCATGGTTTTGGCAGGAGAAGCTCATAAGTCTCTTACACAGAGTCAATGCCAGATTCTTGCCACATGCAAATTCCAATAGTCATTTGCACCAAAGCCAAGTCTGAAGAAGGGTCTCGACCCGAAACATCACCCATTCCTTCTCTCCAGAGATGCTGCCTGTCCCGCTGAGTTACTCCAGCATTTTGTGTCTGCGCCAAAGCCAAGTTTTATTAAGTGAGATGGAGACACAAGCGACTGCAGATGCTGGAATCTGGAGCGGCAAACATAGAAACATAGAAACATAGAAATTAGGTGCAGGAGTAGGCCATTCGGCCCTTCGAGCCTGCACCGCCATTCAATATGATCATGGCTGATCATCCAACTCAGTATCCCGTACCTGCCTTCTCTCCATACCCCCTGATCTCCTTAGCCACAAGGGCCACATCTAACTCCCTCTTAAATATAGCCAATGAACTGGCCTCAACTACCCTCTGTGGCAGAGAGTTCCAGAGATTCACCACTCTCTGTGTGAAAAAAGTTCTTCTCATCTCGGTTTTAAAGGATTTCCCCTATATCCTTAAGCTGTGACCCCTTGTCGTGGACTTCCCTAACATCGGGAACAATCTTCCTGCATCTAGCCCGTCCAACCCCTTAAGAATTTTGTAAGTTTCTATAAGATCCCCTCTCAATCTTCTAAATTCTAGAGAGTATAAACCAAGTCTATCCAGTCTTTCTCCATAGGACAGTCCTCACATCCCAGGAATCAGTCTGGTGACCGTCTCTGCACTCCCTCTATGGCAATAATGTCCTTCCTCAGATTTGGTGAAGGACCACAGTGGATCAGGCTGCGTCTATGCCATAGAGGGAGTACAGAGAAGGTTCACCAGACTGATTCCTGGGATGGCAGGACTTTCATATGAAGAAAGACTGGATAGACTCGGCTTGTACACGTTGGAATTCAGAAGATTGAGGGGGGATCTTATAGAAACTTACAAAATTCTTAAGGGGTTGGACAGGCTAGATGCAGGAAGATTATTCCGGAGGTACACAAAATTGCTGGAGAAACTCAGCGAGTGCAGCAGCATCTATGGAGCGAAGGAAATAGGCGACGTTTCGGGCCGAACCCCTGATTCAGACTGAACCTACGATCTTCCAGCATCTGCAGTTCCTTCTTGAACAAGGTTATTCCGGATGTTGGGGAAGTCCAGAACTAGGGGGTCACAGTTTAAGGATAAGGGGGAAATCTTTCAGGACCGAGATGAGAAAATCATTTTTTACACAGAGAGTGGTGAATCTGTGGAATTCTCCGCCACAGAAGGTAGTTGAGGCCAGTTCATTGGCTATATTTAAGAGGGAGTTAGATGTGGCCCTTGTGGCTAAAGGGATCAGGGGGTATGGAGAGAAGGCAGGGATGGGATACTGAGTTGGATGATCAGCCATGATCATATCGAATGGCGGTGCAGGCTCGAAGGGCCGAATGGCCTACTCCTGCACCTATTTTCTATGTTTCTATGGAGGGAAATGGACAGCTGATGTATTGGATCGAGACCTTTAATTTGAACGTGTTTATTGAAATGCCATTTAACTCTTGAGCATGACTGTTCCAAAGTTAACCCCTCTGATCTCTAATCTTTAAAGCAATTCTGAGATGTATACCCAATATGAGCGTTTGATGGCACTGGGCTTGTGGAGTTTAGAGAGATGAGGGGACACGTCATTTGAATGTACCAAACAATGCAAAGCCTGGATAGAGTGGATGTGAAGAGGATGTTTCCACTAGTGGGAGAGTAATGTAGAACCAGAGGGCGCAGACGAAGATTAAAAGTACCTTTAGAATAGAGATGAGGAACTTCTTGAGTAAGAGGGTGGTGAATCTGTGGAATCCATTGCCACAGAGGGCTCTGGAGGCCAAGTCATTGGATAGTTTTAAAGCAGAGGTTGACAGATTTTTAACTAGTTAGGGGTTATGGGGAGAAAGCAGGAGAATGGGGTTGAGAGGGAAAGATAGATCAGCAAAGTAGTCTTGATGGGCCAAATGGCCTAATTCCGCTCCTGGGACTTATGAACTTATTTTATACACCTGTGACATGAAGCCTTATAATTTGTAGTAATTATTTTAAGTTCTCCTAAAATAGCTTTGAAAATATTGTTTTGGCTTTAGAAAGTTTCACATTAAAAAGAGATAGTTTCCCTCTGATTCTACCTCCTCAAATAATTCATGCTGTATGTAATATGAATGAGTTGTGCATATGTATGTCTAACTGCCTCGATTCATAAGTTCGTTTTATGTCCAATTTTTTCAATTTAACAAGGGAAATATCAAGATAAATGCTGACCAAGAAGACCATTATTAATTCAGGTGTATTTCTACATCAGAGCTCTAAAGGAAAGGAAAGGCGTTTCACTTGTTATTTAAACTCATGATCTTTAGTGTGTTGCTCCAGTAGTGTGGCTGCACATATAATTAGTGCCATTGTGGCTTTAAGCAGAGCTGAACTTGACTTGAGCATTTTTTGTTTGCAGTGCAGACTGCTTGACAGTTCGAGCTGAACCTTGATTAACACAGTGTGGGTTTGCCAGGCAAAGTTTGCTTGGGTCAGGGCTTCTGAAAACCTGCAGCCACAAACAAACTATTTAATCATTCATTCGTCGAGTCAAAATCGAAATAAACCTACAGTAAAGCAATCATCACGAGAAGTACGCGCTCTGCAAAATAGTATAACCATATAACCATATAACAATTACAGCACGGAAACAGGCCATCTCGACCCTTCTAGTCCGTGCCGAACACGTAATCTCCCCTAGTCCCATATACCTGCGCTCAGACCATAACCCTCCATTCCCTTCCCATCCATATAACTATCCAATTTATTTTTAAATGATAAAATCGAACCTGCCTCCACCACCTTCACTGGAAGCTCATTCCACACAGCTACCACTCTCTGAGTAAAGAAGTTCCCCCTCATGTTACCCCTAAACTTCAGTCCCTTAATTCTCATGTCATGTCCCCTTGTTTGAATCTTCCCTACTCTCAGTGGGAAAAACGTTTCCACGTCAACTCTGTCTATCCTTCTCATCATTTTAAAAACCTCTATCAAGTCCCCCCTTAACCTTCTGCGCTCCAAAGAATAAAGCCCTAACTTGTTCAACCTTTCTCTGTAATTTAGTTGCAGAAACCCAGGCAACATTCTAGTAAAGTGATGAAACCACTCAGATATGTGGCATCTGGAGGTGAGGTTTGGCGGTGGATGCATGTTGTGTTGAGAGTCATAGAAAGGGTATTCCATTGCACCGTTTTGTGCAACATTCAGGACCTTCGACATTCTGCCTTCGTCAGGGATTCTGCGCATTTATTGCAACTAGGACCTCTTTGCGCTTAGAATTTGATGGCATATTGGGTTGAGAGGTGGAATTTGGGTCCCGTACAGAGAATGTTCACCAGACTGACTCCTCGGATGTCAGGACTTTCATATGAAGAAAGACTGGATAGACTCGGCTTGTACTCGCTAGAACTTAGAAGATTGAGGGGGGATCTTATAGAAACTTACAAAATTCTTAAGGGTTTGGCCAGGCTAGGTGCAAGAAGATTGTTCCAGATGTTGGGGAAGTCCAGAACAAGGGGTCACAGTTTAAGGATAAGGGGGAAATCTTTTAGGACCGAGATGAGAAAATTATTTTTCACACAGAGAGTGGTGAATCTGTGGAATTCTCTGCCACAGAAGGTAGTTGAGGCCAGTTCATTGGCTATATTTAAGAGGGAGTTAGATGTGGCCCTTGTGGCTAAAGGGATCAGGGGGTATGGAGAGAAGGCAGGTACAGGATACTGAGTTGGATGATCAGCCATGATCGTATGGAATGGCGGTGCAGGCTTGAATGGCCGACTCCTGCACCTATTTTCTATGTTTCTATGAAGGAGGTCTTAAACATATTCGCAGGGGGTTCTCTAGATAGTCGAGGGAGGTGTTGTACTTCAGTGATACAACATCAACATGACACTTTTTCATACTCTCCTAAACTATTCTACACTGGCAAATTAGGTCCCCGCAGTGGGACAGGCCCTTTAGGGTTACTTGTTGAACCTGGACGACACAGTTTTCAGTCACCTACACCTTCTTCCCGTTAGTAGGATTAGAATGAGAGTGTGGCCAGGTTACTGTGGGTCTTTGATGAAGCTGGCTGTCTTGTTGACTATCGATCCCTTCCATGGTGGGATAGTCAGCACTCGTGATCAAAACCCCAAACAGGAACTGGTGATCAGAATTCAAGCTATGATTCCAGACAACATAGAAACATAGAAACATAGAAATTAGGTGCAGGAGTAGGCCATTCGGCCCTTCGACCCTGCACTGCCATTCAATATGATCATGGCTGACCATCCAACTCAGTATCCCGTACCTGCCTTCTCTCCATACCCCCTGATCCCCTTAGCCACAAGGGCCACATCTAACTCCCTCTTAAATATAGCCAATGAACTGGCCTCAACTACCCTCTGTGGCAGAGAGTTCCAGAGATTCACCACTCTCAGTGTGAAAAAAAAGTTCTTCTCATCTCGGTTTTAAAGGATTTTCCCCCTTATCCTTAAGCTGTGACCCCTTGTCCTGGACTTCCCCAACATCGGGAACAATCTTCCTGCATCTAGCCTGTCCAACCCCTTAAGAATTTTGTAAATTTCTATAAGATCCCCTCTCAATCTCCTAAATTCTAGAGAGTATAAACCAAGTCTATCCAGTCTTTCTTCATAAGACAGTCCTGACATCCCAGGAATCAGTCTGGTGAACTTTCTCTGCACTCCCGCTATGGCAATAATGTCCTTCCTCAGATTTGGAGACCAAAACTGTACTCAATACTCCAGGTGTGATCTCACCAAGACCCTGTACAACTGCAGTAAAACCTCCCTGCTCCTATACTCAAATCCTTTTGCCATGAAACATCTCACTGCACTTCTGTGGATGAGCAATGTTGGTGTCAGGCTGGCTGTGGGTAAGGAGAACAAGGAGATGTGTAATCACAGGGTTCGACAGACAGTGCAGAAACAGGCCCATCATGCATGCCAACAAGCCAGCAAGTACCCATTTATAATAATCCTACACTAATCCAATTTCATTCTCTTCACATTCCCATCAAATCTCATCGGATTCTACCCCTCACTTACAAACCATGGACAATTTACAGCGACTTGTTAGCTTACTAACCAGAAAAATGACACGAAGTACTAAAGTAACTCAGCGGGTCAGGCAGCATCCTTGGAGAACATGGATAGGTGACTTCGGTCCCAACCCAAAACATCACCTGTACATGTTCTCCAGGGATGCTGCCTGACCCGCTGAGTTACACAAGCGTTTTGTATCTTTTATTGTAAATCAGAATCTGCAGTTCCTTGTCTCTATAACTTGTCAACCAGCATGTCCTTTGAGATAGAAACATAGAAAATAGGTGCAGGAGGAGGGCATTCGGCCCTTCGAGCCAGCACCGCCATTCATTGTGATCACGACTGATCGTTCCCTATCAATGACCCGTACCTGCCTTCTCCCCATATCCCTTGACCACTAGCCCCTAGAGGTCTATCTAACTCTTTCTTAAATCCATCCTGCGACTTGGCCTCCACTGCCCTCTGTGGCAGGGAATTCCACAAATTCACAACTCTCTGGGTGAAAAAGTTTTTCTCACCTCAGTCTTAAATGACCTCCCCTTTATTCTAAGACTGTGTCCCCTGGTTCTGGACTCGCCCAACTTTGGGAACATTTTTTCCTGCATCTAGCTTGTCCAGTCCTTTTATAATTTTATATGTTTCTATAAGATACCCCCTCATCCTTCTAAACTCCAGTAAATACAAGCCTAGTCTTTTCAATCTTTCCTCATATGACAGTCCCGCCATCCCAGGGATCAATCTCGTGAACCTATGTGGAAGATGTGGAAGGAAATCCACTCAAAGGCAGGGAGGAACGTGAAGACTCCACACAGACAGCACCCAACATCAGGAATAAACTCAGGTTGCTGCAGCTGTGAGGAAGCAGCTCTACCAGCTGCACCATAGTGCCACCCAAATGGATGTACCACCAAAAAACCACAGTGCTGTCATAGTAAAAACAACTAGTTGTCTGAGGAGCTCAGTTTGTCAGGCAGCTTCTGTGGAGCCAAATGAATAGCCAATGTTTCATATCGAAAATCATGTATAAGGACTCTTATACCAGGATTGGGGATGTGCAAATATTGGGGTTGGGGGGAGGGGAGGGTGGGGGGAGGGGGGAAAGGGGGTCAGTCTACCCCACGACAGAAGGGCGAAGGGTTGTACAGTTTGATATCTACAGGGAATAAGGATCTCCTGTGGCGTTCTGTGCTGCATCTTGGTGGGACCAGTCTGTTGCTGAAGGTGCTCCTCAGGTTGACCAGTGTATCATGGAGGGGGGGTGAGCTGTATTGTCCAAGATGCTCCGCAGTTTGAGAAGCATCCTCCCCTTCAAGGCCACCTCCAGCAAATCTAACTCCAACCCCAGGGGTTTGTTAATTCTGTTGGAGTCCGCAGCCTTCGCCCCTGCTGCCCCAGCACACAACAGCAAAGAAGATGGTCCTGGCCACCATTGACTGGTAGAACACCTGCAGCATATTACTGCAGACGTTGATAGAGTGGAGCCTCCTCAGAAAGTACAGCCTTCCAGGTTTTTCATCCGGTACATTTTGATTACAAAAACCTTTGGAGGTTGCACCATCTCATTGCTATTAATAGTATCTGCAGTGGAGTAGGAAATGAAGAGTAAGGGAAGTCAAATGGCACATGATCGGATGGCTTATATCTTTGCAGCAGCTCCTCAATGTTATTCCCTTTACCGTCAGCAAACGTACGGAGCTCATCGACACTTATGCTACATCTGTTGCTCTTGGTTAGATTTAACAATGCTTTAAACATTACTGTCGTCTCTGTGGACTTCCAGATATAGCAGGCAGGTGACGTGAATTAGACTCATTGAAATTGTTTAAACAATGACAGGACTCGCTTTGCGTTGGACGCAAAAAGCTGGACTAACTCAGTGGGTCAGGCAGCATCTCTGGAGAAAGGGATAGGGTGATGTTTCGGGCCGAGACCCTTCGCCAGACTAAGAGTCTGGGGAAAGGGAAAAATCTCCAAATCTGAGGAAAGACATTCTTGCCATAGAGGGAGTGCAGAGAAGGTTCACCAGACTGATTCCTGGGATGGCAGGACTTTCATATGAAGAAAGACTGGATAGACTCGGCTTGTACTCGCTGGAATTTAGAAGATTGAGGGGGGGATCTTATAGAAACTTACAAAATTCTTAAGGGGTTGGACAGGCTAGATGCAGGAATATTGTTCCCGATGTTGGGGAAGTCCAGTACAAGGGGTCACAGTTTAAGGATAAAGGGGAAATCTTTTAGGACCGAGATGAGAAAAACATTTTTCACACAGAGAGTGGTGAATCTCTGGAAATCCCTGCCACAGAAGGTAGTTGAGGTCAGTTCATTGGCTATATTTAAGAGGGAGTTAGATGTGGCCCTTGTGGCTAAAGGGGATCAAGGGTATGGAGAGAAGGCAGGTACAGTGTACTGAGTTGGATGATCAGCCATCATTAAGCCGTCTGAAGAAGGGTTACGGCCCGAAACGTTGCCTATTTCCTTCGCTCCATAGATGCTGCTGCACCCTCTGAGTTTCTCCAGCTTTTTTGTGTAGCCATCATTATATTGAATGGCGGTGCAGGCTAGAAGGGCTGAATTGCCTACTCCTGCACCTATTTTCTACGTTTCTATGTTTCTAGGAGAGATATAGAGGGATCTAGAACAAATGGATGAAAGATCTGCAAAAAAAAAGTGAGGATGATAAAGGAAACAGGCCATGGTTAGTCTCATGGCAGTGGAACGGTTGAGGCAGCAGAATGGCAGTGACAAGGTCCACGATGCCAGCAATCTGCCTGCCACGACCTCTTTGATCTTCACCTAAAGGTAGCCCGCTCTGAAGGGAAAACCGCGGATGCTGAATTATCCTTGTTAAAAATAGCAAAAGTCCCCTTCACAGCCCAGAACACTCGTCCCACTGCATAAAATAAAAGGACACCCAAACATGCCAGCTTGCAATTTGCAGGAAGGGACTGCAGATGCTGGTTCCAACTGAAGAAAGACACAAAAGGCTGGGGTAACTCAGCGGCTCAGGCAGCATCTGTGCAGAAAGGGAATATTTGACGTTTTGGGTCAAGATCCGTCTTCAGACTGTGGGGAAAGGGAAACAAGAGATAATAGATGGTAATGTCGAGAGATATTGAATAAACAAATGAAAGATATGCAAAAAAACAGTGAAGTCTGACCCGCTGACTTACTCCAGATTTTTGTGTCTATCTTCAGTTCAAACCAGCATCTGCAGTTCCTTCCTACACATCTCGACTGCTAGCCTCGAAATGTCACCCCTTTCCTTTTCTCCAGCGATGCTGCCTGACTCGCTGAGTTAATCCAAATTTTTGTGTTTAGCTTGTATGTTGTGCTTCATTTTAAATAACTCTTGTTAAAGTGAGTGGTCGTTCTGTCCAACACTGAGAGAATAGATACACAGAAACATAGTAACATAGGTGCAGGAGGAGGCCATTCGGCCCTTCGAGACAGCACCGCCATTCATTGTGATCATGGCTGATCGTCCCCCAATCAATAACCCGTGCCTGCCTTCTCCCCATATCCCTTGATTCCACTAGGCCCTAGAGCTCTATCTAACTCTCTCTTAAATCCATCCAGTGGTATGGCCTCCACTGCCCTCTGTGGCAGGGAATTCCACAAATTCACAACTCTCTGAGTGAAAAAGATTTTTCTCACCTCAGTCTTAAATGACCTTCCCTTAATTCTAAGCCTGTGGCCCCTGGTTCTGGACTCGCCCAACATTGGGAACATTTTTCCCGCTTGTCCAGCCTTTTATAATTTTACATGTTTCAATAAGATTGCCCCTCATCCTTCTAAACTCCAGTGAATACAAGCCTAGTCTTTTCAATCTTTCCGCATATGACAGTCACGCCATCCCAGGGATCAATCTTGTGAACCGGCACTGCACTGCCTCAATCACAAGGATGTCCTTCCTCAAATTAGGAGACCAAAACTGTACACAATACTCCAGATGTGGTCTTACCAGAGCCCTATACTACTGCAGAAGAACCTCTTTACTCCAATACTGAAATCCTCATGTTATGAAGGCCAACATTCCATTTGCTTTCTTCACTGCCTGCTGTAAGTGCACACCAACTTTCAGTGACTGGTGTACAAGGACACCCAGGTCTCTCTGCACCTCCCCCTTACCTAACCTAATCCCCTTGAGATAATAATCTGCCCATTTGTTTTTGCCGCCAAAGTGAATAACCTCATATTTATCTACATAATACTGCATCTGTCACGCATCTGCCCACTCACTCAACCTGTCCTGGTCACCCTGCAACCTCCTAACATCCTCTTCACAGTTCACACTGCCACCAGCTTTGTGTCATCCGCAAACTTGCTAGTGTTGCTCCTAATTCCCTCTCCAAATCATTAATCTATATGGTAAACAGTTGCGGCCCCAACACCGAGCCTTGCGGCACTCCACTCGCCACTGCCTGTCATTCTGAAAAGGACCCATTCACTCCTACTCTTTGCTTCCTGTCTGCCAACCAATTTTCTATCCACGTCAACACCCTACCCCCAATACCATGTGCTCCAATTTTAGTCACCAGTCTCCCGTGCGGGACCTTATCAAAGGCTTTCTGAAAGTCTAGATGCACTACATCCACTGGCTCCCCTTCATCCATTTTACTTGTCACATCCTCAAAAAACTTCCAGAGGATTAGTCAAGCATGATTTCCCTTTCATAAATCCATGTTAACTTAGACTAATCCTTTTACTGCTATCCAAATGCCCCATTATTACCTCTTTAATAATTGACTCCAGCATCTTTCCCACCACCGAAGTCAGGCGAACTGGTCTGTAATTCCCCGTTTTCCCTCTCGCTCCTTTCTTGAAAAGTGGGATAACATCAGCTGTCCTCCAATCCACAGGAACTGATCCTGAATCTATTGAACATTGGAAAATGATCACCAATGCGTCCACTATTTATAGAGCCACCTCCCTGAGGACACTGGGATACAGACCATCTGGCCCAGGGGATTTATCATCCTTCAGTCCCATTAGCCGACCCAATACTATTTCTCGCCTAATGAAAATTTATTTCAGTTCTTCGACCCACTTAGATCATCTGTCCTCCAGTACATCTGGGAGATTGTTTGTGACTTCCTTAGTGAAGACAGATCCGAAGTACCTGTTCAACTCTTCTGCCATTTCCTTGTTCCCTATAATAATTTCACCCGTGTTTGCCTTCAAGGGACCCACATTTGACTTTGCTACTCTTTTCCCCTTAACATATCTAATGAAGCTTTTACTGTCCTTCTTTATATTCCTGGCCAGTTTCCCTTCATACTTCATCTTTTCAGCCCGTATTGCCCGTTTTGTTTCCTTCTGTTGTCCTATGAAAGTTTCCCAATCCTATGTCTGCCGGCTACTCTTTGCTGTGTTAGACATCTTTTCTTTCAGTTTTATTCTATCCCTAACTTCTCTTGTCAGCCACGGTTGCCTCCTACTCCCCTTAGAATTTTCCTTCCTTTTTGGAACGAAATGATCCTGCGTCTTCCGGATTATGCCCAGAAATCCCTGCCATTGCTGTTCCACCGTCATTCCTGCTAGGATCCCTTTCCAGTCTACTTTGGCCAGCTCCCCTCTCATGCCTTCATAGACCCCTTTGTTCAACTGCATCACTGCCACTTCCGATTTATCCTTCTCCTTCTCAGATTGAGAAAGAGAGTTAAATATAATTTCAATCATTTAAGTGCATAATAAGTAGATCATAAAACTTCAGCATTCCAGAGTAAAATTTTGGAAGCTGTGCTTCAGGCAGGGCAGGTGCAATGGATTGTTTTATCCCATGGATTTTAGAACCTAAAGCCGATAAGGCACCCTGCTGAATATTTAGCTGATTGCAATGATCTCTTTTAAGTTCTGCCCCTTGGGGTGATTGGATATATCTGAGTCTAGGACTTTCTCTGTAAGAAGGAACTGCAGATGCTGGTTTAAACCAAAGATAGACACAAAATCCATTTTGTGTCTATTATCCATTTTGGTGGCAAAAACAGGAAAGCAGACTATTATCTAAATGGTGGCCGATTGGGAAAGGGGGAGATGCAGCGAGACCTGGGTGTCATGGTACACCAGTCATTGAAGGTAGGCATGCAGGTGCAGCAGGCAGTAAAGAAAGCGAATGGTATGTTAGCTTTCATTGCAAAAGGATTTGAGTATAGGAGCAGAGAGGTTCTACTGCAGGTTACACAAAAAAGCTGGAGAAACTCAGCGGGTGCAGCAGCATCTATGGAGCGAAGGAAATAGGCAACGTTTCGGGCCGAAACCCTTCTTCAGACTGATCGGGGGTGGGGGTGGGTGGGGACAAGAAAGGGAAAAGGAGGAGTAGCCAGAAGGCTGGGGGATGGGAGGAGACAGCAGGGGGGCTGAGGAAGGGGAGGAGACAGCAAGGACTAACAAAATGGGGAGAATTCGATGTTCATGCCCCCGGGGTGCAGACTCCCCAAACGGAATATGAGGTGCTGTTCCTCCAATTTCCGGTGCTGCTCGCTGTGGCCATGGAGGAGACCCAGGACAGAGAGGTCGGAGGCGGAGTGGGAGGGGGAGTTGAAGTGCTGAGCCACCGGGAGGTCAGTTTGGTTATTGCGGACCGAGCGGAGGTGTTCGGCGAAACGATCGTCCAACCTCCGCTTGGTCTCACCGATATAGATCTGCTGACATCTAGAGCAGCGGACGCAATAGATGAGGTTGGAAGAGATGCAGGTTCTTCCTTCGCTCCATAGATGCTGCTGCACCCGCTGAGTTTCTCCAGCTTTTTTGTATAACCTTCGATTCTCCAGCATCTGCAGTTCCCTCTTAAACAACGAGGTTCTACTGCAGTTGTACAGGGTCTTGGTGAGACCACACCTGGAGTATTGCGTACAGTTTTGGTCTCCAAATCTGAGGAAGGACATTATTGCCATAGAGGGAGTGCAGAGACGGTTCACCAGACTGATTCCTGGGATGTCAGGACTGTCTTATGAAGAAAGACTGGATAGACTTGGTTTATACTCTCTAGAATTTAGAAGATTGAGAGGGGATCTTATAGAAACTTACAAAATTCTTAAGGGGTTGGACAGGCTAGATGCAGGAAGATTGTTCCCGATGTTGGGGAAGTCCAGGACCAGGGGTCACAGCTTAAGGATAAAGGGGAAATCCTTTAAAACCGAGATGAGAAGAACTTTTTTCACACAGAGAGTGGTGAATCTCTGGAACTCTCTGCACAGAGGGTAGTTGAGGCCAGTTCATTGGCTATATTTAAGAGGGAGTTAGATGTGGTCCTTGTGGCTAAGGGGATCAGGGGGTATGGAGAGAAGGCAGGTACGGGATACTGAGTTGGATGATCAGCCATGATCATATTGAATGGCGGTGCAGGCTCGAAGGGCCGAATGGCCTACTCCTGCACCTAATTTCTATGTTTCTATGTTTCTAAAAACCTGGGGTAACTCGGCAGGACAGGCAGCATCTCTGGAGAGAAGGACATGAAACACAGAAACATAGAAAATAGGTGCAGGAGTAGGCCATTCAGCCCTTCGAGCCTGCACCGCCATTCAATATGATCATGGCTGATCATCCAACTCAGTATCCTGTACCTGCCTTCTCTCCATACCCCCTGATCCCTTTAGCCACAAGGGCCACATCTAACTCCCTCTTAAATATAACCAATGAACTGGCCTCATCTCGGTCCTAAAAGATTTCCCCCTTTTCCTTAAACTGTGACCCCTTGTTCTGGACCTCCCCAACATCAGGAACAATCTTCCTGCATCTAGACTGTCCAACTCCTTAAGAATTTTGTAAGTTTCTATAAGATCCCCTCTCAATCTTCTAAATTCCAGCGTGTACAAGTTGAGTCTATCCAGTCTTTCTTCATATGAAAGTCCTGACATCCCAGGAATCAGTCTGGTGAACCATCTCTGTACTCCCTCTATGGCAAGAATGTCCTTCCTCAGATTAGGAGACCAAAACTGTACGCAATACTCCAGGTGTGGTCTCACCAAGACCCTGTACAACTGCAGTAGAACCTCCCTGCTCCTATACTCAAATCCTTTTGCTATGAATGCTAACATACCATTCGCTTTCTTCACTGCCTGCTGCACCTGCATGCCTACTTTCAATGACTGGTGTACCATGAAAATTGTAACGAATGGGTGACGTGAAGGGTCTCGACCTGAAACGTCACCCATTGCTTCTCACCAGACATGCTGCCTGACCCGCTGAGTTACTCCAGCTTTGTGTGTCTATCTCAGTTGCTCTTCGTTATAGGTGTCTAAATGGCATTCTGAAATAAACATCTTTCCTGTGCCTTCTTCAGAAATCAATGTCGCAAGAGGCAGAATTGTTCCCAGTCACCTTAATCCATTCCAAGAGTACATTTATCTGTCCTCCAGTTCTCTCCTTCTGAAACGATTTGTCATTTAGTAATATCGAGAATGAATACCAACCATTTCTTGTCCTCTAAGTACCTATCAGTCATTCGGGGAAGACAGCAGTAATGATTGGTACATCTGTACGAATCCAACTTCATCAAGATTAATAGTAAGCGCAGCACAGGAGTGCCACTGAACTGTGTATGACGGCTGAATTATTAAAGGGAATATTGCAACTAGTTAATGGCACCTTCAAGGTTGTGTAGTACCAGGATTGCAATCTTTCTGAGACACTTTCTGAGGTTTATTTTAAGCAAGATCAGCTCCACACATGTTAAATTACTTTAACCTCATAGGCGGGGGCCACAGGAAAAGATAATTTGAGAATTAAGGGACAGAACTTTAGGGGTAACATGAGAGGGAACTTCTTTACTCCGAGAGTGGTACCTGTGTGGAATGAGCTTCCAGTGGAAGTGGTGGAGGCAGGTTCGATTTTATCATTTAAAAATAAATTGGTTAGGTATATGGATGGGAAAAGAATGGAGGGTTATGGTCTGAGTGCAGGTAGATGAGACTAGGGGAAAATAAGTGTTCGGCACGGACTTGAAGGGCCGAGATGGCCAGTTTCCGTGCTGTAATTGTTATATGGTTATATGGTTGTTATATGTTATAATTTGGTCAATTTTATTTTTCTTCAGTGGAAAACAAACTTTGTTGCCATCAAAGTGTCCAACAACTTTCCAAAACGGCACTGTTTATAATTGGAAGACTTGCAAAAGATAGTCCGAGGGTCTCCAATGAGGTAGATAGTAGTTCAGGATCCCCCTCTCTAGTCATTGGTAGAATGGTTCAGCTGTTATTTGGCAACTGGGGCTATCTTTAATGGGACCTTACTGGACTTCATCTTGCACTAAACATTATTGCCTTTATAGTGTATCTGTACACTGTGGATGGCTCGATTGTAATCGCGTATTGTCTTTCCGCTGACTGGTTAGCACGCAACAAAACCTTTTCACTGTATCTCGGAACATGTGACAATAAACTAAACTAAACTAAAGAAAAAATAAAGACTGCTTCTGATTTTTAATTTAAAGTTTAGCTTAGAGATGCAGCGCGGAAACAGTCTCTTCGGTCCACAGAGTCCGCACCGACCAGCGATCCCCGCACACTAACACTATCCTACACACACTAGGGACACTTTACAATTATTCCAAGCCAATTAGCCTACAAACCTGCACATCTTTAGACTGTGGGAGGGAACTGGAGCTCTCAAGGAAAACCCACGACGGGAAAACCCACGTCCAAACTCCGTAGAGACAGTACCCGCAGTCAGGATTGAACCTGGGTTTTGGGTGCTGTAAGGCTGTAGCTCTACCACTGCGCCACCGTGCCGCCCAATGTTAGTAATATCTTGTGGGCAGGAGATTTTCACGGAACTGTATCAAATGTACCGCACAGGAGAGTATTTGTCCTAGTTGTTTGATGCTGTTACATGAGCTCTACACAGGCCTCATTCTGGCCCTCTCTATCATTCTTAACCTCCTCTTTGTATTCTTCTATTCTTTGCTCCCTCTTTGCTTATCTAACGTTATTTTAATTGCATCAGCTTTCCTTTTTTGTGTGGTAACACATTCTGATCATTCTCTGGGAGAAGGGTTGTGTGCTGAACAAAGCATTTCACTGTGCCTGGGGGGACGAGAATAGAAACATAGAAACATAGAAAATAGGCGCAGGAGTAGGCCATTCGGCCCTACGAGCCTGAACCACCATTCAATATGATCATGGCTGATCATCCAACTCAGTATCCTGTACCTGCCTTCTCTCCATACCCCCTGATCCCTTTAGCCACAAGGGCCACATCTAACTCCCTCTTAAATATAGCCAATGAACTGGCCTCAACTACCCTCTGTGGCAGAGAATGCCAGAGATTCACCACTCTCTGGGAGAAAAAAAAAGGGGAGCTGGCATGGGGTTGTGTGGGGGTGGGGTGGGGGGGGGGGGGGGGGGGGGGGGGGGGGGGGGGGGGGGTGGGGGGTGGTGCTGAGACCAAAAAGGGACACAGTGTGGGGGAAGCCACCGAGAACAAAGAGGGACCATTTGGGACTCTAAGGAACACTGTAACTTTGTCAGTGCCCTATATGTGGTGACTATTTGCATACCATGTGTATGATATACAGCAAAGAATGTCACTGTGACATGTCATATGTGATAATAACATATCTATCTATCTATCTATCTATCTATCTATCTATCTATCTATCTATCTATCTATCTATCTATCTATCTATCTATCTATCTATCTATATCTATCTATCTATCTATCTATCTATCTATCTATCTATCTATCTATCTATCTATCTGTCTGTCTGTCTGTCTGTCTGTCTATCTATCTATCTATCTATCTATCTATCTGTCTGTCTGTCTGTCTGTCTGTCTGTCTGTCTGTCTGTCTGTCTGTCTGTCTATCTATCTATCTATCTATCTATCTATCTATCTATCTATCTATCTGTCTGTCTGTCTATCTATCTATCTATCTATCTACCTATCTATCTATCTATCTATCTATCTATCTATCTATCTATCTATCTATCTATCTATCTATCTATCTATCTATCTATCTATCTATCTATCTATCTATCTATCTATCTCTCTATCTATCACAATAAAGTATCATTGAATACTTTTGAAAAGACTTGGATAATTTGTACGCCATATATTCTTCCCGCCAATATCATGAGACATTCTGTAGCTTAACAATTGAAACAAAAGATTAAATCTTCCAGGTTGCTTTTCCAGGGCCTGATATCTTAATTCATTGACTTTGTCGTGATCACAGGCGACGGTTGTTCAATTTGTTCACTGAGCAGCACAGAGCAAGCAGTCAGACCTTGCGCTGGCCGTTCTGTTTAGTTATGCGACAGCACCACTTGATCGAGTGTCGTTTGTGCTCTGCTAATGGGCGCCCTATGCATTATGCTTCAAGCTGCGGAGGATGCTAAAAGCTCAAGTGGGCAAATCTTTCACCTCGTGCAGCTATTTTTAGCTGAAACAATCCTCCGCTCTCAAGGGTTGAAGGTAAGATTGTACGAAGGGGAGCGCAAATGTGCAGATGGAGTTGCAATGAAAACGACGGAAATTGCAATTAAACTCCTCCATCCCTGAGAGTTAATCAACACATCATTTTAATCAACCAATATTAATGATGAAGATAAATCACTTCAAATACTAAATAATCAGAATTTCACTGTGACATCTCATATGTGATAATAACATATCTATCTATCTATCTATCTATCTATCTATCTATCTATCTATCTATCTATCTATCTATCTGTCTGTCTGTCTGTCTGTCTGTCTGTCTCTCTGTCCACCTACCTACCTATCCTACCTACCTATCCTACCTGTCTGTCTGTCTACCTACCTACCTACCTACCTACCTACCTATCTATCTATCTATCTATCTATCTATCTATCTATCTATCTATCTATCTATCTATCTATCTACCTACCTACCTACCTATCTATCTTTCTATCTATCTATCTATCTATCTATCTATCTATCTATCTATCTATCTATCTATCTATCGTTTTTATTTCCAAAAATCAACGTTTCTTTTATTTTTCTTTTGAATCATGCACTTGATAAAAGACAGCAGAAGGCTGTTCGGCCCTTCAATCCTATGAAGGCTTCTTGTGAAGCAACTTGGTCCCAATTCCACCCTGTAACAAAGGACATTCATTCTATAATGTTGATCCAGTTTTAACTGCTGGTTTTGTTTTATCCCAGTGAGCTGTACTGTGACGCAGCAGTTAGTACTGCTGCCTCACAGCTGCGGGGACATGGATTTGCGCGTGACTGCTGGCGTTGTCCTTATATATTTCCCCCCATGACCATCTTGGTTTCCCTGGATTTCCTCCCCCACGGAAAGATGTGCTGGTTGATTAATTTGTTGCTGTAAATTATCCCTTAGTGTGGGGAAGTAACAAAGGAATAATGACCTTTGATGAAATTAGGTGAGAATATGTTCTGTGACTGCAGGAGAGAATGGAACTGATGCAACTGTTCTACTCGGAGATACCATTGTCCCAAATGTCCCTTGTGTGTTTTGATGAGTTAGTACTATAACAACATTTAGGGGACATTTGGACAAGCAGACGGATAGGAAAGGTTGAGAGGGATATGTCAAACACCAGGCTATGGGCATTTTGGTCAGCATGACCAAGTTGGGCCAAAGGACATATTTGCATGCTGTATAACTAACCCCATGCCTCTACGCTTGTGCTGTAGCTTTCTAGCTCACTGAAGCTGTAATCGATAGCAGAGATTTTCATTTTGTACATTGTAATCAGGATACCCTGGCAGTATGCAGCTTAATTGAAGAAAATAGACAACTTTCCAAAGCTTCAATCACCAACTCATTCGATGAGCTATCAAAGAAACCAATTGATTGGCAAGAAAGCTGTACTGACAAAGGATACTGCTACCATTGGGAAATTATCCTGCTATAGTACTGCATCATTTTGTAATGTTTAACATTGAGGGCAGCACAGTGGTGCAGCGGTAGAGCTGCTGCCTTACAATGCTGGAGACCCAGGTTTGATCCTGACTACGGGTGCTGTCTGTACAGACTTTGCACGTTTTCCCTGTGACCGCGTGGGTTTTCTCCAGGCGCTCCGGTTTACTCTCACACCCCAAAGACTTAAAGGTTTGTAGATTAATTGGCTTTGGTAAAGAAAATTGTAAATTGTCATAGAGCAATCTTGCCATAGAGGGAGTACAGAGAAGGTTCACCAGACTGATTCCTGGGATGTCAGGACTTTCATACGAAGAAAGACTGGATAGACTTGGCTTGTACTCGCTAGAATTTAGAAGATTGAGGGGGGATTTTATAGAAACTTACAAAATTCTTAAGGGGTTGGACAAGCTAGATGCAGGAAGATTGTTCCCGATGTTGGGGAAGTCCAGAACAAGGGGTCACAGTTTAACGATAAGGGTACAGTATTTTAGGACCGAGATGAGAAAAACATTTTTCACACAGAGAGTGTTGAATCTCTGGAATTCTCTGCCGCAGAAGGTAGTTGAGGCCAGTTCATTGGCTATATTTAAGAGGGAGTTAGATGTGGCTCTTGTGGTTAAGGGGATCAGGGGGTATGGAGAGAAGCCAGGTACGGGATACTGAGTTGCCATGATCATATGGAATGGCGGTGCAGGCTCGAAGGGCCGAATGGTCTACTCCTGCACCTAATTTCTATGTTTCTATGTTTCTATGTTCTTAGTGTGTAGGAAAGTGCTGGCATACGGGGTGATCGCAAGTCGGCACGGACTCGGTGGGCCGAAGGACCTGTTTCCACACTGTATCTGTAAAGTTTAAAGTAAGAAAATGCTGGATATGCTCAATGGGTCAGGCAACATCTGTGGAGATGTACAACATCATGATCTAGTCGTGCCTGTGCGTGATATTTGTGTCCTTCTTTTAAGGTTGTAGGATAATAGGGGATGAAAATGGAAGTTAAAGAGGTGGTGTGGCAGTTCCGTTATTTATCTCACATGCAGGCACTTAGACTGATTATGCTGAGATAATAGTTCATACCCCACTATGACAGCTCTAGAATTTAAATTCATGTAATGAAATTATTTTAGCAGCACAGATATGATAGATCAATATAGACACAAAATGCTGGAGTAACTGAGCAGGTCAGGCAGCATCACTGGAATGATCTCCACAGCATCTCTCGATCAATATCCTCCTCTGTGATTCTCTTTAGTAATTAGTGCAAATTAAAGTTGAGTTGCCAATGTCCTCGATGATCGTGGAGTAATAGGGCAGCACGGTGGCACAGCAGTAGAGTAGCTGCCTAAAGGGCCGGCCCCACCAGCATGCGCCTGCATGCGGCAAGCGCGACCTAACGTGGTCACTTGAGCCTTACAGCCTCGTGGGGCCGGTCCCACTTCGATCGCTGGAGCCGTATGGAGTTGTGCGGGGCTGGGCCCGACATCGCGCGGAGCTCCGGGAAACTGACACTGTCCAAGAATTCCGCTCGGCAATGGCCTGCCGGATGGACTCGACATGGACTCGGTGGGCAGAAGGGCCTGTTTCCATGCTTTATCTCTGAATGAACTGACACAACTAATGCTAAATTTTACTGCGCTGCTTGCTGTTTCCTTGTGCTAGTTTTCAAATCTTGGTCATGGCAAGCTTTCATCTCAGGTGACACGAGAAGGATGCTATTGGGTTCCTTGTGATGTCCAAATGACTAGTTTTATAAGTAAGTAAGTAAGTAAGTAAGTAAGTTTATTGGCCAAGTATTCACATACAAGGAATTTGCCTTGGTGCTCCACCCACAAGTAACAACATGACACACAGTGACAGTTACGAATGACTCAGAAAACACTAAACATTAATTATAATAAAACATTAATGATAAAACACCATTGATCAAGCAGGGACAATAGTGGAGACTTTGAAGCAGGCAGGGACAGTACATGTTTGCAGGGACTGGTTAACAATGTCTGTATGGACCGGTGCCAGGCAATACCTAACAAATGATCATGAGCTACCAAAGACGTGGAAATTGTGCGAGTAGGTCAGGTGATGGGGTGTGGCTGGTTAAATATCCAATATTGGTCAAAACAACAAAGGAACTACCTGTCCATTATTGGAGCCTGTTACATGATTCATCCACGGATAACACAGTGACAAGGGGGTCCTGGTTGGATGGATTATTGGGACACAGCTACCAGCCTTGGAGGGCATCTACCACACACGATGCCTCAGGAAGGCCGTCAGCATCCATAAAGTCTCCTCACACCCTTGTAACGGACTGTTCGAACTACTTCCCTCCAGCAGACGTTACAAGGCCTTCTACGCCCGCACCTCCAGACTCACAAACAGCTTAATTCCCAGAGCTATAGCGGCTCTGAACCGGCCCTGCTGAGTGCCCCCCACCTCCCCTGGACTGTCTCCCTCGGATGGTCACGTCGCACAGTTTATTTATTTTATTTTTGTGACATCGGTTGGAAGCTGCAAACTAAATCTCGTTGCACTGACATGCAATGACAATAAAATATATTATTATTATTATTATTATTATTATTATTATTATTATTAGCCACCGTGAACTAAAGGGTGTCCCGGCTTGAGGGGCCGTCAAGAACTAAGAGGGACCTGGCATGTGGGGCTGCTGATGACAGCATGCGAGGGGGCTGTCGAGAATTGAGGGGGACCCAGTGGGGGGGAACAAAGAGGGGATGAGTACTCTTTGCAACTGTAGGCACCTTTGTGGTGACTTTTCTGTGCACTTTGTATGCAAAAGCAAAGAATTTCACTGCACCTCGCCAGGTATTTTTTTTATTAATTTATTGAACGTGTTAAAAAATACAAAGTTTATTTGTGTTTGTATTTTTTTAACATGTTCAATAAATTAATAAAAAAATAAAAGTAAAGTATACGTGGCAATAAAGTATCATCGTCACCATCGTGGATTGTGAACACCTGTATTATCATTCAAAACCTTTGTCGTCTTTCGTGTCCATCTTCCATGTTTCAAATGTTGACATCGCTGTCATCGTCCGTCCTGAAAAGGGCGCAACTTCCGGAGACAATCAGTGGGAGCCATCACTTGTTGCAATAGACAATGGTGATCGCAGAATTAGCTCAGGATACTTTTAGTTCCCAACCCCGTGACGTGGACTCTTCTGCTATGGGACCTTAATGTAACAGGTAGTCCCAAAGAAAGAAACAATGCTTTTTGTTTCATTCTAACAACATAGACATAGAAACATAGCAAATAGGTGCAGGAGTAGAGGCCATTCGGCCCTTCGAGCCTGCACCGCCATTCAATATGATCATGGCTGATCATCCAACTCAGTATCCCATCCCTGCCTTCTCTCCATACCCCCTGATCCCTTTAGCCACAAGGGCCACATCTAACTCCCTCTTAAATCCAGCCAATGAACTGGCCTCAACTGCCTTCTGTGGCAGAGAATTCCACAGATTCACCACTCTCTGTGTAAAACAACATACGTATATACACATCTGTGCCACCTCTGCATATTCAAATCAGTGAAATCTACAGTATTACGAACCCTTCCATTAAAAATATTTTCTCCTGATTTGTACCAATTAACAAGTGTATTCTCGATACTTTAAACAAATGTGACAGGTTGTCTGCTAATTAGCATTTTGCATATGATAATGATATAGTTTTCCTTGCTGTGTTTTGCATACCCGATTGCTTTATAACGGCCAGTAGATTATTCCTAATAATTAGGAACAGATGCTTATCACTGCTGAACACAACAGATGTTTCCAGGATTAACTATGAACCCAACAGTTCAGGACTGGGTTGGCAGCGAAATGCTCGTGCAACAGAGACAGCCTCTTAGCATAAATTACCTGTCTTAATGCTACCCTTAAAGACTGTTTTGTGAATAATCACCAATCGTATACTTGGAGCCTATTTAAAGTCCTGTTTCAAATATGGGAGGTTTAGTTTAGAGATAGGGTGCAGAAACAGGCCCTTTGGCCCACCGAGTCCGCACCAACCAGCGATCCTTGCACACTAACACTATTCTACACACATTAGGGACAATTTTATCAAGCCAATTAGCCTACAAATCTTTGGAGTGTTGGAGGAAACCGGAGATCCCGGATAAAACCCATGGAGGTCACGGGGACAAACTCCATACAGACAGCACCCGTAGTCGGGATCGAACCCGGGTCTCTGGCGCTGCCATAGCCCTGTCCCACGGTACGAGTTCATTCCAAGAGCTCTCCCGAGTTAAAAAAAAAATCAAACTCGTGGTAAGCACGGAGAATGAACGTAGCGGGTATGTCGGAGCTCGGGGACGTCTCTTAGCGGCTCGTAACGCTAACGGCAGGTACTCGGGAAGACTCGATAACGGCAGGTGAGCACGGGGAGACTCGTGAAGATTTTTCAACATGTTGAAAAATGTCCACGAGAGCCCCGAGTACCGACGAGTGGCCATTGCCGTAAATCTCCGAGTTCGAATCAGGGCAAACTCGGGAGAACTCTTGGAATGAACACGTACCGTGAGACAGGGCTGTTAGGCAGCAACTCTACCGCTGTGCCACCGTGCAGATTAGATCATCGAGAGTGCGGAACTGAAGTGAATGGCAGTTTAGGGGTTTGGAATCAAATTAACGTCAGTTGTGAAACAATTAGCTATCCATTTGGCAATGACAGATTTTATTCTCATTTGGGGAATCGTGAGTTAATCAGGAGCAAGGGTTAACAAGAGTGATTTGTTAAAGGTAAATCACATATCCAACTGAATGCATTATGTTCTTGAATCAATCTCGTAGACAGCTGACGAATGTGGTACAATGGTGTGTAGTTTTAAAAGGAGCTAACAAGCACATAATGAGACAGGGAAGTAAATGGTAAATTGAATGATGACGGTAACCTATTACACAAAGGGTGGTGGGTATATGGAAAGAGCTGCTGGAAGAGGTAGTTGAGGCAGGCACTATCACAACGTTAAAGGAACATTTAGACAGGTACATGGATAGGACAGGTTTAGAGGGATATGGGCCAAATGCCATCAGGTGTGACTAGTGTAGATGGGACATGTTGGATGGTTTGGGCAACTGGGGCTGAAGGGTCTGTTTCCACGCTGTATGAATCTATAACTAACTTAGGTGTGTAGTTGAGGGTTAAGGGACCTGGAGTATTGGTAAATATTTTTCTGATTGAACATAAGGATTCACTGGGGTTCTGGAGTTAAGATGTGGTCTTTGAAGCTTGCTAGATGGTACGATGCTTGGCAATTCACTAATGTGGAAAGATGTGAAATGGACTGACACATGGCAGTTCTGTTTAATGCAAAATAATGTGAAATTATGAACTCTGGAAGCAATCATTTGCAAATGTAAGTAGTATGTTTTGAGGAAGGGCTAGGTTGCATAGTGTAGAGGAAGAGTAGAGATGCCTTCTGCTGGCATGGAAGGTTGAGGTTATAAGGGGCAGGCCATTTAGGACTGAGATGAGGAAAAACCTCCTCACCCAGAGAGTTGTGAATCTGTGGAATTCTCTGCCACAGAAGGCAGTGGAGGCCAATCCACTGGGTGTTTTCAAGAGAGAGTTAGATTTAGCTGATCTTCGATTTCCTCCCATACTCCAGAGACGTACAGGTTTGTACGTTAATTGGCTTGGTATAATTGTAAATTGTCATCAGTGCGTATAGGATGGTATTAATGTGTGGGGATCGTTGGTCAGCGTGGACTCGGTGGGCCGAAGGGCCAGTTTCCATGCTGTGTCTCTAAAATAAACTAAACTCCCAAATTTGAGCCCGAAATACTTCCCATGAATGAGGGAACAGTTTTCAGTTGGAACATTTACATTCAGCGTCCACTCTGGATCCTCTCAAGTAGTCCAGGCTGACCTTTCGATGTAGTCTCAAGGGAATAGAGGACAAATCCTTTTGCTATGAATGCCAACATACCATTCGCTTTCTTCACTGCCTGCTGCACCTGCATGCCTACATTCAATGACTGGTGTACCATGACACCCAGGTCTCGTTGCATCTCCTCTTTTCCTAATCGACCACCATTCAGATAATAGTCTACTTTCCTGTGTTTGCCACCAAAGTGGATAACCTCACATTTATCCACATTATACTGCATCTGCCATGCATTTGCCCACTCACCCAGCCTATCCAAGTCACCTTGCAGCCTCCTAGCATCGTCCTCACAGCTAACGCTGCCCCCCAGCTTCGTGTCATCCGCAAACTTGGAGATGTTGCATTCAATTCCCTCGTCCAAATATATATTGTAAATAGCTGGGGTCCCAGCACTGAACCTTACGGCACCCCACTAGTCTCCCCCCCCCCCCCCCCCCCCCCCCCCACCCCATCTCGCCACAGGTACGTTGCTTGAATTACTGCATCTTCATTTTGTTTGGTATTTTCAGCATCTTTTACATATACTCCATTATTTTATTTTTTTTAAATGTCACATTCTCCTGCCTTCTCCCCATTACCCCTGACACCGGTACTAATCATTTGTGGCAAGAACAACACCCTGTGCTCTGAATGTTGGAAAGATGGATTAGAATCGGAGAATGCTCAAAATACTCAGCAGTTTAGGAAGAACCTATGGAGAGAGAAACAGTCAACATTTGCGATCATTACACCTTGAACAAAGTCGGCATATCAGAACCAGAATTTAAGGGGCAGCACAGTGATGCAGCGGTAGAGCTGCTGCCTTACAGCACCAGAGACCCGGGTCGACCCTGACTATGGGTGCTATCTGCACGGAGTCTGTACGTCCTCCCTGTGACTGCTCCGGTTTTCCTCCCAAATTCCAAAGACGTGCAGGTTTGTACGTTAATTGGCTAGGATACAACCAGTGTACAGGTGATCACTGGCTGGCATGGGCTCGGTGGGCCGAAGGGCCTGTTTCCACGCTGTATCTCTAAACTCAACTAAACCATGGAAAAAATATAATGATTGTTTCGATGCTAAAAGGAAATGCATGATATCGGGTAGATGCAAGTAGTACTGAGGTACAAAATCAGCCATTTTGAACGGCAGGGCACATTTGAGGGAACGAAAGTGCTATAAGTTTGAGTTTTGCATTGTTAACTTTTGTTGTCTCTCTCTTTCTCTCTCTCTCTCCCCCTCTCTCTCTCCACAAATGTTGCCTCTGCTGCCACTTATTTTCAACATTCTCAGATTGTATTTTGTATTTATAGAATTGTGTTTTTCAAATTCCCCAGAAGTGTCTACCCTTATATAATTTCATGGACTTCCATTGCTCTGTTTCCTTAGCTTCATCTTTCCTGGAGGAAAGAGATCCAGGCTGATCAGTACTCAACCTTAAATGAGGTCTCATGTGCTGTTTTCGGTAACTAGAGTGAATGACGAGGTAGCCTTAAGCTATGTCAACTAACTGAAAGCAATCGCCCAGATGTGGATATGCTGCCAATATCCTAAGCATCTCCCTAAAAGCCTACCCAGTTCTTGCAGCTCGGATAAAAAAACAGCCTCACAGGGATTGACGTTATTTATAGAAAGTACCCAAAAAAAGATAGCACTGAGATATTTAATATCCTGTTTGGGTACAGTCAAAATAATTGGAAGTTTGTTCCTATTTTACATTCATGGAGGTTGGATAAAAGCAGGAGTCCATTCAGCCCCTTGACAGGGTCATGGCAAATCCAAACTTGACCTTCAAATCCCTTCTTCTACCCAATCCTTGTAACCATAAAATACATAATCAATCTAACCTTATCCTTAAAATCACTTACGCCCCTGTCCCACCTAGGAAACCTGAATGGAAACCTCTGGAGACTTTGCGTCCCACCCAAGGTTTCCGTGCGGTTCCCGGAGGTTTTTGTCAGTCTCCCTACTTGCTTCCACTACCTGCAACCTCCGGCAACCACCTGCAACCTCCGGGAACCGCACGGAAACCCTGGGTGGGGCGCAAAGTCTCCAGAGGTTTCCGTTCAGGTTTCCTAAGTGGGACAGGGGCATTAGTCTCCGCAACATCAGTTCCAAATCGCAAAGAATCGCACATAAGAAGAATGAATGGGAGCCAGGTTACACAAAAAAGCTGGAGAAACTCAGCGGGTGCAGCAGCATCTATGGAGCGAAGGAAATAGGCAACGTTTCGGGCCGAAACCCTTCTTCAGACCAATCCTTGGTCTGAATGGGAGCCAATTGGGTTGGAATGAAAGAAGCTATTGGGAGATCTTGCTGAAGTGTGTAACATTGATCCATGGCAGGTACCACCTTGTGTGAGACTAGCCATCCGCAGCAACAGGGGCAGTTGCTATAGTTGTCAGCGGGGTCCCTCCATTTTACTCCCACCCACATAATCTGCCCCGATAATGCCGTCATACCAGTGAATGTCCTACACAAAAATAATGTCACCATTCTTGGTTCTTGGTTTCTTGGTCCTCCAAAATATTCCAAATGGAATTGAAACTGGAGGTGGATTCGACTTGAGTTTGAATTAAGTTTACTGTCATGTGCAGCGAGGTACAGTGAAAAGGTTTTGTTGCATGATAACCAGTCAGTGGAAAGACCATACATGATTCCAGTCGAGCCATCTATAGTCTGCCACATGATAAAGGGAATAACATTAATAATGTTTAGTGCAAAATATAGCCAGTAAAGGCTGATCAAAGATAGTTTGAGGGTCTCCAATAAGGTAGATAGTAGTTCAGGACTGCTCTCTGGTCATGGTAGGATGGTTCAGTGGCCTGATAACAGCTGGGAAGGGACTGGTGGTATGCATTTCAAAGGTTTCAAAGGTCTTTTAATTTCCATGTGTACCAATTAAGGTACAGTGAGTGATTTGCGAATTACCATATTAAAAAAGCAACAAGACACACAACTACATAAAAGTTAACATAATCATCCACCACAGCGGATTCCCCACATTCCTCACTGTGATGGGAGGCAGCAAAGTCCAATCTTTTTTCCCTCATTTTGCTCCCACGGTCGGGGCAGTCGAACGGTCCGTAGTCGGGGCGATCAAAGCTCCTGCCGCCGGCGGTCGAAGCTCCTGCATCGGGGCAATCGAAGCCCCCGCGTTGGGTCGGTCGAAGTTCCTCGGCTTGGCGTTCTTGATGTTGGGCTCCAACCAGAGACCGCGAGCTCCGCACCACAATGTTAAAGTCTGCAGACACCCGTGGTAGAGCTCAGAGCTTGACCCCTGGCAAAGGGATCACGGGCTCCACGATGGTACATCCGCAGGCACCCGTGGTACAGCTATCGAAGTCAGTCTCCAGCAAAGGCCGCAAACTCCTCGATGTTAGGCCGCGGTGCGGGCGGAGATACGATGCGGAAAAAATCGCATGTCGTCAAGGTAAGAGATTAGAAAAAAATATCCCCCACCCCCCCACACAAGCTAAAGAAAACTACAAACATACATTCAACACACGCTAAAAAAAACAGCGACGAAGAAAGGGACAGACAGACTGTTGGCGAGGCAGCCATTGTTGGTGCCACTTTTCTATATCTTTTGCATGATGGGAGAGGGGAGAAGAGGAAGTGGGCAGGGTGCCTCATCTTTGATGTCTTAGGGAATAGTCAGGATTACAGTCAAGGAGGTGCCGAACCTCTTAAAACATATAAAGATATATATGTTTATCTTTAATCTCCAAGGCCTCATCCGGTAAATCCAAGGACATGATCAGGTATGTCCAAAAATAATAGGGTTGTCACGGTCCAGGAACGACATGATCCACCATCAGCAACTCGTAGAGCTGAGGCTCTGTAAGGCGCTGGTCAGGCCACAATTGGAGCACTGTGAGCAAATTTGGGCCCCATATCTCAGGAAGGATGTGCTGGCTCCAGAGATGGTCCAGAGGATGTTTACAAGAATGATTCCAGGAATGAGTGGGTTAGCATATGATGAGCATTTGAAGGCACTGGACCTCTACTCACTGGAGTTTAGAAGGTTGAAGGGGGGACCTCATTGAAGCTTCCAGAATAACGAAAGGCATAGATAGAGTGGATGTTGAAAGCATATTTCCACTGGTGGGATAGTCTAGGAGCAGAGGACATAGCCTCAGAATTAAAGGGCGCTCTTTTAGAAAGGAGGTGGGGAGAAACTTCTTTATTCAGAGGGTAGTTAATGTGTGGAACTCGTCGCCACAGAGGGTTGCGGAGGCCAAGTCAGTGGATATTTTTAAGGCAGAGATAGACAAATTCTTGATTAGAACGGGTGTTATGGGTTATGGGGAGAAGGGAGGAGAAAGGAAAATGGGATTAGGAGGCAGGGATCAGCCTTTGTGAGCAAAGCCTAAATCCCAGAAAATTAGTAGTGTACGTCATCTTGTGCACAGTGGAGCAGCAGTAGAGTTACTGCCTTATGCCCCTGTCCCACTTAGGAAACCTGAACGGAATCCTCTGGAGACGTTGCGCCCCACCCAAGGTTTCCGTGCGGTTCCCGGAGGTTTTTGTCAGTCTCCCTACCTGCTTCCACTACCTGCAACCTCCGGCAACCACCTGCAACCTCCGGCAACTGCACGGAGACCTTGGGTGGGGTGCAAAGTCTCCGGAGGTTTCCATTCAGGTTTCCTAAGTGGGACAGGGGCAATAACAGCGCTTGCAGTGCCGGAGACCCGGGTTCGATCCTGACCACAGGTTGTGCTGTCTGTACGGAGTTTGTACGTTCTCCCTGTGACCGCGTGGGTTTTCTCAGAGATTTTCGGTTTCCTCCAAAGACGTACAGCTATGGAGGTTAATTGGCTTGGGATAAATGTAAATTGACCCCAGTGTGTGTACGATAGTACTAATCTGCGAGGATCGCTGGTCGTTGTGGGCTGAAGGGCCTCCTCCTGTGCTGTATCTCTACACTAAACCTCTTCTTGGGTTTAATCTTTTTGCAATGGTCTTTCCTTCCAAAGTCTGATGTTGTTCATCTTGGACGAGAAACAGTTCATAGCTACAAGCATCCAACAAACTGATCTCACTGAATAAACCCCAAGCAATTTTGAATTTAATTAACTTATTACATATAGCTACACATGGCTTAACACGATATTAATACATGCACTCCGGCCCAGGGATGCTGCGAAACGCTCATGCCTGACCCAGTCACACTCATAATGTTACATGCTGTACCACCCAGGGAAGTCATGTTCACTGAAATGTTCTTTATTCAATTATTAGAAGCATAACGAACAGTTAAGTTATCATCCTTTGCCAAGTTCACAAATAGGCTGTAAGGCAGGAGACCAGGGACGGGCCTTGTATTTGTTTTATAAAAACCGAGCCTGAATCAAAGAGAGACACGAAATGCTGGAGTAACTCAGCAGGACAGGCGGCATTCCAGAACAAGGGGGTCACAGTTTTGGGATAAGGGGGGAAATCTTTTAGGACCAAGATGAGAAAAACATTTTTCACACAGAGAGTGGTGAATCTGTGGAATTCTCTGCCACAGAAGGTAGTTGAGGCCAGTTCATTGGCTATATTTAAGAGGGAGTTAGATGTGGCCCTTGTGGCTAAAGGGATCTGGGGGTATGGAGAGAAGGCAGGTACAGGAAATTGAGTTGGATGATCAGCCAAGATCATATTGAATGGCGGTGCAGGCTCGAAGGGCCGAATGGCCTACTCCTGCACCTATTTTCTATGTTTCTATGTTTCTATCTCTGGAGAGAAGGGAGGAAGTCCTGCACCATCCTCCCTCGCTGCTCCTCCTCTGTGATTCCTCCTGCTCTCCAGCTCAACGAATGCTGGATTAACTCAGCGGGGCAGGCAGCTGCTTGTCCTGCTGAGTTACTCTAGCATAAGGTTGCCAACTTTCTCCCTCACAAATAAGGGACAAATCCTCAATGGCAATTCGCTGACTGACTCGGCCATGGCTGGGTGAATGGTCGGTTGGACCGGTTGCTGGACTGCACACAAAGCCCAACCAGCAGGCCGGCTGAGGAATTTTGGCCCGGGTGGGCAAAGACCGGTACCCCATTCAACTCATGATCCGATGAACGGCCATGAGAAGGAGGGGTGGTGGTGGTGTCGGCGGTAAGCTAAGGTCCGAAGGTCGGACAGCTGGCCGGGCTGCCGACCGACGGGACCACGGGCGAGGCGCTGCTGCTGCTGCACTCCATGGGCTGCACTACGTCGGGACGGGTGAGGAGGGGCCGGACGCTGCGCTCCGACCCGACAGTCATAGAAAACATAAAAACATAGAAAATAGGTGCAGGAGTAGGCCATTCGGCCCTTCGAACCTGCACCGCCATTCAATATGATCATGGCTGATCATCCAACTCAGTTTCCTGTACCTGCCTTCTCTCCAGACCCCCTGATCCTTTTAGCCACAAGGGCCACATCTAACCCTCTTAAATATAGCCAATGAACTGGCCTCAACTACCTTATGTGGCAGAGAGTTCCAGAGATTCACCACTCTCTGTGTGAAAAATGTTTTTCTCATCTCGGTCCTAAAGGATTTCCCCCTTATCCTTAAACTGTGTGGCCACTTGTCCTGGACTTCCCCAACATCGGGAACAATCTTCCTGCATCTAGCCTGTCCAACCCCTTAAGAATTTTGTAAGTTATGTCCCCTCGACCCGAGTAGTAGCAGTCAAATACGGGACAAGGGCGGTCCCTTATGGGACAAACCAATTTAGCCGAATATACGGGATGCCCTGGCTAATACGGGACAGTTGGCAGCCCTACTCTAGCATTTCGTGTCTACCTTCGATTTCAACCAACATCTTCAGTTCTTTCCAACACTCCAGCTCTACGATCTCCGCTGACTGCAGGAGAAATGTTCCCGATGTTGGGAGAGTCCAGAACCCCAGGGGTCACAGTTTAAGAATAAGAGATAGGCCATTTAGGACTGAGAGGAGGAAATACGTTTTCGCCCAGAGAGTTGTGAATCTGTGGAATTCTCTGCCACAGGAGGCAGTGGAGGCCAATTCACTGGACATTTTCAAGAGAGTTAGAGCTCGGGTATAACGGAATCAGGGGATATGGGGAGAAAGCAGGGACGGGGTACTGATTTTGGACGATCAGCCATGATCATATTGAATGGCGGGCTGGCTCGAAGGTCCGCTTGGCCTACACCTGCACTTATTTTCTATGTTTCCATGTTTCGATGACTGAATCAAAGATGTGAATAGCCTCCAATTACACAGTATGTGCGTATGTTGTTAATATGTTCATTGGATGAGGATGGATGGAGCAGGCTGAGGTGAGAGTGGCATGGTGGCGCAGCGGTAGAGATGCTGCCTTACTGCGCCAGAGACCCAGGTTCAATCCTGACTACGGTGGTGTTAGTACCATCTCCCGGTGAAATGCGTGGATCTTCTCCGGGAGCTTCGGTTTCCTCCCACACTTCAAAGACGTACAGGTTTGTAGGCTAATTGGCTTGGTAAGATTGTAAATTATCCCTTGTATGCATGGGATAGTGCAGGTCATGAGGGGAACGTACAATCTCTGTATAGACAGCACGCGTACTCAGGATCGCAGCCCGCTCTCGTGCGCTGTAATAGCCCTGTCCCACGGTACAAGTTCATTCCAAGCGCTCACCCGAGATTTAAAATCGTAAGCACGGAGAATGAACGTAGCGGGCACGTCGGAGCTCGGGGACGTCTCTTAGCGACTCGTAACGCTAACGGCAGGTACGCACGGGAGGACTCGCTAACGGCAAGTAAGCACGGGAAGACTCGTGAAGATTTTTCAACTTGTTAAAAAATGTCCACGAGAGCCCCGAGTACCGACGAGTAACCAATACCGTAAATCTCCGAGTTCGAATCGGGGCAAACTCGGGAGAACTCTTGGAATGAACTCGTACCGTGGGACAGGGCTATTAGGCAGCAACTCTGTCATTGCGCCAATGTGCCACCTTGCCTAAGTTGTTTAAATGCTGCTTGAAATTGACGGAGTAAATGCATTTGAAATCTATCTCCACTTGGTGTTACATGTGTAAATATCACTGTGTGTTGTAATCTGGAGCGAAACTTTGAGTGATCGTAGAATTGCAGCGATATATCCATGACAACAGTTTATCAGCCTGGGTCGAATTTCTAGACACAATTGTTTTCTCTTTAAAGACCACAGCAGATATTTCTTGATCAGGAAGCACACAACAGATGCTGGAAACTTGAACAAAAAACAGCGAATGCTTGAACTGCCCAACAGATTGAAACTTATCATTGATAAGTACTGCACAGGGTGAGGCCTTTCAGCCCATAATGTCTGTGCTGAGCATAACAATCTGTAGTCTCTTTTTGCTCTAGTATTTTATTTAATTCACATGTTTAATCAATAATGTTTTATTATTAATGTTTAATGTTTCAATTATCATTCCAAACTGCCACTGTATGTCATGTTGTCACTTGCGGGCGGAGCACCAAGGCAAATTCCTTGTATGTGAATACTTATTCATTCATTCATTCACTCGTAAACTTAAACTAATCCCTTCTGCCTGCATGCGCTCCATATCCCTCCATTCCCTGCATATTCATGTGCCTGTGCAAAAGACTGTTGTATGGTGTATGGAAAAAGCTGCCAGAGGAGGTACTGTAGTTGAGGCAGGGACGATCACCACATCTAAGACAAGTACATGGATAGGACAGGTTTGGAGGGATATGGACCCAATGCGGGCTGGTTGGACTAGTGTAGCTGGGACGTATATGGCCGGTTTGGGCAAGTTCGGCCGAAGGACCTGTTTCCACCCAGTATCACTCTATAACTATGACTATTGTGTTTGCTTTCACCGCCATCTCATGTGCGCGTGTGAGTTTAAAAAAAAAACTTGCCTGGACATTTTCCTTTCAGCGCTCTGACCTTATATATTTTAATTTACATTGGAGTTACAATGTGGACACAGGCCCTTCAGCCCACGGAGTCCTCGCCAACCAGCGATCACTCTGTACACTAGCAGCATCCCACACACTCGGGGCAATTTATAATTTTACCGAAGCCAATTAACCAACAAACCTGTGCATCTTTGGTGAGTGGCAGGAAACCGGAGCACCCGGAGAAAACCCACGCGGTCACATGGAGAACATACAAACTCCGTATAGGCAGCACCCGAATTGACTATGGGTCTCTGGCACTGTAAGGCAGCAATTCTACCGCTGAGCTAATCAGTTTAATTATTCATGTGTGTATATATTTATGCAATGGTATATGGACACACTGATCTGTTCTGCATTCGTGCCTACTATGTTCTGGTGGGCTAAAGCAAAGCAATAATTTCATTGTCCTATCAGAGACCCATGACAATAAAACTCTCTTGATCTCTTGCATCAGTTCAGGGCCTAATCGTGGATGAACATTAGATGTCAATGTAGGTTGCGACACCCTTATTCCCTGAAACAAGAAACACAAAGTAGGGCGTGATGGAGGTATTTGATAAATCTTTGAGACATCCTTCATTTGATCTCATTCGGAGAATATAAGAACACATTACAAATGTGTACATATCAGGGCTGCCAACATTGGCTGAGAGTTGGGAGTGTGAGACCAGGCCCGAGGGAGCTTGGTCTCTCGCTCCCATCCCTCCCTCAGCCCCTGCTCTCCAACACCCGCGGAACATGCAGTTTATCCGAGTTTTGAAATTCCCGTTGATCTCAAGTTTCTCACCACTGAGCGTGAGAAATTTCTGATCAGCGTGAGGGCGTGAGAGTTTGCTCGAGGGCGTGAGTCTCACGCTCAAAGCGTGAGAGTTGGCAGCCCTGACATACGCACCATCTTAAATTGGAAGCACATTTGTTTTGAAGTTGGAAAGTGAGTTTGGAAGGACAGGGTGGTATGAAATGAAAGGGTAGCGGAATATTGTTTCCTCTATGTTTAGTTTATATTCGTTTTGTTTGCAAATACATCGTGAAAACAAGCCCTTCAGGCCACCAAGCCATGCACCAGTTCTATCCTACACACTAGGGACAATGTATAGAAGCCAATTAACCTACAACCAGCCCATCTTTGGAATGTGGGAGGAAACAAGAGCTTGTCTGTGTTAGGTGGGGAGATCTTCTTCTCTCGTGTCCATCTTCCATGTTTCAAATGTTGACATCGCTGTCATCGGCCGTCCTGAGAAGTACTCAAGCTTCCAGCGACAATCAGTGGGTGGTAGCAGAATTAGCTCGGGATCCATCCCGTCTCCAGCCCCGCGATGTAAACGCTTCTGCTATGGGGCCAGTGGGGAGATGAATATTGGTGATGATTGGATTAGGGTGTTGTGGAGGGATTGCTCATTTGGGATGAAGAGTATATTAGCGGCATCAGTACCAGCAATGGCACGGATTTTGTATTTAATATCCATTGATTGTAAAGGCTGAAAGGTTGAAAAATAAGAAACATAGCCTTTGTGATTCTGATGTTGAGGTGAAGGATTTAAAATAAGAGTGCAATAGATACAACGCAAGGACCGTCCAATGACCTTCCAATGTCATCGCAGATTGATAGATTCTTGATCAATAATGCCCCTGTCCCATTTAGGAAACCTGAACAGAAACCTCTGGAGACTTTGCGTCCCACCCAAGGTTTCCGTGCGGTTCCCGGAGGTTGCAGGTGGTTGCCGGAGGTTGCAGGTAGTGGAAGCAGGTAGGGAGACTGACAAAAACCTCCGGTTCAGGTTTCCTAAGTGGGACAGGGGCATTAGGGTGTCAAAAGTGAATAGGAGAAGGCAGGGGAATGGGGTTGGGAGGGAAAGATAGATCAGCTACAATTGAATGGCCGAGTAGACTCAATTGGCTGAATGGAAGAGGAATCTTCTATTGATGTAAAAAGGTGACTGATTGGGAATACGTTATAACGATGTTGGATCAATTATAAATATTTATCAGAACTCTCTTAAACCTCAGTAAAATGATGTGACCAGTTTAAGATCACCTCTTTATTCCAAAGCATCAAATATCTGTATTGCTTGCATTAATGTCAGTTCACATCTACGCATGATGGAAGTTGGTCTCCTATCATTAGCTCTAACAGCCACAGGCAACTCCACAGGGGGGTTTTGTTGGTCATGGTGCAGTAACAAGGGCCCACATGGATGGGGTGGCATCTCTCTTGTAAGCAGGAGATGTTGTTGCAAGGTGAGCCAGAATCAGTGGTTAGACAATGAAAAACTGAGCTGTAAAGAGCCAGGAGCCGTTTGGTTACTCCTGACATTATATTTTGTCATCGCCTGCTGTGGAGCTAATGACATAATTAAGATTCCCCAGTTGAATTCTCTGTGGCTGTTAAATCTAATGATAATAGACCGTATTCCACTGTGTGTGTGTGTGGAGGTGAACTGACAATACTCTTGCGAGTTGCAGAGATTTGATTCATTAGAATAAAGGGATATATAAATATCAAGGGATGTGGGGAGAAAGCAGGAACGGGGCACTGATTTTAGATAGAAACATAGAAACATAGAAAATAGGTGCAGGAGTAGGCCATTCGGCCCTTCAAGCCTGCACCGCCATTCAATATGATCACGGCTGATCATCCAACTCAGTATCCTGTACCTGCCTTCTCTCCATACCCCCTGGTCCATTTAGCCACAAGGGCCACATCTAACTCCCTCTTAAATATAGCCAATGAACTGGCCTCAACTACTTCCTGTGGCAGAGAATTCCACAGATTCACCACTCTCTGCATGAAAAATGTTTTTCTCATTTCGATCCTACAAGACGTCCCCTTATCCTTAAACTGTGACCCCTTGTTCTAGACTTCCCCAACATCGGGAACAATCTTCCTGCATCTAGCCTGTCCAACCCCTTCAGAATTTTGTAAGTTTCTATATGACCCCCCCCCCTCGATCAGCAATGATCATATTGAATGCGGTGCTGGCTCAAAGGGCTGAATGGCCTACACCTACACATGATTCTATGTCTCTATAAAGTTGTGACTTTTTCTTTGTAGTGATGGAAACATAGAAACATAGAAATTAGGTGCAGGAGTAGGCCATTCGGCCCTTTGAGCCTGCACCGCCATTCAATATGATCATGGCTGATCATCCAACTCAGTATCCTGTACCTACCTTCTCTCCATACCCCCTGATCCCTTTAGCCACAAGGGCCACATCTAACTCCCTCTTAAATATAGCCAATGAACTGGCCTGTGGCAGAGAATTCCACAGATCCACAGATAGCACCTTCAGCCTATTCCAGGTGATGAAGGGTGTTCATTAGGAGCAAGGGTCGAGGCCACAAGACAAGGCACTCACTGCCCATTTGCTGAATGTAAGTCTCCAATCTGAATATCCATAGCTCTGATCAACTTTGCTGACCTCCCAGCAGAGCAAGATGTCCGTCGGGGAATGTTGCCGACTGGTCCACTCCAGCCTCCAGGAGTAGAAACATAGAAAATAGGTGCCAGGAGTAGGCCATTCGGCCCTTCAGCAGTTCGACTATGATTATGGCTGATCATCCAAAATCAGTAGCCCATTCCTGCTTTCTCCCCATATCCCTTGATTCCGTTAGCTCTAAGAGCTATATCTACCTCTCTCTTGAAAACATCCAGTTAATTTGCCTCCACTGTCTTCTGTGGCAGAGAATTATGCAGATTCGCAACTCTCTGGGTAAAAAAAGCTTTTCCTCATCTCAGTGCTAAATGGCCTCCGCCTTATTCTTAAACAGTGTCCGCTGGTTCTGGACTCACCTAACATCGGGAACATTTTTCCTGCAACTAGCCTGTCCAATCCCTTAAGAGTTTTATATGCTTCTATAAGGTCCCCTTTCATCCTTCTAAATAGACAGAGATAGACAGAGTTGATGTGGACAAGCTTTTCCCTTTGAGAATAGGGAAGATTCAAACAAGAGGACATGACTTCAGAAGTTTAGGGGTAACATGAGGGGGAACTTCTTTACTCAGTGAGTGGCAGCAGTGTGGAATGAGCTTCCAGTGGAAGTGGTGGAGGCAGGTTCGTTGGTATCATTTAAAAATAAATTGGATAGGCATATGGATGAGAAGGGAATGGAGGGTTATGGTATGAGTGCAGGCAGGTGGGACTAAGGGAAAAAAAGTTGTTCGGCACGGACTTGTAGGGCCGAGATGGCCTGTTTCCGTGCTGTAATTATTATATGGTTATATGTTATATATGGTAAATGCCAGTGAATATAAGCCCAGTCGACCCATTCTCTGTGCACGAGTACATGCTGAGGAACGCACTGAGACTCTGAGCAGCCAACGCCAAGGCTCTGTGGAGGAGGACCACAGTCTAGGTTCCTTCTACTGCTGTACACGGGGGGGCAGGGTGTGGTGGAGATGCCCCGCTAATAAGAGAAAGGATTTTACCCCAAGGAGGCCACATGAGTTGCAAGGGTGTGGGGTGAAATTGTGTAAACACCGTGGTACGCAGCATTGAATGTATGTAGAGCCTCCGAGAATGTCAGAAGAATTCTTTGCACAGTACCTGCTTTGTATATATATTTTTTACGCTGAATAAACTTCAATTTAATTGAAAAAAAAAAATGAATATCCATAGTCTGAGCACGTCCAATATGAAATTGCTCTTACCTTCAGGATTATTGCCAAAATGTGGGGTTGTACAGTGGCGCAGCGGTAAAGTTGCTGCCTTACAGCACCTGAGACTCGGGTTCGATCCTGACCTGCGGCGCTGTCTGTACGGTGTTTGTATGTTCTCCCTGTGACTGCGTGGATTTTCTCTGATTGCTCTGGTTTCACCCCACTCTCCAAAGCAGTACAGGGTTGTAGTTTAATTGGCTTCTGTCAATTGCCGCTGGTGGACTATAGTGCTTGTTGGTCAGTGTGGACTCGGTGTGCCGAAGGGCCTGTTTCCACACTTTATATGTGAAAAGTGCATTGTGCATTGTCAGATCACAAGTTTCCTTGCACTGCTAGATCGCATTTGATTTGAAGAAGTGCAATTAATAACAAAATGTTTGGCATGTTCTGTGCAACATGCCTTTACATATAAAGCCAGAGGTGAAACAGGCTATTGTGGTGCACTAGTAGGAAGGCTGGCGATTTAATCATTGCATTAAATTGGCTGGTTGACAATGCAATTATATTGGCAAATAAATATTTTCAGATTCATGAAGAACGGTATTACATTCAAACAACAATATAAAATTACATTAGATGAACCAAAGTACACTCTTAAGGAATGTTAAAGATCATCATCACTAATTTAGGTGCTTAAATACATTGCACACTGCATTGTCCCAAGATATATAGTGAGAGAATTATTTCTGTAGCAGTTGAAGAGTCAGACTGGGGATTGCCCGATCTGTGCTCCTCAGTTATAGAATCAACAAAGTGTTTTTCTTCTGTGCCTTCAAGCTGGCAAAATATTCCCAGGTGGTTCAAAAGAGCATTAACAAACTAAATTTGATTCCAGTTTACATAACTTCTGGCGCTGCAGTAGATTTAAATGAGCATTTGTGTGGGGGGGGGGGGCACGGTGACGCCAGTAGAGTTGCTCTCTTACAGTGCCAGAGACCCGGGTTTGATCCTAACTACGGGTGCTGTCTGCGCGAAGTTTGTACGTTCTCCCTGTGGCTGCGTGGGTTTCCACCGGGTGCTCTGGTTTTCTCCCACATTCCAAAGTTGTACAAGCGTGTAGGTTAATTGGCTTATGTAAATGTACCTAGTGTGTAAATTGTACCTATTCGGGACGGCAGAATGAATAACAACTTACACACAGGTTGCCTGGATCACGAGAGAGAGGTTTATTACCCAACACTCCCTGCTTATATATAACACCAACTCATTAACATATACATGAATATGTATGAATACATTACAGTCGTGGAGTTAGGGGGCAGAAGGGCTCGCCTTTACTCAGTATCTCTAATAAATTGTCTAAAAGTCGTCTCAGTGGCGATAGGGAAAGATGGGGGTTCTCGGAAGGGAATTCCAAATTTTGATTGCTTGGTCACAGAAGGCATTGTTTTGTATGGACAAGATGCAGATTTTTGAGCAGATTCAATGCTCACGTGCCATAAAAAATCTGATAGAACTGGCTGTATTGTAGAACATGGCAAAGAAGAACCGAGAAATAGATAAAGGTATAATATAAAAGGATGGGCACGAAACATAACAATGGATTGTAAGAGTGCAAATGTGAGCCTTTACTGATGGACAGAAGAATTTATAATTAGACTTTGGAACTATAGCGCGGAAACGGGACCCTCGGCCCACAGAGTCCATGCCGACCTGCGATCACCTCGTACACTAACACATTTCTGCACACTAGGGACAAATTTTTCAGCCAATTAACCTATAACCTAAAATAGGACGTACATGGCGAATGGTAGTGAGTTGAGGAATGCAGTTGAACAGCGGGATCTGGGAATAACTGTGCACAGTTCCCTGAAGGTGGAATCTCATGTAGATAGGGTGGTAAAGAAAACTTTTGGTGTGCTGGCCTTTATAAATCAGAGCATTGAGTATAGAAGTTGGGATGTAATGTTAAAATTGTTCAAGGCATTTGGTGAGGCCAATTCTGGAGTATGGTGTACAATTTTGGTCGCCTAATTATAGGAAGGATGTCAACAAAATAGAGAGAGTACAGAGGAGATTTACTAGAATGTTGCCTGGGTTTCAGCAACTATGTTACAGAGAAAGGTTGAACAACTTAGGGCTTTATTCTTTGGAGCGCAGAAGGTTAAGGGGGGACTTGATAGAGGTCTTTAAAATGATGAGAGGGATAGACAGAGTTGACGTGGATAAGCTTTTCCCATTGAGAGATGGGAAGATTCAAACAAGAGGACATGACTTGAGAATTAAGGGACTGAAGTTTAGGGGTAACATGAGGGGGAACTTCTTTACTCAGAGAGTGGTGGCTGTGTGGAATGAGCTTCTAGTGGAGCTGGTGGAGGCAGGTTTGATTTTATCATTTAAAGATAAATTGGATAGGTATATGGATGGGAAAGGAATGGAGGGTTATGGTCTGAGTGCAGGTAGATGGGACTAGGGGAGAATAGGTCCGGCACGGACTAGAAGGGCCGAGTTGGCCTGTTTCCGTGCTGTAATTGTTATATGGTTATATGGTTATAAAGCCTGCATGTCTTTTGAGTGTGGGAGGAAACCTGACCACCCCAGGAAAGCCCACGCTGGTCACAGGGGGAACGTAGAGGCTTCATACAGACAGCACCCATAGTCAGGATTGAACTCGGGTCTCTGGCGCTGTAAGGCAGCAACTCTACCGCTGCGCCACTGTGCTGCCCTCCGGGGAGATGAGCGATAAGAATAGCAATGTTACAAAATTTTGAGATTTAAAAAATCAAGTCTGCAATTTATCCCATCAGATAAAGCATAACAATAAGTTTAATTTGGCACCAAATTCACTTTCATATCTCAAGTATTAAAAAAGTTATGACCATTTTCATACTCGGAAATTAGCATCTTGTTCCCTATTGATTTTCAATGGACATTACAAAAAAGCTGTGATCTTGGATAGTCAAACGCCCATTTCTTAAGGAAAGATTAACATTTTTAAATAGCCTAAGTGTCCAAAGATTATTCACAAATAATTCACAATATAACATGATTTTTATATCTAATTTACATTAATTTATAGGCCAAATGGAAGGAATTTAGTGTTCAATTGCTGTAAATAAATGCCCATTTAAATCGGCTTTCTAGTGTGTTCATGTGGAACGCGCTGGTTTAGAACGTTGACAGCGCGCTAGATTAGTGCCCTCAAATGCCGAGAAAAATACTGCGGGATATAAAAAGCCCAAAATGAACTATTCGTTATAGATAACTTGATATATAGGGTTATATACATGCCCCATTTAATGTAAAAATAAGGTACATACCTTTAATTGTTTGCTTTATAAAACCCTGGGGCTGCGAGAGGTTGCGAAATCAGAGAGTAATTTTAAAACTATTATAACTATATTATCGAGGCCTATAAAACTAATAATACCTTTTGCGACCGGGTCTTGCAGCGATTTTTCGTTAATGATTTACTAGGCTGAACATGTGCGATTAGTACAGCCTAGTAAAAATCGCGTTTTAAACCCGCCCCCTCCAAACAGCGCCAAAATCGCCGACATGGCTGAGGGCAGATTCCCAATGACGATTCAGGTAGGTTTTGTAACATACCTAATAAGAAAGTGGCAGAGGGAAGGAACGACCCATTTGGGTCTTGTCTTTCCAGCAGAGTCTCTGCCAGATAGATTGGAGAATCCCGTGCCTATTGAGAATGAGGAACTGAAGGAAATAAATATTAGTCAAAGAATAGTGGGTGAGCTTGAATGTTGATAAATTGCATTCAATGCACCTAAAGAAGGTCTCGACTCGAAACGTCACCCATTCCATCTCTCCAGCGATGCTGCCTGTCCCGCTGAGTTACTCCAGCATTTTGTGTCTATCACCTGATTGATCGATGTCCCAGAGTTTTGAAAGACGGATGCTCCACCGTCTCTATCTTTTAACGTCCTGTGCATTCTGGCATTGTTCTTGTTAATTGGAGGATAGCAAATGTGGTGTGGTATTTGGGAGAGGAGGGGGAGCTGAAACTGTGTCCACAAACTGTTGGAATCTATTGATGCAAAGCGGAACATCTTGGAATGGATAATAACATTGTGCAGATTTAACATGGATTTAGCATCCCAGGAATCTGGCAAACCTCCCTTGCATCCCCCATATTGTAAGAATGTCATTCCTTGCGTAGGAGGATCAGCCTTGTATTTAATATTCCAGCATGCTATCTATCACCCTGGCTGTATCTTTGGATCAAGGCAACTCTATTCTTGCATGGAAGAAACCAGCATCCATGGGTATTGGTGTATGGGAAATTGATGCCGATAAATTCTTTGGGGACCGATAATCTGAATCCCGGGGTAGTTAAGGAGTATTCAATAGACAATAGGTGCAGGAATAGGCCATTCAGCCTTTTGAGCCAGCACCGCCATTCAATGTGATCATGGCTGATCATCCCCAATCAGTACCCCGTTCCTGCCTTCTCCCCATATCCCCTGACTCCGCTATCTTTAAGAGCCCTATCTAGCTCTCTCTTGAAAGTATCCAGATAATCTGCCTCCACTGAGGCAAAGAATTCCACAGACTCACAACTCTCTGTGTGAAAAAGTGTTTCCTCGTCTCCGTTCTAAATGGCCTACCCCTTAATCTTAAACTGTGGCCCCTGGTTCTGGACTCCCCCAACATCGAGCACATGTTTCCTGCCTCTAGCGTGTCCAAACCCTTAATAATCTTATCGGTTTCAATAAGATCCCCTCTCACCCTTGGGATAGCGGATGGACTTGTCCATTTTGCTGCCCAGATCATTTCCTGTGGCAGATAACGTAGCCACATGATTTAAAAATGGATCGAGGGAACGCAGGCAATTACAGACAAGTTAGCCTGACTGTGGTGAAACTGCTGGAGTCCATTATTAATGTTGACACAGCAGACCATCTGGAGAACATTGGCCGGGTCGATCGAATTCAGCACGGATTTGTGAAAGGGAGATCATGCTTGACAAACCTACTAGCTTTTTGCTGAGCACCTAACTGGGGTGGAGGGGGGAGGACACACTGGGTTTGCCTTTTCAGAAGGCTATTGGCAAAGTTCACAGAAGATATTAGTGTGCAGTATTACAGCACATGGGATTGGGAGCAATGGACTGCCAATTATAGCTAGCTGGTTAGCCAAGGAATAGAAACAAATGGGTCCTTTTCTGTGCAGCAAGCAGTGATCAGTGAAGAACTTCATGGTTCAGTTTGTGAACCCAAGTTATTCACGGTACATAATAACGATTCCGATGAGGGACTAAATATTAGATCTCGCAAGTTTGCAGACAACGCAAACTTGAACTATGATGAGAAAGCCAAGGGGCTTCCGAGGTATTTGACCAGCCCGAGAGAGTGGGCAAATGAATGACCAATATTGTACAACTTTGGGGGAGGGGGAAGTACAATGAGGGACCCGGCATGGGGTGGGGGGGTGGGGGGGGGCACTGCCACCAGGGAGGGGGAATAACAATGAACTATGGAGGCGTAAGAAAGAACAGCAGATGCTGGTTTAAATCAAAGTCAGACACAAAATGCTGGAGTAATTCAGCGGGACAGGCAGCATCTCTGAAGAGAAGGAATGGGTGACGTTTCGGGTCGAGACTAGGGTTGCCAACTGTCCCGTATTAGCCGGGAAATCCCATATATTGGGCTAAATTGGTTTGTCCCGTACAGGACCGCCCTTGTCCCGTATTTGACTGCTACTACTCGGGTCGAGGGGACGGTCGGGTTGGAGCACCGCACACACAAAGGCTGTGGGGGCCACGTCAATGGATATTTTAAGGCAGAGATGGATAGCCTCTTGGTTCGTATGGGTGCCAGGGATTATGGGGAGACGGCAGGAGAATGGGGATAGAAGGGAGAGATAAATCAGCTATGAGTAAATGGCGGAGCAGACTTGATAGGCTGAATGGCCTCATTATGATTTTAAGGGAAAAGTAAAAAAATATATATATGAGTGTATCAGCACGCTATCAAATGACTACAGCACTCTGTGGAAGCAGATGAATACATCTCCAGAAACTTTGTTGATGTTTTGCATGTAGATTTGCTATGAGCTTTCTGAATCACTGCTTGGTTACTGTTCCTAAGATGCTTTAATCATCAAAAATGCCCACCCTTGCATTTTGGTCTGTGAATGTCAACACCTTACTGCTCCTGCATGTGCATTGCAGCAGAGAGGCTTCTTCTTCTTCTTCTTGCGTATGGCGTGCACAGCCTAAAGTTGTAGGACAACTTGTTCTATTCGATCTTATTTGATAGTGCACGCCGGGTTGATTGCGTTCGTCGAAACAAACAGGGCGGACCACGTGAAGGTTGCAATCTCCCCACCCCAGAAGAGAGGCTGTAAATGTGCTTATTCCTCCATGCTTTTAGGATTCTGCAGAGCCAAGCAGTGACGCAGCTGGTCAAGCCCCATGCCTCACAGTGCCAGCGACATGGGTTCAATCCTGACTTTGGGTGCAGTCTGTGTGAAATTTGCATGTTCCCTCTGTGACCAAGTGGGTTTAATGGCCCCTAGTATGCAGTGAGAGGCAGAATCTTGGGGATGCTTAGTTTACAGGGCGGAAACAGGCCCTTCAGCCCATCGAAGTCCGGTCTGACCAGCGATCCCCCACACATTAACGCGACCCTACACACTGGGGGCAATGCTTTACATTTTGTACAGAGCCAATTAACCTACAAACCTGTGCGTCTTTGGAGTGTGGGAGGAAACCGAAGATCCCAGAGAAAATCCACACAGGTCACGATGAAAACGTTACAAACTCTGTACAGAGAGCGCCTGTAGTCAGGATTGAACCCTCGTCTCTGGCGCCATGACCTGGGTGTCATGGTACATCAGTCATTGAAAGTAGGCATGCAGGTGCAGCAGGCAGTGAAGAAAGCGAATGGTTAGCTTTCATAGCAAAAGGATTTAAGTATAGGAGCAGGGAGGTTCTACTGCAGTTGTACAGGGTTTTGGTGAGACCACGCCTGGAGTATTGCGTACAGTTTTGGTCTCCAAATCTGAGGAAGGACATTATTGCCATAGAGGGAGTGCAGAGAAGGTTCACCAGACTGATTCCTGGGATGTCAGGACTGTCTTATGAAGAAAGACTGGATAGACTTGGTTTATACTCTCTAGAATTTAGGAGATTGAGGGGGGATCTTATAGAAACTTACAAAATTCTTAAGGGGTTGGACAGGCTAGATGCAGGAGGATTGTTCCCGATGTTGGGGAAGTCCAGGACAAGGGGTCACAGCTTAAGGATAAGGGGGCAATCCTTTAAAACCGAGATGAGAAGAACTTTTTTTCACACAGAGAGTGGTGAATCTCTGGAACTCTCTGCCGCAGAGGGTAGTCGAGGCCAGTTCATTGGCTATATTTAAGAGGGAGTTAGATGTGGCCCTTGTGGCTAAGGGGATCAGAGGGTATGGAGAGAAGGCAGGTACGGGATACTGTTGGATGATCAGCCATGATCATATTGAATGGCGGTGCAGGCTCGAAGGGCCGAATGGCCTACTCCTGCACCTAATTTCTATGTTTCTATGTTTCTATGTTTCTATGTAAGGCAGTAGCTTAGTGAGTAGGGGTAAATGTGGGCTTGAAGAAGGGTGAATGCCTAAAAGTTTGGTGTAGACCTGTTGGGCCAAATGTCTTTTTCATGCTGTAGTACTTTGAACCCTTCGTGTTTAAGACTCTGAGATGCGTACTAAGAACGATTTAGTTGACCAGCATCTAACTCGTTCCTCATATTTGCATTACCAGAAATTAAAATCAGAAGAGAGATTTAACAGAGGTCCCATGTGAAGCAAATGTTTAACACAATTAAACAAAAGTGTCCTGACCCAAAAAGTCACCTCATAGAGTCATAGGTAGATAACAATGCTGGAGAAACTCAGCGGGTGAGGCAGCATCTATGGAGCGAAGGAATATGTAACATTTCGGGCCAAGACCCTTCTTCAGACTCCTCATCGAGCCATAGAGTGATGCAGTGTGGAAACAAGCCCTTTGGCCCAACTTGCCTGCACTGACCAACATGTCCCAGCTGCACTGGTCCCACCTGCCTGCATTTGGCCCATATCCCTCTAAACCTGTCCTATCCATGTACCTGTCTAAATGTTTCTTAAACGTTGCGATAGCACCTGCCTCAACTATCTCCTCCGGCAGCACGAACCATACACTCACCCCCCTTTGTGTGAAAAAGTTACCCTTCAGGTTCCTATTAAATCTTTCCACGTATCCAGGTTCTCCAGACATGCTGCTCGACCTGCTGAGTTACTCCAGCACTTCGTCTTTTTTGATAAACCAGCATCTGCAGTTCCTCGTGCCTTAACAAAATGACAAGTCATAGTCAGTGAGAGAAAACACTGTGGAAACAAGTATTTTGCCCACTGAGCCTGACTTCTGTTTGTTTACAAAACTCAATAAATAAACTCTGCTAATATGTTCCTTTCATTTCCATCCCATACCCTCCCATCAGCAACATGGGAGAGTAAAATGAACCTGGGCAGTAAGTCCAATGTTTAATTTGTTCTTGTGCTATATAATATTCGATGCTTTTGTGTGTCAAAGTAATGCAATGCGTAATTGATATTAAGGCTGAGGTGATTGTTATTAGAGTGTGAATCCAGCATACTCAGTTAAGCAGAGGGTGATAGAATATTCTGTAGGGTCCAAAAAATCAAAAATACATTGTCTTGGTATTTGAGACCCACATTCCCATAGCCACATGAGCGGCACAGTGGTGCAGTGGTAGAGTTCTGGCTTACAATGCTTACAGCGGCAGGGACCCGGGTTCGATCCCGACTACGGGTGCCGCCCGTACGTAGTTTGTAAGTTCTCTGTGATCTGTGAGTTTTGATCTGTGGGTTTTCTCCGAGATCTTCGGTTTCCTCCCACACTCCAAAGATGTACAGGTATGTAGGCCTCCTCCATTGTCAGAGTGAGGCCCAGCGCAAATTGGAGGAACAGCACCTCATATTTTGCTTGGGCACCTTACACCCCATCGGTATGAACATTGACTCTCTCTAACTGTCAAGAACAGTGTTTGCTTGGCGCCTCCATTCACCCTAAAATTGATGTTTCTATTTTCTTAACAATCCATATTTTGAACAGCAGTCAGTTAACTCAGGGGTGTAACTCTAGGACATATTCACAACCTAATATTTACTTCCAAGTAACCGGTTGTTTCCCCCTGATACACAAGCGGGATAAAAAAACCCCCATCGGCTTACCCCTGCATTTGGCCCCCACTTCCCAGTTCGATCCGACCAGTCTGCCTGTCTCCGAGTACATTTTAGAAACATGGAAACATAGACAATTAGGTGCAGGAGTTAGGCATTCCGAAACAGCACCTAGCCCAGCGGCTTCGAGGCCTATCCAACACCCATTCCCATGAACATGGACTGATCATCTAACTCAGTATCCCGTAAACCTGTCTCTCGATACCATGGAAACATAGAAATTAGGTGCAGGAGTAGGCCATTCGGCCCTTCGAGCCTGCACAGCCATTCTATATGTTCATGGCTGATCATCCCACTCAGTATCCCGTACCTGCCTTCTCTCGATACCCCCTGATCCCCTTAGCCAGAAGGGCCACATCTAACTCCCTCTTAAATATAGCCAATGAACTGGCCTCAACTACCCTCTGCGGCAGAGAGTTCCAGAGATTCACCACTCTCTGTGTGAAAAAAGTTCTCCTCATCTCGGTTTTAAAGGATTCCCCCTTATCCTTAAGCTGTGACCCTTTGACCTGGACTTCCCCAACATCGGGAACAATCTTCCTGCATCTAGCCTGTCCAACCCCTTAAGAATTTTGTAAGTTTCTATAAGATCCCCTCTCAATCTCCTAAATTCTAGAGAGTATAAACCAAGTCTATCCAGTCTTTCTTCATAAGACAGTCCTGACATCCCAGGAATCAGTCTGGTGAACCTTCTCAGCACTCCCTCTATGGCAATAATGTCCTTCCTCAGATTTGGAGACCAAAACTGTATGCAATACTCCAGGTGTGGTCTCACCAAGACCCCTGTACAACTGTTTCTGTTTATCTCTGTGTGAAGTTTATCTCTGTTTGCTTTGTTTGTACTTTTCTCTCAGTTAACAATGATCTATTCTACATTTTCCTTGATCTGCATCCCCTTTGTCCTGATTTCACACCTCACACTTCCTTGTCTATGTATCTCCCTCTCCCCTGACATCAGTCTGAGGAAGGGTCTTGAACCAAAACGTCACCCATTCCTTCTTGCCCGGAGATGCTGCCTGTCCCGCTGAGTTAGCCAAGCATTTTGTGTCTATCTTAGGTTTGTAGGTTAATTGGTTTTTGTATAAATGTAAGTTGTCCCTATTGCGTGTTGGATAGTGTTAGTGTGCAGGGAACGCTGGTCGGCGCGGACTCGGTGTTTTTCCGTGCTGTATCTCTAAAAAAAACTTTTGATTCCTAAATGCAAGTTTAAGGTGAAAACATTTTTCACACAGAGAGTGGTGAATCTGTGGAATTCTCTGCCACAGAAGGTAGTTGAGGCCAGTTCATTGGCTATATTTAAGAGGGAGTTAGATGTGACCCTTGTGGCTAAAGGGATCAGCGGGTATGGAGAGAAGGCAGGGATGGGATACTGAGTTGGATGATCAGCCATGATCATATTGAATGGCGGTGCAGGCTCGAAGGGCCGAATGGCCTACTCCTGCACCTATTTTCTATGTTTTCTATGTCTATGTCTAAGGCCCAAATGGCGGAAACAAAAGCTGTACAGACTTGTTCATTGTGTTCCCACAAATTTGAGAAGAATGCCACAGATCTGCTTAGATTGTGCCAGTCAGTAAAGCTGTTAATATGTTATTTACCATTAGCGCTTTGAATGTCTTGGAGCTGACAAAGGGTACATGACTGATTAATCAGAAAGTTTATCCTCTACAATGAAGACTGGTAAACAGTTATTCTATTGGGGAAACTCTTGTGTTGGGAAATAAACCGTGACTACGAGTTCCAAAACCCAAATGGTCAAACAATTGTTGCTGGGATTACCCTTCACACCAGCAAATGTATATTCTCACCACTCATGCACAGATGGGACAGGTTTGGAGAGATGTGGGCCAAACACAGGCAGGTAGGTGGGAGTAGTGTAGCTGGTACATGTTGGCCGGTGTGGACAAGTTGGCTTCATGGGCCTGTTTCCACCTTGTATCATTCTAATACGCTATGACATTCCCTGGTCTTAGAAACATGGAAACATAGAAACATAGAAATTAGGTGCAGGAGTAGGCCATTCGGCCCTTCGAGCCTGCACCGCCATTTAATATGATCATGGCTGATCATCCAACTCAGTATCCCGTACCTGCCTTGTCTCCATACCCTCTGATCCCCTTGGCCACAAGGGCCAAATCTAACTCCCTCTTAAATATAGCCAATGAACTGGCCTCAACTACCCTCTGTGGCAGAGAGTTCCAGAGATTCACCACTCTCTGTGTGAAAAAAGTTCTCCTCGTCTCGGTTTTTAAAGGATTTCCCCCTTATCCTTAAGCTGTGACCCCTTGTCCTGGACTTCCCCAACATCAGGAACAATCTTCCTGCATCTAGCCTGTCCAACCCCTTAAGAATTTTGTAAGTTTCTATAAGATCCCCTCTCAATCTCCTAAATTCTAGAGAGTATAAACCAAGTATAAAATCTTAAATCACCATTAATCTTCAACCCCTTTATGACAATGTTTTTCCAAATAAATCTTGAGCGTTTAGTTTAGTTTAGAGATACAGCAAGCCCTTTGGCCCACCCAGTCCACGCCGACCATCAAACTCACGTTCACACTACTTCGATGCTATCCCACGTTCTTAACCACTCCCTACACACCAGGAGAAATTTACAGAGGTCACTTCACCTATAAATCTGCGTACCTTTGGGAGGTGGGAGGAAACCGGAGCACCCGGAGGAAACCCACGAGGCCACAGGGAGAACATGCAAACTTCACACGGAGAGAGCCCAGGGTCAGGATCGAACATGCAAACTCCACACAGAGAGAACCCGGGGTCAAGATCGAACCTGGGACCCTGGCACTGTTAGACAGCAGCTTTACCAGTTGTGCCACTCCACCATTGATATATAACCAACGGAAATATAGAGCTTGCTATGAGTATTAGCCTGGTGGATGAAACCAGGATGGGAAAGGGTTAAAAATAGGTGGTGGTGGTGAGGCTAGGGAAGGATGTGTTAGAGTGGGTAAAGGGATTAAAAATGGAAAGACCAGAGGAGGGTTGGAGATAAAAAGGGGAAGAGGATAAAACACATGGTGAGAGGCGGAGTACTTAAAATTCTGTCCAACTCCCTCTTCCTCTATATCGGCTATCTCCCCCTCTCCACTCACTCTCAGTCCTGATGCAGGGCTTCAACCCGAAATATCAGCTCGTCCTTTCCTCAATTTCATGTATTGCTCCAGATTTCAGCATCGCTGTCTCTTGTGTCTTGGAGGCATGATGGGTTCCTTGCCCCTGCCAGGTCTCCTATCTCTACGAGAAAGGACTTGACAAAGGGGAAGATAGAAATAGAAAATCTGGAGTTCGAGAGAAAAATATGGTTGGATCGGAAAAGTAAATGATCTCCAAACAATGGGTGGCACAAAGTTGCAGAGTTTGATTCTCGCCACTAGTCCTGTGTGTATGGAGTTTGCTCATTCTACCTGTGACTGCACCATAGAAAATATGTGGTCAAGCTGGAAAGGGTGCAGAGAAGATTTACAAGGGTGTTGCCTGGTCTACAGGGTCTGAGCTATAGGGAGAGGTTGAGTAGGCTGGGAGTCTATGCCTTGGAGCGCAGGAGGATGAGGTGTGATCTCATTGAGGTGTATAAATTCATGAGAGGAATAGATCGGGTAGATGCACAGAGTCCCTTGCCCAGAGTAGGTGAATCAACGTCCAGAGGACATGGGTTACAGGGGAAGGGAAGAATATTTAATAGGGATCTGAGGGGTAACTTGTTCACTCAAAAGGTGGTGGGTGTATGGAACAAGCTGCCAGAGGAGGTAGTTGAGGCTGGGACTATCCCAACGTTTAAGAGACAGTTAGACAGGTACATGGATAGGACAGGTTTGGAGGGATATGGACCAGGTGAGACGAGTGTAGCTGGGACATGTTGGCCGGTGTGGGCAAGTTGGGCCAAAGGGCCTGTTTCCACACTGTATCACTCTATGACTCCCTCACTCTATGAAATGTAGAATGGCTCCTTCTCCTATCTCTGAAGCCTGACTTGAATTCACAACCTTCCAAATCATTGGGGGTTTTTGTTTTGTAAGCAGTATTTAAAAAAATGATGCACTCCTGATGTGATGTTTGAATAGCTGTGAACCATGGTAGTTGTGGAAGTGACTTAATATTAGTGGTTCCCTAGGGCTAGCATGCAGGGAAAATATCACTAAATATAGGCCCTTGAGATTTGTAATTGAGACAAATTTCTGTGACAAAGGGATTGTTTCTGTATTTGTCATTGGAGATTGAGAAAAAATAATTCCCAGATAATGATTTGTTAATGAAGTTTTTTTACACGTCAATAGATTCACAGCTTTTCCTATAGAATGCAGAACTGTTATCGAGGCAAGAGTGTTTTCTTGTCAAGTGTCCTAAATAGAACAATTAAATTCTGACTTGAGCAGCACAACAGAATATGGAAACATAGAAAATAGGTGCAGGAGTAGGCCATTCGGCCCTTCGAGCCTGCACCGCCATTCAACATGATCATGGCTGATCATCCAACTCAGTATCCTGTACCTGCCTCCTCTCCATACCACCTGATCCCTTTAGCCACAAGGGCCACATCTAACACCCTCTTAAATATAGCCAATGAACTGGCCTCAACTACATGTTGTGGCAGAGATTTCCACAGATTCACCACGCTCTGTGTGAAAAATGTTTTTCTCATCTCGGTCCTAAAAGATTTCCCCGTTATCCTTAAACTGTGACCCCCTGTTCTGGACTTCCCCAACATCGGGAACAATCTTCCTGCATCTAGCCTGTCCAACCCCTTAAGAATGTTGTAAGTTTCTATAAGATCCCCCCTCAATCTTCTAAATTCTAGCGAGTACAAGCCAAGTCCAGTCTTTCTTCATATGAAAGTCCTGACATCCCAGGAATCAGTCTGGTGAACCTTCTCTGTACTCCCTCTATAGCAAGGTGTACACATATGTAAACAATATAATAAACAAGAAAAAAGGTTAAATATAAATATTCTATATAGGGCAGCACAGTGGCGCAGGGATAGAGCGCCAGAGACCAGGGTTCGCTCCTCACTGTTTAGTTTAGAGATACAGAGCAGAAACAGGCCCTTCGGCCCACCGAGTCTGTACTGACCAGTGATCCCACATCAACACTTTCCTACACAAACTAAGGATAATTTACACTTATTGCCAAGCCAATCAACCTACATACCTGTACATCTTTGGAGTGCGGGAGGAAACTGAAGATCTCGGAGAAAACCCACGTGGTCACGGGGAGAACGTACAAACTCCGTACGGACAGACAGCGCCCGTAGTCGGGATCGAACCAGGATCTCCGTTGCTGCAAGCGCAGTAAGTCGCTGTCACTGCAGTAAAGCCTCGCAACCCTGGCCTGACATCTGTTCGGAGTTTGTACATTCTCCCCGTGACCGTATAGGTTTACCCTGGTTGTTCCGGTTTCCTCCCACACGCCAATAATGTACAGATTTGTAGTTTGCTAATTGTAGATTATACATTACAGATTGGCTTTGGTAAAACATTGTTAAATTGTCCCTAGTGTGTGGGATAATGCTGCTGGTGTACGGTGATCGCAGGTCGGTGCGGACTCAGTGGGCCGAATGGCCTCTTTCCGCACCGAATCTCTAAACTGAACTAAACTATATATATATATTCCAGATTTTTATGATTGCAAATTGTTTTTAATTGTTTTGCATTTTAAATGTATATCGTTATGCATGTTTCTTTTTATATGGGTATCAATGTTTAATTCATAATGTTTGTTAGTGGTATCCTTTTAACTGTTACAGCACATCAGGCGATGTTTTTCGCTGCCAATATGATGTTAACTGAATTGGTTGAATATACCTCATCCTATTGAGTATGACAATCTATCTCTGCCTTAAAAATACCCATTGCCTTGGCCTCCACAGCCTTCTGTGGCAATGAATTCCACAGATTCACCACCCTCTAAAGACTAAAGAAATTCCTCCTTGTCGCCTTCCTGAAGGAACGTCCTTTAATCCTGAGGCTATGACCTCTGGTCGTAGACTCTCCAACTAGTGGAAACATCCTCTCCATCCAAGCCTTGTAAGACTTAGTAGGTAATAATAATAATAATAAGAAGAACAAGAATAAGAATAAATACTTTATTAATCCCCTTTTCATGGGAAATTCAGATGTAAATGATTGCCTTACCTAAAGGGCATTGATTAATGAATGAGTTTGTAACAATAATCCTTTTTAATTCTCGCCTCTTCAAATTCCGTATTGCTGTGGTGGGATATGAAGTCAGTTCCCCACATTTCTAATCTAGTCCTCGTCCAAAATAAAAACAGAAAATGCTGGAAATTCTCAGGCAGCCCCTGCGTAAAGAGATACACTAACAATTCACACTGAGATCCTTCATCTAATCAAATCTAATTTGTTTTCATAGAATATTACTTTGTTCGTTTAATCGCAATGTCATCATTCTTGTAATTCACTATTGTACTTTACTTTAGACACAGTGCTGAGACGGGCCCTTTAGTCTACTGAGTCCGTGTTGAACAGTGATCACCCCCCCGCATACTAGTTCTGTCCCAGACACGAGGGACAATTTACTATTTTTACCAAAGCCAATTAACCTACAAACCTATGGAATGTGGCAGGAAATTGGAGCACCTGGGAAAAGCCACACAGTCACGGGGAGAACGTACAAACTCCATGCAGACAGTACCCATGGTCAGGATTGAACCTGGGTTTTTGGTGCTGTAAGGCAGCAACTCTACTGCGGCGCCGCTCTGTTGCCCCTATACCGCTGTGCCACTGTGCGACTTTTCTGGCAAGAAGCTGAGGATTTTACATTGTCAGTAGGTTTGGATATGCATGCGTTCAGCCCAAAAGCTGACACAACTACAACCTCCTAATTTCACAAGTGATAGGAGCAGAATTCGGCCCATCAAGTCTACTCTGCCTTTCAATCATGGTTGATCTAAAGGGCCTGTCCCACGAGCATGCGACTCCATGCGGCAAGCGCGACCTAACGTGGTCACTTGAGCCGTACGGCCTCGCGGGGCCGGTCCCACTTCGATCGCCGGAGCCGTATGGAGTTGTGCGGAGCTGGTCCCTACATCGTGCGCGGGGGGCTCCGAAAAACTGACCGTGTTCAAAAAATCCGCCCGGCAACGGCCTGTCGGCCCGCAGCTGCCTCGACGCCGTGCACACCGCCTCGACGGGCATGCGCAGCGTCTTGACGCCGTACGCAGCGTCTTGACACCGTACGTCATGCGTGAACTTCCCGCGGACTTCGCTCGAACTTCACGTCACTCACTCGACCTCCGCGCGGCCCCCGTTTCCGGTTTGATTGCGCTTGCCGCATGCAGGTCGCATGCTCGTAGGACAGGCCCTTAACTTCCTGTCTCCCCATAACCCCTGACACCCATACTAATCAACAATCTATTTATCTCTGCCTTAAAAATAGCCATTGACTTGGCCTCCACAACTTTCTGACTGAAGAAATTCCTTCTCATCTCCTTCCTAAATTAACATCCTTTTATTCTGAGGCTATGACCTCTGGTCCACTATCTTGTCCGCATCCACTCTATCCAAGCTGCCTGAACCCATTGTTTAAATCCATGCAGCTCCTCGCCAACAAGAAGAAAAAGAGAATACTCCAACGTACAACTTTTACAACAAAAGTTCTGCGACTGTCAAAGGGAGATTCATAGATGGGCATTACTGTGATTCTATTTTAAGTGCAATTACTTTAACTGAGTTCAACTGTGTAACACATTTAGTATGACTGACTTACCCTGGAGTTTGTCCAATATTGCAGAGAATTTAATGTATCATCCACTCGATGATCTCACCAAAGAAAAAATGATTACTGTGTGTGTGTGTGTGTGTGTGTGTGTGTGTGTGTGTGTGTGTGTGTGTGTGTGTGTGTGTGTGTGTGTGTGTGTGTGCGCGCGTGTGTGTGTGTGCGCGCGCGTGTGTGTGGGTGTGTGTAGGTGCGTGCGTGCGTGTGGGTGTGTGTGTGGGTGTGTAGGTGCGTGCGCGTGTGTGTGTGTGTGCGCGCGTGTGTGTGTGTGTGTGTGTGTGTGTGTGTGCGCGCGCGCGTGTGTGCGCGCGCGCGGGTGTGTGTGTGTGTGTGTGTGTGTGTGCGCGCGCGCGCGTGTGTGTAGTGCAGGCATCATCTTAGCCATTATTTATAATCATTTTCAGGTCCTGTATTAATCTTAGAAACAAATCACACTTCTGGATTCTTTATCGTTTTATTGAAATATTATGAAGTTATAGCATTGCAATTTACATTGTCCATCTCTTTCATAGTAATATTAATCTTCTATCAAAATGACAAGGAACCTGCAGGAAGATATGAACAGCTGCCTCTCCTCACTTGCACCTTATTTGCTCGTGTCTTGGTCCAGTAAATGATCTTTGTATGTTCAGTGATGCAATGCGTTTAGTATCCCTGGAATGACAATGTCTCCTTTTTTAATATCATTCCCATGTGGAAATGGCACCTCGTTCAGTTCAGTTTAGTTTATTGTCACGTGTACCGAGGTACAGTGAAAAGCTTTTGTTGCACACTATCCAGTCAGCTGAAAGACAATACATGATTACAATCGATCCATTTACAATGTATGGATGGATGATAGGGGAATAATGCTTAGTGCAAGGTAAAGCCAGCAAAGTCCAGTCAAGGATAGTCTGAGCTTCATCAATAAGGTAGATAGTAGTTTAGCACTATTCTCTGGTTGTTGTGGGATGATTCAGTTGCCTTATAGCAGCTGGGAAGAACCAGCCCATGGATCTGGAGGTGTGAGTTTTCACACTTCTATACCTTTTGCCTGATGGGAGAGGGGAGAAGAGGGAGTGTCCGGGGTGCAACTTGTCCTACATCAGTTGCCCCAGCTGTATGAGTAGAATAGTCCCATTTTATTGGCCATGGGCTGCCGATTCACTGAGACAGGGATCCCAAAGTCTACCACTAGAGAGAGGCAGCTGTTGTATCAGCATGCACCTGAGATGCCAGGTAAATCTGTTCAGTGGGAAGCAGTGCAGTGTGTGGGATCCTCTCCCAACCTGAGGGCGGCAAACTGGCGCAGCGGTTAGAGCTGCTGCCTTACAGCGCCAGAGACCCAGGTTCAATCCCGACTACGGATGCTGTCCATACGGAGTATGTACGTTCTCCCTGTGACGGGATGGGTTTTCCTCCCAGGTTCTCCGGTTGCCTCCCACAATCTAAAGATTTTGAGGCTAATTTTGCTTTGGTGGAAATTGGAAATTGGCCCTAATGTGCAGGATAGTGTTAGTGTACGGGGTCAGCATGGACTCGGTGGGCCAAAGGGTCTGTTTCTGCACCGTATCCTTAAATTAAAAAAAAATCCTGATCAGACTTGGGAAAGGATTGGAGATCCCATTCCATTAAATTAGGATGCCCAGCATTGGAGTTACATAGAAACATAGAAACATAGAAATTAGGTGCAGGAGTAGGCCATTCGGCCCTTCGAGCCTGCACCGCCATTCAATATGATCATGGCTGATCATCCAACTCAGTATCCCGTACCTGCCTTCTCTCCATACCCTCTGATCCCCTTAGCCACGAGGGCCACATCTAACTCCCTCTTAAATATAGCCAATGAACTGGCCTCAACTACCCTTTGCGGCAGAGAGTTCCAGAGATTCACCACTCTCTGTGTGAAAAAAAGTTCTTCTCATCTCGGTTTTAAAGGATTTCCCCCTTATCCTTAAGCTGTGACCCCTTGTCCTGGACTTCCCCAACATCGGGAGCAATCTTCTTGCATCTAGCCTGTCCAACCCCTTAAGAATTTTGTAAGTTTCTATAAGATCCCCTCTCAATCTCCTAAATTCTAGAGAGTATAAACCAAGTCTATCCAGTCTTTCTTCATAAGATAGTCCTGACATCCCAGGAATCAGTCTGGTGAACCGTCTCTGCACTCCCTCTATGGCAATAATGTCCTTCCTCAGATTTGGAGACCAAAACTGTACGCAATACTCCAGGTGTGGTCTCACCAAGACCCTGTACAACTGCAGTAGAACCTCCCTGCTCCTATACTCAAATCCTTTTGCTATGGAAGCTAACATACCATTCGCTAGTTCGGTGGGGGAGAGGCAAGGAAGGTAAATCCAAGACGAAAGTGGAAAATGCTGAAAATACTCAGCAGAAGCGGCAGTATCAGGGAAATAATCAAAGTTAACCTTTTAGGTTGACCAAGGAACTGCAGATGTTGCTTTACAAAAAAAAGACTCAAGGTGCTGGAGTAAGTCAAAGGGTCAAGCAGCATCTCTGGTGAATATGGTTTGGTGATGTTTTGGGTCGGGACATTTCTTTAGACTAACGAGGGATCCCGACTGAAACATTACCCAACCATATTTATCCAGGGATGCTGCCTGAACCGCTGAGTTACTCCAGCACTTTGTGTCCTAACTTCCACGTCCTTGGCCCTTCAACAAAATCTAAGTAGACTTTAGAGATACAGCGTGGAAATAGGCCCTTCTGCCCACCGTGTCTGTGCCCATCAGCGATCACTATCCCACACATTAGGGATAATTTACAATTTTTACCAAAGCCAATTAACCTACAAACCCGTACATCTTCGAGAGATTTTAATGTCATGTGTCCTGGATAGGACAACAAAATTCTTGCTTTGCTTTGCCTTGCTTTGGAGTATGGGAGGAAACCGGAGCACCCAGAGAAAACCCACATGGTCACAGGAAGAACATACAAACTCCATACAGACACCCCCCATAGCCCGGGTCAAACCCGGGTCTCTGGCACCGTCAGGGAGCAATGCTATCGCTGCGCCACTGTGCCGCCCCAAGTTCAAACAGTTCTATACATTAAACACCTTCCAAATTTGTCCAGGTGTCTGAAGCACTGGTTTAATGTGACTATTGTTCTGCCAGCAGCTACGTTGGATGCTGGATGGGCCTTGTTCACGTTGCATTCTTATGACAATGGAGTTGCAATGGAGGTTTAGTGAACGCTGTTTTTTGCTCTCCAACCAAATAAATCAGGCACAGACAACTGTCTTAAACAAACAATTACTTGCGCGAGAAGCAAACATCTGACTTGAATGGTTTTGTGCTGGTAGTCATGGGCAACATTTATTGTAAACAGCATTAACACCGTGCTCTGACATCCCCATTACCTCAGTACATGCCCGATCCCTCGAAACAAAAGATCTACCCTGGTTCGATGTGCCATTTCATTGTACCATTCGTTCATCTGCCTCTGAGCCTGGGTCTTATACAACAATGCACGCTTCTGCGTTTCCCAGCCTCCACATTAATGGCAGGCCCAGGCTACTGAAAGGAGAGATGGAATTTGTACCCGGAGTCACAAGGAACTGCAGTTGCTGGAATGTTGAGCAAAACACTAAGTGCCGGAGTAACTCTGCGGGTCTGGGGTTGGAATGGTTCGGCAACGTTTCCGGCCTATTGACCCAAAACATTGTCCGCCCATTCCTTCTACAGATGCAGCCTGACCCACAGAGTTTACTCCAGCACTTTGTGTTTTGCTTAATATTCCAGGAATTAGGATAACGTACTGGTAGATGAGACCAGTTTAACATGGCATCACGCTCAGCACCAACATTGTCGTTCGAAGGGCCCATTCTGGTCTGTACTGCTTTATGTTCACCTGCAGTCCCTTGCATCTCGAAATACAAGGGTCCCGACACGAAACATTGCCTATCCATTCCCTTTGTGCCCTTCCATGAGATATGGTTTCCCTCTCTCCTGACTCTCAGTCTGAAGATGGGTCTCGACGCAAAACGTTTACCCATTCCTTCTCTCCAGAGATGCTGCCTGTCCCGTTGAGTTATTCTAGCATTTTGGGTCTGTTTTTGGCGTAAGCCAGCATCTGCAGTTCCTTCCTACACATTTTGTTCCTCCACCAATACTGCCTGGCCTGCTGAGTTAACCCAGCACTTTGTGGAAATTGTTTCTGAATGTACAATGAAAAAATATTCCTGCACGGCATCAGTGGATATAAAGTCTGTAATGGATAGCTTGTTGTAATGTGAAGAGCTGTTGTGAAGTATCTATGCAATATAGAGGGGTTCCATGGGTGTTAATAATTCATATCAAGGATAAATGGCTAATTTTCTCCACTTGACAGTGACATCTCAGATAATAGAGTCCCATTGATTTGCCTCTTGTTTTATTCATGACATTTCAAGGACCATCTTTTCGGGAATGTCATGTTGTTGAAGAACTGATGCTGTGGTTTCTTGATATGAGGAAGATTAATAATAATGGTAAACAAATTGTTGGTTATCGTGAGGACTAAATTAAAAAATCAGGCCCTGAATCAAAAATCAGATTATCACAGGGAAGGAAAAGCTGAACGGAACATGCAAAACGGAACGGAACATGCATAAGAATTTATTTAAGAAGGAACTGCAGATGCTGGAAAATCGAAGGTACACAAAAATGCTGGAGAAACTCAGAGGGTGCAGCAGCATCTATGGAGCGAAGGAAATAGGCAACGTTTCGGGGCCGAAACCCTTCTTCAGACTGATGGGGGGTGGGGGGGTGGGGAGAAGAAAGGAAAAAGGAGGAGGAGGAGCCCGAGGGCTGAGGGGTGGGAGGAGGCAGCCCGAGGACTGAGGAAGGGGAGGAGACAGCAAGGGCTAACAAAATTGGGAGAATTCAATGTTCATGTCCCCAGGATGCAGACTCCCCAAACGGAATATGAGGTGCTGTTCCTCCAATTTCCGGTGTTGCTCGCTCTGGCCATGGAGGAGACCCAGGACAGAGAGGTCGGATACGGAGTGGGAGGGGGAGTTGAAGTGCTGAACCACCGGAGGACAGGTTGGTTATTGCGGACTGAGCGGAGGTGTTCGGCGAAACGTTTTTTTGTGATTTGAGCTTGTGAGACCTCAGGGTGCAAATTTCGCCAATCTCTCAGACAGTGTAGGTATCTGGTTCATCATTTAGTTTAGAGATACAGTGCGGAAACAGGCCCTTCGGCCCTTCCAGGTCCGCGTCAACCAGCGATCACCCCGTGTACTAGCACTATCCTACACACGAGGGACAATTTACAATATTTACCGAAACCAATTAACACAAACCTGTATGTCTTTAGAGTGCGGGAAGAAACCGGAGCACCTGGGGAAAGCCCACGCGGTCACAGTGAGAATGTACAAACTCCGTACAGACAGCACCCATAGTCAGGATTGAACCCGGGTCTACGGCGATGTAAGGCAGCAACTTTACCGCTGTAACACCATGCCGCCCCATTTATCCCATTATCCCATTTATCGTGGGATTCGAGGAAAGATAGCACCAGCAGAGTGCAAAAGCAACCGTGTTATTGGAACTGTGTTGGAAGGAACTGCTGATGGTGGTTTATAACAAGGTTAGACACAAAATGCTCAGTGGGTCAGGTAGCATCTCTGGTGAAAAGGAATAGCTGGTGTTTCGGCTCGAGAACCTTCTTCAGGCTAAAGAAGGATCTCGACCCGAAACGTCAACTATTTCTTTTCTCCAGTCATTGGACCTGTCAGCTTAGCCTCTTGGTGATGCTGTCACCTTCTGGGTTAGGGGATTCATCAGTGGGATTCATCATTTTTCCCGTGACTCAGACCACATAGATCTACGTTGATGCCACTGTGCACTCCTAAGATATAAGTATTAGTACTGATTTGGTTTATTGCTATCATGTGTAATGAGATAATGTAAAAACACTTTGATTGCATGTTACCCAGTCAAATCGTAACATACATGATTATAATACGCAAATGCAACAGGTAGTGCAAAGAGAAAAGGGCCTGTCCCACTTAGGCGATTTTTTAGGCGACTGCCGGCGACAGTCACAGTCGTAGCAGGACGCCAAAATGGACCCACCCTCTGACAATGTCTACAACACGTTACCACCTAGTCGACGTCAAGCTATGACAAGCTACATCAACCGACGACACAATTCATAGAAACACAGAAACATAGAAATTAGGTGCAGGAGTAGGCCATTCGGGCCTGCACCGCCATTCAATATGAGCATGGCTGATCATCCAACTCAGTATCCTGTACCCGCCTTCTCTCCATACCCCCTGATCCCTTTAGCCACAAGGGCCACATCTAACTCCCTCTTAAATATAGCCAATGAACTGGCCTCAACTACATTCTGTGGCAGAGAATTCCAGAGATTCACCACTCTCTGTGTGAAAAATGTTTTTCTCATCTCAGTCCTAAAAGATTTCTTCCCCCTTATCCTTCAACTGTGTGTGGCCCCTTGTTCTGGCCTTCCCCAACATCGGGAACAATCTTCCTGCATCTAGCCTGTCCAACCCCTTGAGAATTTTGTAAGTTTCTATAAGATCCCCCCTCAAACTTCTGGTGGCTTGGGACGTCCTCCTACGACAACCTACAACAACCTTCCACCACCTACCACCACCTACAACAACCTTCCACCACCTACCACCACCTACAACAACCTTCCACCACCTACCACCACCTACAACAACCTTCCACCACCTACCACCACCTACAACAACCTTCCACCATACAGGCAGCAACCTACGACAATCAAAGTCAATCTACCTCCACCAGCGACAAGCTACGACCCTGTCGGTAACGAATGAAGACAACTGATGGCTTCTCTTGACGCCGGTACTGTTGCTGGTCGCCGCAGGATGACATAGGTTGTCGCCAATGGAATTCAACGAGGTCATCATCCTGCGCCAACCAACGTCACCTGGCATCATCCTGGCGACAACCTACGACAGCACCTATGACAGGAGAAGACAGGCAAAGTCAAGCCCAAAGTCGTCAAAAGGTTTTGATCATTTCAAAATCCAGCAGCGACAAGAGAAAAGTTACGACACTTGAGGAGACAACTCGCAACAATACAGGCCGCTTCACCCTGCGATCATATAACCGTATAACCATTACAGCACGGAAACAGGCCCTTCTAGTCCATGCCGAACACTTACTCTCACCTAGTCCTATCTACCTGCTCTCAGACCATATCCCTCCATTCCTTTCCCATCCATATACCTATCCAATTTATTTTTAAATGATAAAATCGAACCTGCCTCCACCACTTCCACTGGAAGCTCATTCCACACAGCTACCACTCTCTGAGTAAAGAAGTTCCCCCTCATGTTACCCCTAAACCTTTGTCCCTTAATTCTCAAGTCATGTCCTTGTGTTTGAATCTTCCCTACTCTCAGTGGGAAAAGCTTATCCACGTCAACTCTGTCTATCCCTCTCGTCATTTTAAAGACTTTTATCAAGTCCCCCCCTTAACCTTCTGCACTCCAAAGAATAAAGACCTATCTTGTTCAACCTTTCTCTGTAACTTAGGTGCTGAAACCCAGGCAACATTGTAGTAAATATCACTGTGGCGACAGCCTATTTTCCGGCTGTCACTGAAAAAATGGCCAAAGTGTGACAGGCCCTAAAGTGTAGAATATAGAATTACAATGTTTATAGCTGCAGAGAAAGTGTGGATATAGAGAAAACGCATGTGCCACAATGAGGTAGGTTGGGAGACTGGGACTACACCCTCAGCTGATATGAAATTAATTCCGTGGTCTGATTTCAGTGAGGAAGAAGCTGTTCCTGAATCTAGTGGTTGGTACTTTTGTACCCTCTGCCTGACGGGTGAGGAGAGAAGAGGGAATGTGTGCGTGTGAATGGTCGTTGATTATATTGGCCACTTGGTAGCTATATTTAAGAGGGTTAGATATGGCCATTGTAGCTAAGGGGATCAGGGGGTATGGAGAGAAGGCAGGTACGGGATACTGAGTTAGATGATCAGCCATGATCATATTGAATGGCGGTGCAGGCTCGAAGGGCCGAATGGCCTACTCCTGCACCTAATTTCTATGTTTCTATGTTTCCTGAGGCAGCACCAAGTTAAGTTAGGTCTTTATTCTCTGGAGCGCAGAAGGTTAAGGGGGGACTTGATAGAGGTCTTTAAAATGATGAGAGGGATAGACAGAGTTGATGTGGACAAGCTTTTCCCTTTGAGGATAGGGAAGATTCAAACAAGAGGCCATGACTTCAGAATTAAGGGACAGAAGTTTAGGGGTAATATGAGGGGGAACTTCTTTACTCAGAGAGTGGTAGCGGTGTGGAATGAGCTTCCAGTGGGAGTGGTGGAGGCAGGTTCATTGGTATCATTTAAAAATAAATTGGATAGGCATATGGATGAGAAGGGAATGGAGGGTTATGGTCTGAGTGCAGGCAGGTGGGACTAAGGGGAAAAAAAGTTGTTCAGCACGGACTTGTAGGGCCGAGATGGTCTGTTTCCGTGCTGTAATTGTTATATGGTTGTATGGTTTAGCACCAAATGTAGATTTGGGGAGAGGCTGGTTTGTATGATGGACAGGGCTACATCTACAATTTTCTGCACTTTAGTTTAGTTTACTTTATTTTAGTTTTGTGATACATAGTGGAGTCCGCGCCCGCCAACAATACATCCGTACACTGGTTCTCTGTTATCCCAGTTTAGCATCATATGTACTAAGAGCAATTTACAGAGGCCAGTTAATCTACGCACCCAATACATTTTTGGAATGTGGAAGAAATCCGGAGCACCCGGACAAACCCCACGCGGTCACGAGGTGAACATACAAACTACATACGGACAGCACCCGTAGTCAGGATCGAAAGTGGGTCTCTGGTGCTGTAAGGCAGCAACTCTACCGCTCCTGATAAGATACAATAGACAATAGACAATAGATGCAGGAGTAGGCCATTCGGCCCATCGAGCCATTCGATGTGATCATGGCTGATCATCCACAATCAGTACCCACTCCCTGCCTTCTCCCCATATCCCCTGACTCCGCTATTTTTAAGAGCCCTATCTAGCTCTCTCTTGAAAGCATCCAGAGAACCCGCCTCCACTGCCCTCTGAGGCAGAGAAGTCCACAGACTCACCTCCCCCTGTGAGAAAAAGAGTTCCTTGTCTCCGTTCTAAATGGCTTACTCCTTAAGGGCCCGTCCCACTTGGGTGTCATTTGCGTGTCATTTACGCAACGTCCTAAAAATAGGTTGGCGAGTCATGACACCTGCATGGCACGTTGTGAGGCGTGGTGGCGGTTGCAGTGATTTTCAAAATTGGGATGCTCAAAATCCTCGCACTCCACCTGCGTGATGTATCCCTTGCGCACGCTGACGTACTGATGGCGTGGCGCGTGATGACGCATGGTTTACGCACGGTGATGCACGAACGTTGCCTATGCTAATTTATTATGCGTCAACGTGCGGCAACATCCGTAACCATGCGCCTCCCATACACCGTTGGCGCGCCATTTGCGCGTCATTTGAGCGCCGCACCACGTGACCATCCAGGTATAAAGCGCGCATAGTTTTGACATTTTTCCTCTGGGAAAATCCTTGCAACGGAGATCGGATTAAGTATGAACGACTTCGCAAATGGCCACCAAAAGAATCATGGCCCTCAAGAGCACTTGGCGCGCGACTGTCGTTCTGCTAGATGATTTTCGCGCCACGTAAATGACGCGCAAATGATGCCCAAGTGGGGCAGGCCCTTTATTCTTAAACTGTGGCCTCTGATTCTGGACTCCCCCAACATCGGGAACATGTTTCCTGCCTCTAACATGTCAAAACCCTTAATAATCTTATATGTTTCAATAAGATGCCCTCTCATCCTTCTAAACTCCAGAGTGTACAAGCCCAGCCGCTCCATTCTCTCAGCATATGACAGTCCCACCATCCCGGGAATTAACCATGTAAACCTACGCTGCACTCCCTCAATAGCAAGAATGTCCTTCCTCAAATTAGGGGACCAAATCTGCACACAATACTCCAGGTGTGGCCTCACTAGGGCCCTGTACAACTGCAGAAGGACCTCTTTGCTATATTCAACTAAATATATGATTGCCTATTTGGGTGGATGCACAGGATCCTACTGATACAAATTTCGGAAGAGTTGAACATTTATTCTGGTATCTTGCTCAATATTTATTTCCTGCAGTACTACTCGTTATCTGGTCATTAACTCATTGCCGTTTGTAGGATTTTACCCTGCCCCAATCTGGCTGCTGCGCTTGGTCCATCACAACAGTGGCCATCTTTCAAAATTGGCTGTAATTGTTCAAAACCATTTAATTGGGAACATCTTGATTCCAGTTATTTCTTCCAAAGCAGAAGAAATATAAACTAGAGACATACTGTGCTGTAGCGAGCTTCCGCTCTCCAAAGATCATGTTATTTGTCGAATATCGAATATTGTCGGATGTTTAGTCGCATTTTGGAATGAGATATGAGGCGTGTGTGTATAGTTGGCTCACCGGACTGTTTAGTGTTTAATCGCATCCAGATTACATAGGGCTGCAATCCTGGCTTTGAATTATGGCTGGGAATGCATTTTACAGACAGTGCATTCCATGGCTATCTGCCTATTTCGGTGTATGTCCAACCTGAAGCCTTGCCAAGTACATTTTGTACCAGGTTAGGCCTTACTGACCAGGACTGAGCAGTACCTATCGCTCATTAGTTTCTGCCCATGGGAGTGGGCGTTGCACTTGTGCTGCTTAGTGGACTGGATGGCAGGGTTCATTATTACTTGCTGATATCAGTCCACTTACGAGCTATTGATCCCAGACTGAGATCCGTTCAAAGACGACGCAGGAATAGAAAGAATTCCGCATTCCCTGTTCCCGAGTGGACTGATTTTCTTGATGCCATGCTCATCAGAGCGCAAGGTATAATAGCTCTAGTTAATCACTTCAGCAATCACAGAGCTCGGACTGCCACACTGCTTGTGTGATGGTGGACTCTGGACTAACTGGAGTCAGCAGAGTTCACTCAAACCTGTAGGGATTCAAAGTAGTTAGTGTTGAAGTTGCAAAACTAATGTCCGGAGAGGGGAGTCTATAACCAGGGGTCACAGTTTAAGAATAAGGGGTAGGCAATTTAGGACTGAGATGAGAAGAAAGCGAATTTCCCAAAGAGAGAGGGGGGAAGAGGGAATGGCCAGGGTGTGACTTGTCTTTGATTATGCTGCCGGCTTTGCCGATGCAACGTGAGGTATAAACTGAGTCAATGGAAGGGAGAAGCAGCCTCTCTGCGGGACGAGCAGCATCTCTGGAGAGAAGGAATGGGTGACGTTTCGGGTCGAGACCCTTCTTCAGACTGGCAGTCACAGGAAAGGGAAACAAGAGATATAGACAATGATTTAGAGAGACATAGAACAAATGAATGAAAGATATGCAAAAAAAGTAACAATGATAAAGGAAACAGGTCATTGCTAGGTGAGGTAGAAAAGCTGGTGTGACTTGGGTGGGGGAGGGATGGAGAGAGAGAGAGGGGGAATGCAAGGGTTACTTGAAGAGTTTGGTTTGCATGAGGTTCCGGGCTGCGTTGGTCGACGATTCTCTCCAATTTCTTGCGGTCTTATATGGAGCTGTTCCCAAACCAAGCTGTGATGCATCCCAATAAAATGCTTGACCAACCATCTAATACACAGTGTTATCTTCAGCCATCGTGATTCAGAAAGTGGGCACAAGAAAACCAACACAGAGGGCCTCAAGGACCCTGAAAAGATTGCTCTGTTCACCGGACAGGCGACCTGAGATTTTCCAGCTGATTGGAGTCACATGGTGATCACAACAACTGTGCCCAGATGTCCACCTTAACTGGCATCTATGAAAAAAAACTCTTGGCCCCTTCGAGAAAACACAAGAGTTAAGGGCCTGTCCCACTTACGTGACATTGGCTCGCAAATTACGCGACCTCGTGGTCGCTTGAGGCCCGCCTCCTGCCCAGCTGATTAGTAAGCATGATGTAAATGGCGTCACGTGTAAACTTAGCGCGCATTTAGCGCGAATTTAGCGCGAACTTCGCGTGAACGCCGCTTCTGGTTGGTCGCGCCAAACGCACGCAATCGCATGCAAGTGGGACAGGCCCTTTAGTTTGATGAAGGTGACCAGAAGATCCCCAAGCTAATTAATCAGTGTAATCAGAAATTACAGTGAATTGTGGATGCAGCCCAGACCATCACACAAGCCAACCTCCCTTCTATTGACTCCATTTATACCTCACGCTGCCTCGGCAAGGCCAGCAGCATCATTAAGGATGAGTCGCACCCTGGTCACTCCCTCTTCTCCCCTCTCCCATCAGGCAATAGGTGTAGAAGTGTGAAAATGCACACGTCCAGATTCAGGGACAGTTTCTTCCCGGCTGTTATCAGGCAATTGAATCCTCCTACCACAACCAGAGAGCAGTGCTGAACTACTATCTACCTCATTGGTGAACCTTGGACTATCCTTGATCGGACTACGCTGGCTTTACCTTGCACTAAACGTTATTCCCTTATCATGTATCTATACACTGTAAATGCCTCGGTTGTAACCATGTATTGTCTTTATGCTGACTGGTTAGCACACAACAAAAAAAATTCACTATTCTTCAGTAAATGCTCAACATACTCTACGGATCAGGCAGGTCCAGTGAAAACAAAATTAATGTTTCCGATTTCTGTTTTGAACTGGATATACTTTAGGATATACTTTGGTCTGAAGACCCGAAACGTCACCCATTCCTTCTCTCCAAAGATGCTGCCTCGCCCGCTGTGTTACTCCAGCATTTTGTGTCTACCTTCGATTTAAACCAGCATCTGCAGTTCTTTCCTACACACGTACTTTAGGACAGCACGGCTTTTAAAATGGAAAGAAAGGGTGGAGGGAGGTGCCGGTGGGGGGGGGGAGGGGGGTGGGGGGGGGTGCAGAGAGACAGTAAATCTGTGCCAAGATGGAACTGGAGATATTTATTTATGAAAGGGGCTGGGATGATGGACGCCATCAGTCAACAACAAAAAGTTTGGTGTAGAGGAAGTGCAAATAAAGATGCAATCATTTGACATTACCAAAAGGAAGATATGCACAAAATGGAACTGAATGCTGGAAAATTGTGAAGCTTCCATATACAATTATTCAGCCAGGCAGTGTGCAAAGTTTGTTTTAATTGGAGACATTTTGTAAATTCTCTGTAAGCTCTTAACACTTGGAGGCTTATAGAGTAGCATTGGTGAATACACATTGCAAGCCTCACAACATAAAGTGAAGGATGTCCGTTGCTTAATTGATAATGGAGGTAGCTGGGATTTTTTTTCTCTCTGTTGGAAAACTTTTATTAGTATCAATAAAAGAAAGTCTCAACATTGGAATGAATCAACATGCTTAAAGAGTTTATGGGCTCAGATGTAAATCTAGGTAATCCTTGACTTGCTTGCCTGTATATTCCCTGTGATAATGCTAATCCAACTACAGCACACTGCTTACAAAGTCGCATTATCTCCCAAATGCAAACACAGCTTGTCATTACTGACAAGACGGGTGTTGAAGGGAAAGGATAATTATGTAATTTGTATGCAAACATCAGAAACCGTTTGTTTTTACTACGAATTAGCTTGAACTTCAAGCTGGTTCACATTTCACGACCAATGTAAGTACATTTCTTGCATGAGCCAAGGGGGTAATACTTTCATCCTCGCAGTCAAAAACGCAAATAAACAACAAGTGTACGGCACGGTGGCGCAGCGGTAGAGTTGCTGCCTTACAGTGCCTGCAGCGCCGGAGACCCGGGTTCGATCCCGACTACGGGTGCTGTCTGTGCGGAGTTTGTACGTTCTCACCGTGACCTGCGTGGGTTTTGTCTGAGATCTTCGGTTTCCTCCCGCACTCCAAAGACGTACTGGTTTGCAGGTGAATTGGCTTGGTGTAAGTGTAAATTGTCCTTAGTACGTAGGATGCTATTAGTGTGCGGGGATTGCTGGTCGGTGTGGACTCGGTGGGCCGAAGGGCCTGTTGTCCGTGCTGTATCTCTAAACTAAACTGAACTAAACAAGTGCTGGAAGTTTAATATAAAACAAAACAGATAATGCTGCAAACACTCAACAGGTCTGGCAGCATTGATGGAGAAAGAGATAGAATCACATTTCTTCTATTTTTTTCTAGTTTAATGAACCTTAGAGGAAGGACAACACCTCGGCCATGTTATCTGTTATCTCACTTTTGCACACACTCCCTGCACACTAGGGGCAACTTATAGATTCCAAATAACCTACAAACCCTCGTCTTTTGGATTTGTGTGGTCACAGGGAGATCGTGCAAACTCCACAGAGATAGCATCTAAGGTCAGGATTGAACCCGGATCTCTGGTGCTGGGAGGCAGCAGCTTTAGCCTTTAAAGGTACAGCCCACCGAATCAGCGACGACCAGCGATCGTCCCGTACACTAGCGCTATCCTACACACGAGAGACAATTTACAGAAACCAATGAACCTACAAACCCATACGTCTTTGGAATGTGGCTGGAAACCAGAGCAAAGCCACACATTCACTGGGAGAATGTACAAACTCCAGTCAGACAGCACCCGTTGTCAGGATGTCCATCTTTCCCAAAGGCACATGAAGGTGCAAGGGGTTGGACAGGCTAGAAGCAGGAAGATTGTTCCCGATGTTTGGGAAGTCCAGGACAAGGGGTCACAGCTTAAGGATAAGGGGGAAATCCTTTAAAACCGAGATGAGAAGAACTTTTTTCACACAGAGAGTGGTGAATCTCTGGAACTCTCTGCCACAGAGGGTAGTTGAGGCCAGTTCATTGGCTATATTTAAGAGGGGGAGTTAGATGTGGCCCTTGTGGCTAAGGGGATCAGAGGGTATGGAGAGAAGGCAGGTACGGGATACTGAGTTGGGTGATCAGCCATGATCATATTGAATGGCGGTGCAGGCTCGAAGGGCCGAATGGCCTACTCCTGCACCTAATTTCTATGTTTCTATGTTCCGAGTGTATCAATGGCCGAGGCTTCTTTTTAAGGGTGTGACTCCTGGTGTAACCTGCTTGGTAGCTATCTCCAGAGTAGGCAGGCATCATGTCATTGAGTGACGAGACACACAAAATGCTGGAGTAACTCAGGTCAGGCAGCATCTCTGGGGAAAGGAATAAAAAGTGATGTTTCGGATCTGAACCCCTGTTCAGACTTTTCAGTCTGAAGAATGGCCAATTCACCTACAAACCTGTACGTCTTTGGAGTGTGAGAGGGGAAACCGAAACACCTGGAAAAAAACCCACATGCGGCCCTAGGAAGAAGGTACAAACTCCATACGGACAGCACCGGTAGTCAGGACCGAACAGGGGCCTCTGACGCCATAAGGCAGTAACTCTACCACTGTGCCGCCCTCCACTCTACCAGCTGTGTCACTGGATTGGCCAAAATGCCAGACCATGAGGGACATAGAGTAGATATAGAATGGATGCTTCCCCTTGTGGCAGGGCCTGGAACTCAATCACAATAAAAAAAAATACGATTATTAACACAGCCGAGACAATTTTTCATTCTCTCATGGGATCATAAGGCTTTGAAGTTAACGGGAAATTGAGATTACAATCAGGTCAGCCTAGGTTTGGTCATCTCAGTTGCACAGCTGGAAGGAGCTGCTCCCTCACTGTGTCCCAGGTCCAATCCTGACCTCAGACGCTATCTCCGCGGGGTTTGCACGTTCTCCTTGTGAATGGGTAGCTTTTCTTCTTGCATTCCGGTTTCCATCCACATTTCAAAAGACGTGCAGGTTGGTTGGTTGGTTAATTGGTCACTGTACATTGTCTCAAGTACGTAGTGGGTGGTGAATGTGGGGATTAACAGAACTGTGTGGGGATTAACAGAAGGATTAATGTAGGATTAATGTAAATAGGGAATTGTTAGTCAGCGTGGATTGGTGAGCCAAAGGGTTTGGCCCTAACTGTGTGATCGATGACCTTGTTAAATAATGGACCAGGTTTTCGGTGCAGAGTGACCTAATTCTGTTCTTAATTCATGTGTCTCTATGTTTTGTTTATAAACAACTGGTTTAGTCATGGTCTAGCAGCATGGAAACGGCCCAACTTGCCCACACTGGCCAACATGTCCCATCTACACTGGTCCCAACTGCCTGCGTTTGGCCCAAATCCTTCCAAACCTGTGCGATCCATGTCTAAACATTCTTCAGCTTATCCGGTGCATTTCTCCCTCGCGTTGGGGCAGAGGGAAGAGCTCCATCTTCTGTGCACTACCATCACTCAAAACGCACTCTTGTCCTAGAATTGCTCCTCTAAAGCTGCAGTTTATCATCCTCCATTAGTGAGACCAGATAAAAGCTGATGGAAAGGTCGATGATTAGAGCTGATTAGTCGCTTTAACACCTAGGCACCTTCTATGTGGTGGAGGCTGTGCTGACTTTCAATGACTAGCAGAACAGTGTGCAGTTATTATTGCATCGGACTTAAGGGGCTATCCCACTGCGGCGACCTAATTGGGGAGTTTAGGAGAGTTTGAAAAAGTGTCATGTTGAAGATCTCCTTCAACTATGTAGAAGACCTCCTTCGACTATGTTGAAGACTAGCTTCGACTAGCATCAGGAAAATTGGACACCGAATATTGGAGAGTGAAGATGACCTCATTCATAGAAACATAGAAAATAGGTGTAGGAGTAGGCCATTCGGCCCTTCGAGCCTGCACCGCCCATCAATATGATCATGGCTGTTCATCCAACTCTGTATCCTGTACCTGCTTTCTCTCCATACCTCCTGATCCCTTTAGCCACAAGGGCCACATCTAACTCCCTCTTAAATATAGCCAATGAACTGGCCTCAACTACATTCTGTGGCAGAGAGTTCCAGAGATTCACCACTCTCTGTGTAAATTCGATCTCCCTTCGATTATGTTGAAGACTATCTATGACTACCTTCGACTACCCTCGATTACCTACGAATAACATGCCGATCTACTACCACCTACTTCGACTAAACCTATGAGTTAAAAAAAAATCGATTTTATTCCATGACGGCCTTTTTTTACTTGCGGGCATTTTTCAGCATGTTGAAAAATATGCCGTGACCTAGCTGAGGCCTCAAGTACGCGGGGACTACTCTCGAGCATGAAGCAGAGTTACAAAGACCTCCTAGGACCTCGTGTTGACCATGCCGCGAGTATGAGTCGAGGGCAAACTCTTCTAAACTCGCCAATTATGTCGCTGCAGTGGGACTGCCCCTTAACCTTCATGGCTCCATGCCCACTAGATATGCCATTGCCTTGATCGAAGGGTCTGGTCTCTAATTTAATATTCCAGACTCTCATGGAATTTGCCTTTGCAGAAACATACAGACTTAAACAATTCCAGACAAGCTGACTACAATCAGCTATTCAGGGATTCCTAATCTGATTTATGAAGTGTTGTAATACATTTATTAGTACACTATTAGTGGCAGTGTTTTAGCCTTTGAGCTGGGCTACCCAGTTAATGCCAAACTTTGCAATATGGACTCATTCCATTAAGAAATGAGTAAAATCTTTGAGAGTTGATAACGTTGGTGCCAGACAAGCAGTATGTTAGACCAAGATAGGGCCTTTTGCTCTGGTATTTTATTTAATTCACATGTTTAATTGATAATGTTTTATTATTAATGTATAATGTTTTATGTGTCATTGCTAACTGTCACCGTATGTCATGTTGTCTCTTGCGGGCGGAGCACCAAAGCAAATTCCTTGTATGTGAATACTTGGCCAATAAACGTATTCATTCATTTATTAATTCATTCATGAATTAATTCATTCATTCATTCAACTCCTCTACACTCTTCTACCATAGAGTTGGATCTCAATCAATATGTGCATCAAATATGTGTAGGAAGTCATTAATCAATAGTTTTTATTGTCATATGTCCCAGATATGTCGCATTTGGAATAATGTGAGCAATTTTGTGCCACGCATCTGAGGAAGGATGTGCTGGCTCTGGAGGGGGTCCAGAGGAAGTTTACAAGAATGATCCCAGGAATTAGTGGGAATTTGTGAAGAAGTCAGCACATTCATTTCAATGTGGTCCCCCCTCATTCTTCTAAACTCCAGCGAGCACAGGCCTCGTGTCGACAAAACCACACCATAGGTTGTACCTAGACTCTCCCACTAGTGGAAACATCCTCTCCACATCCAAGGTTTGTGAAGAAGCCAGCACATTCATGCACTCGTTCCACTGCCCAGTTTGCTCAGCAGGAGTGTATATGGTTTGTTTCTTCCCGTTCAGTTATGAGCCGTGCCTGTAGCTTGTAAAACTCGACAGTGGCGCTAATACTAATAGCCTGCACGCCTTTTGTGTCTTCCAGGATTACACGATAACCATGTATTTCCAACAATACTGGAGGGACAAGCGACTGGCGTATTCAGGGATTCCTCTCAACCTGACTCTGGACAATCGAGTCGCCGACCAGCTCTGGGTGCCTGACACGTACTTCTTGAACGACAAGAAATCGTTTGTGCATGGCGTGACGGTGAAGAATCGGATGATCCGCCTCCATCCCGACGGAACGGTGCTCTACGGGCTGAGGTTAGTCCCATGTGGTTCGAATCCTCTTCCTCACAATCCTCTCTTTGGCCGTCCTCGTTGACATTTGACACGTTGCGAGGTGCAGTTCTCACACTAGAGACGGCACGGTGGCGCAGCGGCAGAGTTGCTGCCGTACAGCGCCAGAGACCCGGTTTCCATCCTGACTACGGGTGTACAGAGTTTGTACGTTCTCCCGATGACCTGTGTGTGTTTTTTCTCCAAGATCTTCAGTTTCCTCCCATGCTCCAAAGACCTACGTTTGTAGGTTAATTGGCTTGGTATAAATGCAAATTGTCCCGAGTGTGTGTAGGGTAGTGTCAGTGTGCGGGGATCGCTGATCAGCCTGGACTGTATCTCTAAACTAAACTAAACTTCCGCACTGTGTGTCAAAACTAAACTAAACTAAATGCCAACCTCATCTACAAGGTTAATTCCCGGGATGGCGGGACCGTCATATGCTGAGAGAATGGAGCAGCTGGGCTTGTACACTCTGGAGTTTAGAAGGATGAGAGGGCATCTCATTGAAACATATAAGATTGTTAAGGGTTTGGACACGCTAGAGGCAGGAAACATGTGCCCGATGTTGGGGGAGTCCAGAACCAGGGGCCACACAGTTTAAGAATAAGGAGTAAGCTATTTAGAACGGAGACGAGGAAACACTTTTTCTCACAGAGAGTGGTGAGTCTGTGGAATTCTCTGCCTCAGAGGACGGTGGAGGCCGGTTCTCTGGATGCTTACAAGAGAGAGCTAGATAGGGCTCTTAAAAATAGCGGAGTCAGGGGATATGGGGAGAAGGCAGGAACGGGATACTGATTGGGGATGATCAGCCATGATCACATTGAATGGCGGTGCTGGTTCGAAGGGCCGAATGACCTACTCCTGCACCTATTGTCTATTGTCTATTATCTACACTAGTCCCACCTGCCTCCCTTTAACCCATAACCTTCTAAACTTATCCTATCCATGTACCTGTTCAAATGTTGCATAAACGTTGTGATAGTACCTGCCTCGACAGGTGTGCAAGAATATACCTGTAGCAATCGCATGGCCCACTCTGTGATTTTCTACCTGAACGGTGAACTTTTATCTGGTTATACTATGTCTCTGCATCAAGAAAGTCCCCTCAGATATTGCAAATTGATAATAACGGGGTAATTGGCGGAGTGGGGGGGGGGGGGTTTGTGAGTGGGAGAGGGATTATAAACTCAGACACAAGGAACTGCAGATGCTAGTTTTCAAGAAAAAATGCTAGCGTGTTCTGTTTTGGTCACCCTGTTATGGGAAAGATGTTGTTAGGCTAAAACGGGTGCACAGAAGATTTAAGAGGATGTTGCAAGAACTCGAGGGCCTGTGCTGGAGGAAGAGGAATGAGCAGGCTGAGACTTTATTCCTTAGCGTGCAAGAGGATGAGGGGCGATCGTATCAAGGTGTATAGGATCGTGAACAGTGCCGGATTTAGATGAAGAGAGGCCCTAAGCTGTTCCACTTGTGAGGCCCCCAACGACCGGACAGCCATGGCGGCCAAATCTCCCACAATTCAAAGCAAGGGAGAAAGTGCCCAGCGCCGACCAGTTGCCGTTGCAGTGCGCATGCGCAGGGCGGCCGATGATGTGCTGGCCGTGGTTGTGCGCATGTGCAAGGCGGCCTACCGTGCCGGCGGATGAGGAGCGAGCGGAGCCCGGCAGCCTGGACACGGATAGCGGGGGGAGATGGAGAGAGAGAGATAGAGAGGGGGGCCGCCCAGAGTTGAACGGTAGGTGTTCTGCCTTGGCCGGAGGCCCCCCTAGACCTCGAGGCCCATCAATTATTTCGGGGGGCCCCCTAGAAAGTGGGGGCCCTAAGCTATAGCTTGTTTAGCTTATACGTAAATCCGGCACTGATTGTGAAAGGGATAGATATGGTAATTGCAAAGAGTCTTTTTCCCAGAGTAGCGAAATCCAGAACCAGAGAACATAGGTTTAAGGTGAGAGGGGAAAGATTTAACAGAAGCCTGAGGGTGTGGCGGCCCCTGGTGGTAAGCCACGTGTCGTGCGAACCCTCGGCTCTAGGGGTTAGGTCACGTGACTTGGTTTGGTAGTTGGAATTCGAAGAATTCGAGGAGGTACTTGAGGCACGTACTATCACAACATTTAATCAACATTTGGATAGGGTAGCTTTAGAAGGATAGTTGGTTGGGGCTAGTGGAGATGAGACATGTTGGTTGGTGTGGGCAAGTTGGGCTGAAGGGCTTGTTTCCATGCTGTATGATTCTATGACTGGGCCAATTGGTGACTAGCAAATTGAATAGGTCACAGCGCAGTCCTTAAAGTGTCTTAAATGAATGTAAAACTGCCTGGAAGCATCTCCTCCATACCTGTTCATTACCTCTGCAACACCTTTCGACAATAGACAATAGGTTCAGGAGTAGGCCATTCGGCCCTTCGAGCCAGCACTGCCATTCAATGTGATCATGGCTGCCAATTACCATACCAGCATTACAATTACTATAACTCCCTTAGGGAATGGACAATATCGCAAAATGGTCACTTATTATAAGGAAGACAAGGTGAGCCAACCCATGTTGGAGAAACTGAAATGACTCTAAGAATTATAAAGGAAATATTACGTGAATGTTTGAGCTAACTTGGGAATTCAGGGATTTTTTTCTATAATTATTTACAGATATTTCTATGGGGAAGAGAGTTATCAAAAAAAGTAATAACTATGATAAGCTGTAATTTAATTTCTTGTTAAAGCCAGCCAAGGCCCTGTGAGGATTTCTGTGGTTTGATTACAGACTGAATCTTTAAGGAAGCTTGGATGTGTGAACCTCATGGTAGATCTATTGCCTCCACTGCTCTAGGTGTCAACTGCTCTATATCGGTGAGACCAAGCGTATGCTTGGCGATCGCTTCGCCCAACACCTCCGCACAGTTTGCATTGACCAACCTGATCTCCCAGTGGCTCAACACTTCAACTCCCCCCTCCCATTCCGAATCCCACCTTTCTGTCCTGGGCCTCCTCCATGGCCAGAATGAGTCCCACCGCAAATTGGAGGAGCAGCATCTCATATTCCGCTTGGGTAGTTTACACCCTAGCGGTATGAACATTGACTTCTCCAATTTCAGGTAGTCCTTGCTTTCTCCCTCCTTCCCGTCCCCTTCCCAGCTCTCCTACAGCCTACTGTCTCCGCCCTTTTCTTCTTCTTGCCCCCCCCCCCCACCCCACATCAGCCTGAAGAAGAGGCTCAACGCTAAAAACATCACCTTTTCCTTCCCTCCATAGATGCTGTCTCACCCGCTGAGTTTCTCCAGCATTTTTGTCTACATTAAGAATCCTTTAAGTCGGCAGCACCCTGGGACGGTTGGTAGCGCTGCTGCCTCACAGCGCCAAAGGCCCAGGTTTGATCCTGACCTCGGGTGTTGGCTGTGGGAGTTTCTGCGTTCTCCCTGTGACTGCGTGGGTTTCCTCCGGGTGCCCCAGTTTCTTCCAACCCCCTCCCCCCAAAGACGTGCGGGTTTGTAGGTGTAGGAAGGAACTACAGATGCTGGGCCACACCGAAGAATGCTGGAGTAACTCAGCGGGACAGTCAGCATCTCTGGAGAGAAGGAATGGGTGACGATTTAGGTCAAGACCCATTCCTTCTCTCTAGAGATGCTGCCTGTCCCAGTGAGGTACTCCAGCATTTGTGTCTTTCTTCAGTATAGATATGGATTTCTCTAACTTCAAGTTAACCCTTGTATCCCCTCTCTCCGTCCCTCCCCCACCATGGTTGTACTAGTTTCACTGTTGTCCTGTAGAGTTTCACTGCCTATATAACTCATTATCACCTACCCTACAGCAAACAATAGACCATTGTGGGCTCCACCTTTCCTTGACCATCCTTGATTTTTGCATATCTTTCATTAATTTGTTTTATTTACCTTCTATATTTCTCATTTCTCTTTGCCCTGACTCTTGATGTGAAGCAGGGTCTCGACCTGAAACATCACCCTTGTCTCTGGAGATGCTGCCTGACCCGCTGAGTTACTCCAGCATTATGAGGCTATCTTTGGGTTTGTAGGTTAATTGGCATCTGCAAAATCGTCTCTAATGTGTCGAGACTGGATGAGGACTGAGTGTGAACCAGTGATCGATGGTCGGCGTGAATTTGGTGCACTAACTAAACTAAAGATCTTGACAGAACCACGAGTGGAATCGCATGGCCAAATACACTTGTAGCCTTCAGCAGATTAAATTTTGAAATAATCAACGACTAAACGGCCACGAGCATGCGACTGCATGCGGCAAACGCGACCAAACCGGAAGCGGGGGCCGCGCGGGGGTCGAGTGATCCCGTACAAGTTGACGTGAAGTTCGAGCGAAGTCCGCGGGAAGTTCGCGCTAGGCGTACGCCATCAAGACACTGCGTACGGCGTCAAATCGTTGCGTACGGTGTCGAGGCGGAGCGTACGGCCTCAATGTGGCTGCGGGCCGGCAGGCTGTTGCCGTGCGGAATTTTTGGACAGAGTAGAGGAATTGAGCACCAGAGGCTTAAGGTGAGGGTAGAAAGATCTAATGGGAACCTGAGGGGTAACTTTTTTACACAAAGGTGGTGGGTGTATGGAACAAGCTGCCGGAGGAGATAGTTGAGGCAGGTTCTATCACAATGTTGACAAACCATGTGGACAAATACATGGATAGGGTAGGTTTATAGGGATATGGGTCAAAAGCAGGCAGGTGGGTCTGGTGTAGATGGGACATGTTGGTCGGCATCGACAAGTTGGGCCGAAGGGCCTGTTTCGAGGCTGTATGACTCAAGGACTCTGCCTTTTCGTCCTCCTGTTGTCAATGGGTAAATGTCCATCCCTCTTCAGTGTCAAGGGACAAATAACTTGTCGTTCTGATATGAGAAGTGCTTTGTATAATAATGAGCGTATTAATTTCTAGAACTTGAGTAACTGACTCCATTTTGGCAGCTAATTGAATGAACCAGACTGTTTGTGATCTTGCAACTGAGATTTAGAGTCATAGAATGATACAGTGTGGAAACATAGAAACATAGAAATTAGGTGTAGGAGTAGGCCATTCGGCCCTTCGAGCCTGCACCGCCATTCAATATGATCATGGCTGATCATCCAACTCAGTATCCCGTACCTGCCTTCTCTCCATACCCTCTGATCCCCTTAGCCACAAGGGCCACATCTAACACCCTCTTAAATATAGCCAATGAATTGGCCTCAACTACCTTCTGTGGCAGAAAATTCCAGAGATTCACCACTCTCTGTGTGAAAAATGATTTTCTCATCTCGGTCCTAAAAAACTTCCCTCTTATCCTTAAACTGTGACCCCTAGTTCTGGACTTCCCCAACATCGGGAACAATCTTCCTGCATCTTGCCTGTGCAACCCCTTAAGAATTTTGTAAGTTTCTATAAGATCCCCCCTCAGTCTTCTAAATTCTAGCGAGTACAAGCCGAGTCTATCCAGTCTTTCTTCATATGAAAGTCCTGACATCCCAGGAATCAGTCTGGTGAACCTTCTCTGTACTCCCTCTATGGCAAGAATGTGTTTTCTCAGATTAGGAGACCAAAACTGTACGCAATACTCCAGGTGTGGTCTCACCAAGACCCTGTACAACTGCAGTAGAACCTTCCTGCTCCTATACTCAAATCCTTTTGCTATGAATGCTAAAATACCATTTGCTTTCTTCACTGCCTGCTGCACCTGCATGCCTACCTTCAATGACTGGTGTACCATGACACCCAGGTCTCGTTGCATCTCCCCTTTTCCTAATCGGCCACCATTTAGATAATAGTCTACTAGGGGACGGGCCCATAGGCTCAGCTTGCCCACACTGACCAACATATCCCATCTACACTAGTCCCACTTGCCCGCGTTTGGCTCATATCCCTCTAAACCTGTCCTATCCATTACCTGTCTAATTGTTTCTTAAACATTGCAATAGTCACTGCCTCAACTACCTGAGCCGGCAGTTTGGGACTCTGTATCTGTGGCATCTCTCACGCTGCCTGTTTTAATTTTTTTGCAATAATGTCCACAGCCACCCTGTCATCAGCTTGGCTGGTCTCAAATGGACATGACAGCATGGAGCAGGCCATTCGGCCCATCACATACATTCCCACTTATGGCAACGTACCATTAACCCCATCTTCCAGCACTTGGCCAATTGCCTTCTCTGCCAAGGCAATTTAAGTGCATGTTCAGGCACTTAGTTCTTAAATGCTGTTCATGATTCTGGTTCAACCTCATAGCCCTTCCCGGCCCTCGCTGCACTCTTAGTGAGAAAGGTTCCTCTCAGCTCTCCTCTAAATCTCTTCCCCCTTACCTTAAATCAACGTCTTCCAGTTTGACTCGCGTCTGAGGGGAAACTTTTCTTGCAGCTTACCTTATCTATTTACACCTCTCGAAAATTTCACATACCTCAGTTATCTCCTTCTTCACCTTCTCCAGTCCAGTCGCTCCTCATAAATGAAATGCTCCATCCCAGGCAAGATCCAGTTGTGTCTGAAGAATTTCGACCTGAAACATCACCCATCCTTTATCTCCAGAGATGCTGCCTGACCAGCTGAGTTACTCCTGCACTTTGTGGCTATCTTCGGTACATAACAGTATCTGCGGTTCCTTCCTGCACGTCACGGTGTATCTCCTCTGCGCTATTTGCACGGAGTTTGTACCTTCTCCCCGTGACCTGCGTGGGTTTACTCCGACATCTTCGGTTTTCTCCCAGACTCTAAAGACATACAGGTATGTAGGTTAGTTAGCTTGGTAAATGTAAAAATTGTCCCTAGTGTGTGTACGATATTGTTAATATGCGGGGGTCGCTGGTCGGTGCGGACCCGGAGGGCCGAAGGGCCTGTTTCTGCGCTGTATCTCTAAACTAAACTAAATTAAACTAAATATTCCCAACTGTACTACCGATGACTGTAGGTTTGGCACTTCCACACCACTCCCTAGCCACCCTCCCTTGCCCTGCTCTGCTAATCCCCTGCAGCCACAGTGCATTGGTGAGGAGGGGATTACTTTTTTTAGAGATACAGTACGATAGAACTTTATTTATCCCAGGAGGGAAATTAATCTGGAAAAACACAACACACAGTGCAGAAACAGACCCTTCGGCCCATCAAGTCCGCACCGACTAGTGATCCCTGCACATTAACACTATCCTACAAAGACACTAGGGTCAATTCACAATTTTACTTCGGAGACACGTGACTGACTACGTGAATAGAAGGCCGTCAGTCCGCATGCGCGTCATTACGTTGACGCATGGCGCAACGACTGGCTGGCAGGCGCGCTGCTCCTCCAGCGGTAAGTTTCAAATCCTAGAGGTAAGTTTAAACCAAACCAATGAACGCACAAACCTATACATCTTTGGGAGTTTGGGGGGAAACGAAGAAAGATCTCGGAGAAAACGGGGAGAATCTAAAACTCCATACAAAAAGCACCCATAGTCGGGATCGAACCCGAGACTAAGGCACTGCTAGTGCTGTAAGGCAGAGACTCTACTGCTGCACCACCGTGCCGCCTGTTCAGAGTACTGACTGGGATGCCAATCCGTTGGGATGCTTTGACTTTGAGGATGTCGCAATCCTTGAGGGCTGTTGGAGATACATTTGTACGAGCGAGTGGTGAAGATTTGTTTGTATTTCCGAGGTATCACGTAGATGCTGGAGAGACTTTGTGGAGTCACTCGATACAGGATGCCCAGTCTCTAACTTGTTTGTATGTCCACAATATACAAACTGGTTAGCTGTGTTTCTGGTTAGTCGTGAGCCCTAAGACATGGATGATGAGGAACTCGGTGAAGATAATACTGTTGAATGTCATGAGTAAGCACTGGCACTATCCGTTTAGTTTAGTTTAGCGATACAGCACGGATATGGGCTTGGACACGCTAGAGGCAGGAAACATGTTCCAGATGTTGGGGGAGACCAGAACCAGGGGCCACAATTTAAGAATAATGAGTAAGCCATTTAGAACGGAGACGAGGAAACACTTTTTCTCACAGAAAGTGGTGAGTCTGTGGAATTCTCTGCCTCAGAGGGCGGTGGAGGCAGGTTTTCTGAATGCTTTCAAGAGAGAGCTAGATAGGGCTCTTAAAAATAGCGGAGTCAGGGGATATGGGGAGAAGGCAGGAATGGGGTACTGATTGGGGATGATCAGCCATGATCACATTGAATGGTGGTGCTGGCTCGAAGGGCCGAATGGCCTACTCCTGCACCTATTGTCTATTGATTCCTGGGATGGCGGGACTATCATTTGAGGAAACATTGAAAAGACTTGGCTTGTATTAGAAGGATGAGGGGAATCTTATAATAGCATATAAAATTATAAAAGGACTGGACAAGCTAGAAAAATGTTCCCAATGTTGGGCGAGTCTAGAATCATGGGCCACAGTCTTAGAATAAAGGGGAGGCCACTTAAGACTGAGATGAGAAAAAAACTTTTACACCCAGAGAGTTGTGAATTTGTGGAATTCCCTGCCACAGAGGGCAGTGGAGGCCAAATCACTGGATGGAGTTAAGAGAGAGTTCGATGGAGCTCTAGGGTCTAGTGGAATCAAGGGGATATGGGGAGAAGGCAGGCACGGGTTATTGATTGGGGACGATCAGCCATGATCACAATGAATGGCGGTGCTGGCTCGAAGGGCCGAATGGCCTCCTCCTGCACCTATTTTCTAAGTTTCTGGAAGCACCTGTAACCAGGATTGAACCTGGGTCTCAGGCGCTGTAAGGCAGCAACTCTACCGCTGCGCCACCGTCGGAATGACTATTTTGAGATCTAGATGTTAGCTTCTTTTCAGCCCCTGTCTGTGTGTTTTCCAGGTCATGCTACATGCAGGCAAAAACGATTACATTTACAGGGATTTTGCAAATTGAATTGAATGTTGCATAGTCATGAGTGAACACCTCCACTTCTGACCTGTGGTGAGAGAGAAAGCATTAGCAAATTAGTTGAAGATAGTTGAGCCCAGATCTCCGTGGGTTTGCTGTGATTGACCTTGAACTCTGCAATCCAAGACTGGTTGGCTGATGATTGAGTGGGTGGAAATGGGCCAGATTTGATTTGACCTTTCTATTGTGGATTCGGCAGGCATGGGTAATCTTCCACACTGTATAATGGATGGCAGTGTGTTTACTGCAGAGCAGCAGAGACAAAGCAGCTTCTGCATTTGAAGTCTTCGATACCACAGTTTAGTTTAGTTCAGCGATACGGTGTGGAAACAGGCCCTTCGGCCCACCGAGTCCGTACCGACCAGCGATCCCCGCACACTAACACTATCATACACACACCAGGGACAATTCACAATTATACCCAGCCAATTAACGCTGTAAAAGGTACACAAAAAAGCTGGAGAAACTCAGCGGGTGCAGCAGCATCTATGGATCGAAGGAAATAGGCAACGTTTCGGGTCGAAACCCTTCTTCAGACTGATGGGGGGCGGGGGTGGGCGGGGACAAGAAAGGAAAAAGGAGGAGGAGCCCGAAGGCTGGGGGATGGGAGGAGACAGCAGGGGGACTGAGGAAGGGGAGGAGACAGCAAGGACTAACAAAATTGGGAGAATTCGATGTTCATGCCCCCAGGATGCAGACTCCCCAAACGGAATATGAGGTGCTGTTCCTCCAATTTCCGGTGCTGCTCGCTGTGGCCATGGAGAAGACCCAGGACAGAGAGGTCGGAGACGGAGTGTCCATAGATGCTGCTGCACCCGCTGAGTTTCTCCAGCTTTTTTTGTGTACCTTTGATTCTCCAGCATCTGCAGTTCCTTCTTAAACAATTAAAGCTGTACGTCTTTGGAGTACGGACGAAACAGGAGATCCTAGAGATCCTAGAGATCCTAGAGAAAACCCACACAGGTCACGGGGAGAAGGTACATACTCCATACAGACAGCACCCGTCGTCAGGAGCGAACCCGGGTCTCCGACACTGTAAGGCAACAACTTTACCACTGCACCACTGTGCCATCACAGCTGGAATGTTGTTTGGTCCTGCAGTCTTTGCTGGAGTCAGTCCTCTTATGGCTTGTGATGAATCAAAATGTCTGAAAACGGCTTTCTTTGCTGATTGTGTGGAGTTTGCCTGCTCTCCCAGTGACTGTGCCAGTTTCCTCCAGTGGCTACGGTTTCCTTCCATAATCCAAAGACATGCCATGATGATTTCATCGGCCTATCGGGGCTCGAAATTAGCGGTTGCCCGGGTGCCATTGATCACCTAAAGTGCCGCCGGTGAACCTAAACGCCGAGTCATTTTGCCCGGCTTGGCACAGCAGATACTGGTTTATACCGAAGATAGTCACAAAAAACTGGAGTAACTCAGCGGGTCAGGCAGCATCTCTGGAGAAAAGGAACGTGACGTTTTGATTCGATGATGACTGTATTGTGTGGGAAAGATGCCAAGTGTGGCGTGACGGAGAATCTGAGCGAATGACGGGCCCCGCACAGCGGCTGCGGCTCCAGCTCGTCCTCCTCCCGTCCCCCCGCCTGCCCTGATAACGGCCGCTGCTTGCCACTCCGCCAACGGAGCTTTCAAAACAAACCCTTGGAGGAGGGAGATGTCGGTCAGAGGTGGAAGTAGGTGGAGGGGGGGGGGTGGGGGCACTGAGGATAGAGCGTGGTGTTTGGAGGAGGGAGACGTGCCAAAACATTCTCGGCAGACTCGGCAGATCTCGGCAGGATCAATCCCGGCTCTCCGGCGCTGCAATCGCTGCCGAACCGCCACTGGACCATCCCCGTCCCCACCTGAGAGCCCCCCACGGTGGCCAGAGACATCGGGAGTACGATGGGCGCATCGCCCCCAGGCCCGCAGCCAGCGCAGACAAGCAGCGCTAAACCCAGCTCAACTCTGCCTGTCCCGCCGGGTTAACCTACAGCCCTGCCTGGATTTACGGGAAATATGTCATCAGTCCAGGCATGACCAGGCGAGACAGGCAGAGTTGAGCTGCATTTAGCGCTGGATTAAGCCTTGGAAGCCTCGAGCATGTGTGTGAGGATATTGTGTCCCCCCTGTGCCCCGGTGCCCTACATATTTTGATAATGATTTCCGTTCCGTGTGTTGTATGAGGAGCGCTGACCTTCCACCCTCCTCTGCCCCTTTCTCTCTCTCTCTCTCTCTCTCTCTCTCTCTCTCTCTCTCTCTCTCTCTCTCTCTCTCTCTCTCTCTCTCTCTCTCTCGCTCTCTTGTACGCCCCCCTCCACGCCCCTTATCCTGTGATCCCTCCTCTCCATCCCGCACTGATCCCCATTCCTGCCTCTATTCAGCCCTCACTGACATCCCCCGTGTGCTCCCCTCCTCATCCACCCCCCCCCCCCCCCCCCCCCCCCCCCCCCCCCCCCTTCCCTCCCATCTATTCACCCTGCACTGATCTCCCTATCCACCTTGCATTGATTCTCCTGCCACTCTCCATCAATCCTATACTGGTCCCCCAATTCATCCTGTACTGACCCCCCTTCCCATCCATCCTGCACTGCTCCGGTCACAGAAAACCCACGTGGTCACGGGGAGAACGTACAAACTCCGTATAGACAGCACCTGTAGTCGGGATCGAATCCGAGTCTCTGGCGCTGCAAGCGTTGAAAGGCAGCAACTCTACCGCTGTGCCACCGTGACACTCCTGAAATTGAACCGTCTTAAATTAATTGCTTTACATTGAAAAGTATTTTTCCCATAAGAAGCAAATATTACCGTGGCGAAAGATTACTCTAAAATATAGTGTGGTGTATCCATGTTCCCTTATCATTAGAAGGAGGCCTTTCAACCAACTATCTCATTGAGAGTGGAAGCTGGTTCTTCAGTCCACTGAGTCCACAATGACTATCAAACACCTATTTACATTCACCCCCTCTTTCTTATTAGCTCCCCCCAGATTCTACCATGTATCTACCCACACTACGGGCAACTTACAATGGCCAATTGACCTACCGGCTAAAACATCTTTTAGTTTCTATGAGGAAACTGGATCACCTCAAGGAGCCAACACAATTATGGGGAGATAGACACAAAAATACCTGAGTATTCAGGTCGAGGTACGTTTCGGGTCCAGATCCTTATTCAGACTGTGAGAAGTCTGAAGAAGGGTCTCAACCCAAAACATCACCCATTCCTTCTCTCCAGAGATGCTGCCTGTCCTGTTGAATTTACTCCAGCATGTTGTGTCTATCTCGGCTTAAACCAGCATCTACAGTTCCTTCTTACACAATTAAGGGGAGAATTTGCAAACTGCACATGGACAGCACTGCATTGAACTTGTGTCACTCGCACTGTGGAGTTAGCAGCACTACCAAATGCACCACTGTGTCACTTTAAATATATCCTGCTTTTCCTAAATTGGCTTTTGTAATCTTAAGCCCCTGTCCCACTTAGGAGACCCTAAACAGCAACCTCTGGTGACCTTGCCCGCTACCCAAGGTCACCGGAGGTTTTGATCACTCTCCCTAATGGTCGAAAGTGGTTTCCGTGTGGTCGAGGCTTCATCGAAGTTGCTGCTATATTTTCATCATGATTAAAACCGGCCTCGACTAAAAATAGGTTGCCATTTAAAAAATCGATCATTTTTTAGTCGCAGGTCTAGTCGAAGCCGGTTTTCGTCATAGTCGAGGAAGGTTTTCAACATGAGTGTGGGAGGTGGTAGGAGGTTGCAGGTCACCTCGACCTTGATTTTTTTTTGGGTGGCGGGCAAGGTCACCAGAGGTTGCTGTTTAGGTCTCCTAAGTGGGACGGGGGCTTTACTCCTTATTCTAGTTTATCTTATGCTTATCTTATTATTCTCAAGATCTTTTTCGTGATTTTTAGTCATAGAGTCAAGCAGCATGGAAACAGGGCCTTTGCTCCAACTTGCCCACGACTACCAACATGCCCCATCTACATGAGTTCTACCTCTTGACGTTCTAAACCTATCCTCTCCATGTGCCTGTCCAAATGTTCTTTTGAAGGGCGGTCATGGTGGCGCAGCGGTAGAGTTGCTGCCTTACAGCGAATGCAGCGCCGGAGACCTGGGTTCGATCCCGACTACGGGCGCTGCCTGTACGGAGTTTGTACGTTCTCCCCGTGACCTGCGTGGGTTTTCTCCGAGATCTTCGGTTTCCTCCCACACTCCAAAGACGTACTGGTTTGTAGGTTAATTGGCTTGGTAAATATAATAATTGTCCCTAGTGTGTGTAGGATAGTGTTAGTGTGCGGGGATCGCTGGTCGGCGCGGACCCGGTGGGCCGAAGGGCCTGTTTCCGTGCTGTATCTCTAAACTAAACTAAACTAAACGTTGTGATAGTACCTGCCTCAACTACCTCCTCTGGCAGCTCATTCCATACACCCACCATCCTTTGTGTGAAAAAATGTTGTCCCTCAGGTGCCTATTACATTTTTCCCCACCTCACCTTAAACCTGTGTCCTCTTGTTCTCGATTCTAGTTCTCTGCATCTCATTTCTGATCATTATTTTTTTTGTCATTCCAAACATAATTTTTCAAGTACAGTACTTCCTTTTAGATTTTAGACTTTTACCTGAAATGCTTAGTTGACTAAGTCATGTGAAATCTGCTTCATTTTCACATTTTTGGGCTGGTGTCTAAATTTGTCATTGAAGTGCCTTTCTGTAATGCTATGTATCTGTAAACAAACTTCCAAAGTCAGAATTTAAATCAGAAATCAAACAGATATTGAGGCATACCACCGGGTAGACTTGCAGACTTAGAATAATGCATGCAATACAATTTCAAGTTTACCCTGAGGCTGCACCTCAGGCATCTTAGCTGATATTGATGGTTCTCAGATTCTGATCTTCTCAATATCCTTCTCGTATTCCACAATACACTGCAGTGGCACAGCGGTAGAGTTGCTGCCTTATAGCGCTTGCAGCACCAGAGACGCGGGTTCGATCCCGACTACGGGTGCTGTCTGTACGGAGTTTGTACGTTCTGCCCGTGACCTGCGTGGGTTTTCTCCGAGATCTTCGGTTTCATTCCACACTCCAAAGACGTACAGGTTTGTAGGTTAATTGGCTTGGGCTTGTATACTTGGGATAAGTGTAAATTGTCCCTAGTGTGTATAGGATCGTGTTAATGTGCGGGGATCGCTGGTTGGAGTGGGCTCAGAGGGCCGAAGGGCCTGTTTCCGGCCGTATCTCTAAATTAAAAAAATACAGGGGTGAAGAAAGCACCGCCTCACAAAATAAGTCAAACCATTTCTTGACATCATTCAGTGCAATCACCCAGGCCAAAGTTCCTCATGTGGAGATGGCTCCAAAGATTGTTATTAGACAATAGACAATAGACAACAGGCAATGGGTGCAGGAGTGGGCCATTCGGCCCTTCGAGCCTACACCACCATTCACTGTAATCATGGCCGATCATCCACACTCAGTACCCCATGAGCTGGATGCAGAGATGCCCTCTTTAAATCTTCCATTCAAATCTGTGACACGATGGCTGGTTGAGGTGCTGCCACAACTCTGGCAACTTACGTTCAATTCTGATGCCCGATTCTGTCTGTGCACATTTTGGACAACAGACAATAGACAATTGGTGCAGGAGGAAACCATTTGGCGCTTCGAGCCAGCACCGCCATTCACTGTGATCATGGCTGATCATCCCCAATCAGTACCCCGTTCCTGCCTTCTCCCCTTATCCCCTGACTCTGCTATTTTTAAGAGCCTTATCTAGCTCTCTCTTGAAAGCATCCAGAGAACCTGCCTCCACCGCCCTCTGAGGCACAGAATTCCACCGACATTTTCCCCTGTGGGTTTTTTTTTCTGCATGCTCCAGTTTCTTCCCACATCTGCTGGGACCATCGCAACATTTAAGAAACATTTGGCCAGGTACATGGATAGGGCAGATTCAGAGCAATATGATCCACATGCAGTCTGGTGGGACTAGTGTAGATGGGACATGTTGGTTGGCATGAGCAAGTTGGACCGAAGGGCCTGTTTTCGCAATGATGACACCATGAGTGTAGTCCAACTAAGGGGCATTTGGTTTGGCTGGATAATTGCCCTTGTAAATTGTCCCTCATGAGGTGGAATCTGGGTGCATTGTCTAGAAGGTGGTGAGAATGGGCTAGGTACTATAAGAGTAAAAATTGATACGTGATTATTACAGTTCTTGGTGGTCTTGTTTCTGTACTGTATCTCTCTACGATACAATATATTTTATTTTGAGTTTAAGAAGGAACTGCAGATGCTGGAAAATCGAAGGTACACAAAAAAGGTGGAGAAACTCAGCGGGTGCAGCAGCATCTATGGAGCGAAGGAAATAGGCAACGTTTCGGCCCGAAACGTTGCCTATTTCCTTCGCTCCATCGATGCTGCTGCACCCGCTGAGTTTTTCCACCTTTTTCGTGGATTTTATTTTGAGGTTTTTCTTTTAACGTTTTGACACATATTCCCAATATTTAATTTTGACACATAATATCCCAATATTCAATCTACAGCTCATTGCACAGTCACTTAGGTTAAAAAAATCGCTAATCTATAAAATCTCACAGGTCAAACATAAAAGGACTGCATGAGATCTCCCGTGGCACTGTGTGGAAACGATGAACTGCAGATGCTGGTTTATACCAAAGAGAGATGCAAAGTGCTGGAGTAACTCAGCAGGTCATGCAGCATCTTGGGAGAAAGAGGATGGGTGACGGTATGGTTGAGACCCTTCTTCTGACAGAAAGCACCATCGCTAACTGTGGTGTTTGTGCCTTTCTGGATTTAGTTGCCATATTATTCCATCATCGTAGATAAACCTCCATCTTCCGTCGGTGATCCATCAGTTATAGTTGCATTAGTCTATGGATCAGTCAATGGCAGGAATAACTACCCCATGTCATTTGTGAAGTCAAAATCTCCCCCACAAAAACCAAGGAGGCCTTCTGTTGGCCTGTATTATGCTCCACCACTAACTTAAACGGGATAGTTTCATTTGGTCTGGAGATACAGTGCAGAAACAGCCCCTTCAGCCCACCGAGTCAGTGCCGACCAGCGACCCCCACACTCTAACACTAAAGGGCCTGTCCCACCAGCATGCACCTGCATGCGGCAAGCGCGACCTAACATGGTCGCTTGAGCTGTACGGCCTCGCGGGGCCGGTCCCACTTCGATCGCCGGAGCCGTATGGAGTTGTGCGACATCGCGCGGGGCTCCGAAAAACTGACCGTTTTCAAAAATTCCACGCGGCAACAGCCTGCCGGCCCGCAGCCGCCTCAATGCCGTGCGCACCGCCTCGATGGGCGTGTGCAGCGTCTCGACGCCGTACGTCACGCGCGAACTTCCCGCGGACTTCGATCGAACTTCACGTCACTCACTCGACCTCCGCGCGCCCCCCGCTTCCGGTTCGGTCGCGCTTACCGCATGCAGGTCGCATGCTCGTGAGACAGGCCCTTAACCTACACACACGGGGGACAATTGTACAACTTTACCAAGGCAAGTAGCCGACAAACCTGTGTGTCTTTGGAGCGTGAGACGAAACCGGAGTTCCCAGGGAAAGCTCACGGGGAGAACCGACAAACTGGGTACAGACAGCACCTGTAGTCGGGATTGAAGTCAGGTCCCTGGTGCAGCGAGGCAGCAACTCTACTGCTGCACCACTGTGCCACCCTAGACTCAGAACAGATATGTCAGGTCACAGCTCTGTGGTAGAATTATGTTTTCAACGTGATGTGCAATCTCATTTCTCAACATATCCCTCAGTCAGGTCCAGAGGCCGAATGCTATTTCGGTAAGAAGATCAGAATGGCATGCTGAGAGCACCACGAGGTCTATCTTAAAAAATATGTCACCAACCTGACAAGGCAGTAACACAGGACTACTTTTGCACGGTGAACAGCAAAAAAACATAATACAATGGGCAGGGTTATTTTACATATTTTCTAATGACATGGCAGAGTAGGGTACTGAGTAGGCTGGGTCTCTATTCCTTGGAGCGAAGGAGGATGAGGGGCGATCTTATAGAGGTGTATACGATCATGAAAGGAATAGATCGGGTAGATGCACAGAGTCTTTTGACCAGTGTAGGTGAATCGAGGCCCGGAGGACATAGGTTTAAGGTGAAGGGAAATGATTTTAGAGGAATCTGAGGGGTAACTTTTTCACACATAGGGTGGTGGGTGTATGGAACAAGCTGCCAGAGGAGGTAGTTGAGGCAGCGAATATCCCAACATTTAAGAAGCATTTAGACAGGTACATGGATATGACAGGTTTGGGGGGGGGGATATGGACCAAACTCTGGCAGGTGGGACTAGTGTAGCTGCGACATGTTGGCTGTTGTGGGCAAGTTGGGCCGAAGGACCTGTTTCCACACTCCATGACTGAATGGCAGGAAACCATATCAGCTCTGAGAGTTGTCCCGTTCATTAATTCATTAATTTCCTTTTAACCTGTTCCTCTCACATGCTCATCAATGTCAATCTGATAGTCCTACCATCTGGGGTCAATTTAAAGTGGCCGTCAACCAGCAAGTCTTTGGAATGCGGGAGGATACTGGAGGAAACCCACACAGCCACAGGGAGAGCATGCAAACTCCACACAAACAGAAGGCAGACAAAAAATGCTGGAGAAACTCAGCGGGTGAGGCAGCGTCCATGGAGAGGAGGAAAAGGTGACGTTTCAGGTCGAGACCCTTCTTCAGACCCTTCTTCAGCATTTTCTGACTACCTTCGATTTTTACCCGCATCTGCAGTTCTGTCTTAAACACCACACAAACAGAGATCAGGATCAAACGTGTAGGAAAGAACTGCAGGTGTTGGTTTAAATCGAAGGCAGACACAAAATGCTGGAGTAACTCAGCGGGACGGGCAACGTCTCTGGAGAGAAGAAACGGGTGACGTTTTGGGTCGAGACTGAGGGAGGGTCATTTCTTCTCTCCGGAGATGCTGCCTGTCCCGTTGAGTTACTCCAGCATTTTGTGTCAACCTTCAGGTTCAGGATCAAACCTGAATTGAAGATGTCAGGTAGCAGCCCTACCTGTTTTACACCACCATATCGTTCTCCTCCCTTATATAATTCTACAACCAACTGATCATACAATTGATTTATTATTGAGTATAGAGTTGGGGTGTGAAGCTACAATTACGTCAGACGTTAGTGAGGACATATTTAGAGTATTGTGTTCAGTTTATTCACCATGTTATAGGAAAGAGCTGTCAAGCCTGAAAGTCTTTTTTTTTCCCATTTGTACTTTAAAAAAAAAAAAATTGTTTAGAAATACAGCACAGAAACAGGCCCCTTGGCCCACTTAGTCCACGCCGACCAGCGATCCCCAAACACCAACACTATCCTACACACACTAGGGACAATTTACAATTTTTACCAAGCCAATTAGCCTCCAAACCTGTATTTCTTTGGAATGTGGGAGGAAACCAGAGCACCCGGAGCAAACCCACGCAGGTCACAGGGGGAAGGTACAAACTCCATACAGACAAAGCACCCATAGACACAATTGAACCCGGGTCTCTGGTGCTGTAAGGTGGCAACTATACCGCTGCTCCACCGTGTCACCCCTTCTGCAACCTCCATCTGCTCTGCAGCCCTCTGAGATGCCCTTTGCACACAATCCTGGTGTAATGTGCAATTTAGTACTTCGGCAGTGGAGACCACCTTGACTGTGCCATCTTCAATCTCATTGCATCACCAGTGGTGACTGCCAAAGTCCTGAACTCTAGAGGTCTACCTTCCCCTCTGCCTTGTTTGAAAATTCCTCTTAAATCCACTTTCCATGTTTGCATCATATCACCATTAAGTCAACAGCTGGTACAGTTGCTGCCTCACAGCACCAAAGACCCATGTTCGACCCAGAGCTCGGGTGCTATCTGTGCGGTGTTTGCAACCTTCTCCCTGTGATTGCATAGGTTTACTCCTAGTGCTCTGGTTTACTCCCAAAGCCCAGGCTCACTGGTTGGTATGTAAATGGTCTCTGTAAATTTCCCCCAGTGTGTAAGGAGTGGATGTGGAAGTGGGATAACATCGAACTGATGTGATCGATGGCCGGTTTGCACTCGGTTTGCTGAAGGGCCTATTTCCATGTGGTCGTTCAACCACGTGTGTGCCAGCACAATAACCTGGCCCTCAACACCAGCAAAACCAAGGAACTGATTGTGGACTTTGGAAGGGGTAGGATGGGGACCCACAGCCCCATTTATATCAACGGGTCGATGGTGGAAAGGGTCAAGAGCTTCAAATTCCTGGGCGTGCACATCTCTGAAGATCTCTCCTGGTCCGAGAACACTGATGCAATTATAAAGAAAGCACATCAACGCCTCTACTTCCTGAGAAGATTACGGAGAGTCGGTTTGTCAAGGAGGACTCTCTCTAACTTCTACAGGTGCACAGTAGAGAGCATGCTGACCGGTTGCATCGTGGCTTGGTTCGGCAATTTGAGCGCCCAGGAGCGTAAAAGACTACAAAAAGTAGTAAGCACTGCCCAGTCCATCATCGGCTCTGACCTCCCTTCCATCGAGGGGATCTATCGCAGTCGCTGCCTCAAAAAGGCTGGCAGCATCATCAAGGACCCACACCATCCTGGCCACACACTCATCTCCCCGTAACCTTCAGGTAGAAGGTGCAGGAGCCTGAAGACTGCAACGTCCAGGTTCAGGAATAGCTACTTCCCCACAGCCATCAGGCTATTAAACTCAACTCAAATAAAACTCTGAACATTAATAGCCCATTATCTGTTTATTTACACTTTATGTTTATTTATTCATGTGTGTATATATTTATATAATGGTATATGGACACACTGATCTGTTCTGTATTCATGCCTACTATATTCTGTTGTTCTGGATTTCATTGTCCTATCTGGGACACATGACAAGAAACTCTCTTGAATCTTGAATCTTGAATACTGGTTTAAACCTAAGATAGACACACAATGCTGGAATAACTCAGCGAGGCAGGCAGCATGAAGGAAGGTGTCTGCACTCCTCATGATGTTGCTGTTGAAAGGCAAGTTGTTGTTTTGATACAGTTCTCTCAGGCATTTTACTGCCTCTCTTGAAGTGCCATTTTGAACCGTTGGATCACAGCAGGCAGGAATATATAGTGGATCAGATTAAACAAAATCTTTAGTTTATTTTAGAGATACAGCATGGAAGTAGACACTTCGGCCCATCGACTGCGTGTCGGCCAGCGTTTACGCGTACACTAGTTCTCCCACACACTGGGGATCATTTATAGAGGCCACTTAACTTACAAAGCTACGGGTCATTACAAGGTGAACCAGAGCACCCGGAGAAAACCCACATGATCACAGGGAGAAGGTACAAACTCCGTACAGATAGCACCTGTAGTCAGGATCAAACCCGGGTCTTTGGCGCTCTGAGGCAGTGCCACTGTGCCACTGTGCCACCCCTGTGCCACTGTGAAATCACTTAGAATAACAGCAACACACTTAATTTTATTTTCTTAACATAGAAACATAGACATAGAAACATAGAAAATAGGTGCAGGAGTAGGCCATTCGGCCCTTCGAGCCTGCACCACCATTTAATATGATCATGGCTGATCATCCACTAAGTATCCTATACCTGCCTTCTCTCCATACCCCCTGATCCCTTTAGCCACAAGGGCCACATCTAACTCCCTCTTAAATATAGCCAATGAACTGGCCTCAACTACCTTCTGTGGCAGAGAATTCCACAGATTCACCGCTCTCTGTGTGAAAAATGTTTTTTTTCATCTCGGTCCTAAAAGATTTCCCCCTTAACCTTAAACTGTGACCCCTTGTTCTGGACAGTTTTTAACAAATGGTGCATAGACACTCCACTGACTCTCAGTCTGAAGAAGGGTCTCGACCCGAAACGGCACCCATCCCTTCTCTCCAGAGACGCTGTTGAGGGTTGTGCATGTGCCTTTAACATAATTACTTCAACCCACTTCTGACACCATGTAAAGTATTTAAGTCACACACCGTATCTTTACTACTTCTTTATTAATACTACACACACACACAGACTGCTTCTCATAGCTGTTTGTGGTCTGTCACCGAAGCTAGAGAGAGAGAGAGAGAGAGAGGTGGGGAGGTTACAATTATACTAGTGATATGGGGAGTGGTTTAGTAGTGATGAAGTCATTATGTTAAAGGCACATGCACAACCCTCTACAGACGCTGCCTGTCCCGCTGAGTTACTCCAGCATTTTGTGTCTAACTTCGGTGTAAACCAGCATCTGCAGTTCCTTCCCACCCTCATGCTCAGTTTGATTTAAATCATTTGCACCGAATGATAAGACAAGCAGGTCGACAGGTGTCAGGGGTTATGGGGAGAAGGCTGGAGAATGGGGTTTGGAAGGAGAGCTAGGTCAGCCACGATTGAATGTTGGAATGGACTCGATAGACCAAACGGCCTAATTCTGCTCCTAGCACTTGGGAACTTATGACACTCTCTGTCATTTAGCACTGGTGACCAAAATTTAATTCACTTCAGAGCCCAGGGTTGTGACTCATTGCCACCCACTCAAGGACAGGAACTCGATGACAATAATTGCTGGCCTTGACAGCAATCCCCTCACCTCTCAACTGAATACATTTGTACCAACATTATCTCATTCCGTTCAAGGTTTAGTTAAATAGATTTTTTTTTTTTCAGTGTCTTTCCATCAATGGAGAAAGTAGCTTGCAAGGCTCCACAGACTCCTCCTACTGTCTCTCAGCAGGCACTCTGAATAGTGGGACTCCCTGTCTGAACCAACCCTCCTTGTTATAGTTTAGTTCAGAGATACAGCGCGGAAACAGGCCCCTCCGCCCAGCGAGTCCGCGCGGCCCAGCGATGCCCACACACTAACTCTATCCTACACACACACACACTAGGGACAGTTTCACAATTCTACAAAGCATATAGTTTAGTTTAGTTTAGAATGACAGCACGGAAATAGGCCCTTTGGCCCACCACGTCCGCCCCGACCAGCGGTCCCCGTACATTAAGGCTAACCTCCAATTTGTACCTTGATACCCAAGCCAATTAACCTCGAAACATGTACGTCTTTGGAGTGTGGGAGGAAACCGGAGATCTCAGGGATAACCCACACAGGTCACGAGGAGAACGTCTAAACTCCATATAGACAAGCGCCCGTAGTCAGGATCGAACCAGGGTCTCTGGCGCTGTATGGCAGTAACTCTACCACTACGCCACTGTGCCGCCATGCTAAGCCAAAAACTTCCAAGGGAGATATATGACAGACAGATATTGGAGAGATATGGGACCAATGCAGGCAGGTGGAACTCTGGAACTCTCTGCCACAGAGGATAGTTGAGGCCAGTTCATTGGCTATATTTAAGAGGGAGTTAGATGTGGCCCTTGTGGCTAAAGGGATCAGGGGGTATGGAGAGAAGGCAGGTACGGGATACTGAGTTGGATGATCAGCCATGATCATATTGAATGGCGGTGCAGGCTCGAAGGGCCGAATGGCCTACTCCTGCACCTAATTTCTATGTTTCTATGTTTCTAGGTGGGACTAGCATAATGGGGCATCTTGGTCCCCATGGATAATTCGGGCCGAAGGGCCTGTTTCCATGCTGTGGTACTTTGTGACTATATGATGCTTTACTCTCCGACACAAGGAACTACAGATGCTGAAATCCTGTGTGGAATGGGAGGCGCGGTGGCGCAATGGTAGAGTTGCTGCCTTGTAGCGACAGAGACCCAGGTCCGCTCCTGACTACGGATGCTGATTGTACGGAGTTTGCACGTTCTCCCTGTTATCTGCGTGGGCTCTGGTTTTCTTCCACACTCCAAAGACGTACAGGTTTGGAGAATGGGTAAATTGTCCCGAGTGTGTGGGATATGGCTAGTGTGGGTGGATCGCTGGTCAGCGTGGACTCGGGCAGCCACGGGGCCTGTTTCAGCGCTGTATCTCTAAACTGAACACAAAGTGCGGGAGGAACTCGGCATGGTTCAGGCAGCATCTCTGGAGACTGCTGATGGGTGACGTTTTCCATCGGGACCCTTCCGATGAGTTACTCCAGCGTCTTGTATCTACCGCTCCACACCCTGCTCCTGGGAGCATTGGATCAGAAGAATCAGTCTTT